>NC_030818.1:42427500-42727500 GCF_001704415.2 Capra hircus | reverse complement strand
TGTTTCTTGACTTCCTACTTTTGCATTCCAGTCCCCTATAATGAAAAGGACATCTTTGTTAGGTATTAGTTCTAGAAGATCTTGTAGGTCTTCATAAAACCATGCAACGTCAGCTTTTTCAGCATTACTGGTTGGGGCATAGACACGGAATACTGTGATATTGAATGGTCACCTGATGTGAAGATCTGACTCCTTTGAAAAGACCCTGATGGTGGGAAAGATTGAGGGCAGGAAGAGAAGGGGATGACAAAGGATGAGATGGTTGGATGCCATTACCAACTCAATGGACATGAGTTTGAGTAGGCTCTGGGAGTTGGTGATGGACAGCGAAGCCTGGCCTGCTGTAGTCCATGGGGTCACAAAGAGCTGGACACAATTGAGTGACTGAAATGAACTGAATCACTGGCATCTTGGGGTCCCTAAAAGTTTTCATGGGTGGGCTGGGAGTCCAGCAGAACAGATTCAAAAGGTGGAAAGCAATGTCCTTTTGTGACTCATCAAGTCTGATTCAGTTCAGTTCAGTTGCTCAGTCATGTCTGACTCTTTGTGACCCCATGAACTGCAGGATGCCAGGCCTCCCTGTCCTTCACTGACTCCCGGAGTCCACTCAAACCCATGTCCATTGAGTCAGTGATGCCATCCAACCATCTTATCCTCTGTCATCCCCTTCTCCTCCTGCCCTCAATCTTTCCCAGCATCGGGGTCTTTTCAAATGAGTCAGCTCTTCACATCAGGTGGCCAAAGTATTGGAGTTTCAGCTTTAGCATCAGTCCTTCCAATGAACACCCAGGACTGATCTCCTTTAGGATGGACTGGTTGGATCTCCTTGCAGTCCAAGGGACTCTCAAAAAGAGTCTTCTCCAACACCACTGTTCAAAAGCATCAATTCTTCAGTGCTCATCTTTCTTTATAGTCCAATTCTCAGATCCATACATGACTATTGGAAAACCATAGCCTTGACTAGATGGACATTTGTTGGCAAAGTAATATCTCTGCTTTTTAATATGCTGTCTAGGTTGGTCATAACTTTCCTTCCAAGGAGTAAGTGTCTTTTAATTTGATGGCTGCAGTCACCATCTGCAGTGATTTTGGAGCCCAGAAAAAGAAAGTCAGCCACTGTTTCCACTGTTTCCTTATCTATTTGCCATGAAGTGTTGGGACAAGATGCCATGATCTCAGTTTTCTGAATGTTGAGTTTTAAGCCAACTTTTTCACTCTCCTCTTTCACTTTCATCAAGAGGCTCTTTAGTTCTTCTTCAGTTTCTGCCATAGGGGTGGTGTCACCTGCGTATCTGAGGTTATTGATATTTCTCCCAGCAATCTTGATTCCAGCTTGTGCTTCTTCCAACCCAGCGTTTCTCATGATGTACTGTGCATATAAGTTAAGTAAGCAGGCTGACAATATACAGCTTTGATGTACTCCTTTTCCTATTTGGAACCAGTCTTTTGTTAGCAGTTGGAATGTTCATGTCATGGATGCTCTTTGATGAAGTAAAGGAAACCAACATTCTTCTCTCTTTAGCAATGATACACTGAGGTGTTGAGGTTGAACAGTCTGCAGTTTGATGGCTGAATTAATGAATTAATGCATGCAATGGTTTGCTCTGTGGTAGTCATACCATCACAATGGAAATCTCTCTTGTTCTAGAACTGATGGACAAGGTCATGCTGATCAGTTAAAATTCTACCTTTTATTTGTAGAGTCCACTTTTCCAAATGCTGAAAGGGAGGCTGTCTGTTCTCTGACCTATTATTTCAAGCTCAGTGCAGATTTTGCCTATTTTGTAGACCATGAGCCTAAAATGCAGAGTCACATTTACTAGCCATTTTTACCACAAATACTGATAATGGTTGTGCTATTTTGATACTAGTTGTGATAATTTTGGTTACCTCTTACTGGATAGAAATCCTACGTGAAGGAACTCTGAAGCATTTCATAGGAAATCATGATAGACTAGGCCTGGTTTGGGAAGAGTTAGTTATTCATTATGGCTGTTTGTAGGAAATCACAATGAACATGACTGTTTTGATATAGAATCACCCAAAGAATACCAATGTTGATGTAGTTGGACTCAAAACTGTCCCAGTTGCCTGGGTCCCAGCTTTGTGTTGGAACTGGTTCTGCCCTCAGGATATTTGGGTGTTCTTGCTGGGGCTAGAAGGAACGGGAAAGAGCTGGATGAGCAGTATCACCAGGAGCTCTGGATCCATGTGTGCCAAAGTCCTACCTGGAAGAAGGAAGCTGGCTTGCCCAGTCTCACTCCTCCCAAGGGCTCTCTGCACCCAAGTATTAGTTACTGAAAGATAGGAAAGCCTGGCTCCCTTGCTTTAACTTGGGGCAAATCAGAAGTGTCCCTCAACTCCCGAGTTCCTCCAGAACTGTCACAAAGGTGACAGCTGCACCACACAGGTCAACTCTGCCACCTGTCCATTTCTGTTTCAGCCTCTCTTTCATAGGTATTGTTCCCAGGTAGGGTGGGACAGGACTGAATTTGTGCACTAGGATGTTTGCTCCTGGTGCAGCAGTGAGGTTTCCAAGAAAGGTTTGCATTGCTCTATCTTCCCTCCTAGAATTGCTGTTATGATTGCTCATAAAGAAAAGAGTTGTTTTTTTCTGTTGTTAATTTTTTTTTTTTTAATTTCCAAACATATAGGTGAAACTTATCCAGTGGAATTCAGCACTCTAGGCCAAAGAGGAGGGAAATGTTATTGTAGTCCTTTCTTATTGGCAACTGTAGTTTGGTCTGGATGTGTGTTATTGTGCAGGGTATGGCATAGTGCAGTATTCTTGGAAATTGTGGGAACGTTAGGCATGAGCCTTGGCATTTCAGATACAGGAGCTGTGTCAACATTTGCCACAGGGCTGTGGCATTCTCTTATCTCTTCACTTAGCCAGTTTTAGTCCCGCCTATTTACTCCTCAGCCTTTCCAGAAGAGAATATTTTAGAACATCCGAGGGTCTTGTAGTGTATGCTGTGGTGGGCTTCCTAGCTTCTCGCTTCAAAACCCAGATAGTGTTGGCTCCTGCTGATTCATAGGTATACTCTTTCTGGAACCAGTCCTGGATGAAGGAAGCTGCCTTGTCCAGTCTCACTCCTGTTAAGGGCTGTCTGCATCCAAGTATTAGTTACTGGAACATAGGAAAGCCTGGCTCCCTTGCTTTAACTTGGGGCAAATCAGAAGGGGGTCTCAACTCCCTAGTTCCTCTGGGACTGTCACGAAGGTGACAGATGCAACACACAGGTCAATTCTCCCACCTGTCCTTTTCTGTTTTATCCCCTCTCTCACAGGTATTGTTCCCAAGAGTGGTCCCCAATTTGCTCTGCACCCAAATCTCTGTCAAGGTGTCTGTTCCAGGAAATCTGATCCTTGGGGCCACGGTTAGGGATGAAGTGGTGACACTGGTCTCTGATCCTTTTTATCTTTTCCAGAGATGTCCCCTAGTCATTTTTCCTTTCATGATCTTGGAGACAGGACTTCTGAGCATGTCTAGGCCAATATTATTTACATGGAAAGTCTGGAAGGACACCCACTGAGCTGCCAACAGTAGGTGAGGAAGTAACGAATAAATTTCTATTTTACCTGTATAAACTTCAATATTGTCTAAATATTAAAATGAAAATACATAATGTATCACTTGTATAATTATTATTTATTATATTTCTTATTTATTAGTTGACTTTAGTATCTGAATGTGACCATTATACCGACCATATGTTTGCCATCCCCGCCTTGTCTGGGTCCCTCCTTCCTTCCCTCCTTTCTCTCTCGGTCTATTGAGACCTCATATCACTGGTCCTCTGAATGTTTAGTGGAGGGGCCATGGTAGGGTGGGGGGGTGAAGGGTGGGGATGACTCCAAATCGTAGGGGTCAGCTTCCTTTACCTACTTGCGGACACGAGTCAAAGCAGAACAATGCTCTGAACCCTGTACTACAATGATGGAATTCTCTTACCCTAGTATGTGAAGAAGTGTTTGCTAATTTGTTGTAAGGGATAATTCACAGAAAGTATCTAATGTGGCTGGGAAAATGCTTAATAAATGATAATTATTTTACCATTATTATTATTATGTTATTGTTGTTGTGGCTGAGTTTTGTATTAGAGCATGAGCTCTAGAGTTTTTACCAGAAAGGCTCCCTTTCCTGCCCCTGGAATTCCACATCAAAGCAGGAGAATTTAATGGAGTGAGAGCTGCACTGGGACTCTGTCCCTCTGGTTCCTTCATGGGCCAGAAGGTCGTGTCTGGTCCCTGGTCTGCCAAGTGGTTAGGAGGAGAGATGCACAGAAAGCCGCCCTTCTTATTGAGAGTTTCCTTTGGCATTTAGGGATACTTCTTTGGCCTTATCTATATAACGCAATGTTTCAAAGACTGATCCTTTTCCACTGGAACAAGGATGAGTTATTTCTAGTTTGGGGAGAGTGAAGAAGGGTGAACCCTCCTCATGCTCACTCCCCTCTCTCCGTACATGAACCCTAGTCTTCTGTGTCTCTCCCCCAGATATGCTGGACACAAGATGTCAAAAAACAAGCAGGCCACAGAAACTGAGCCTGTTAAAATAATTTCCCAATTCAACAGTAATCCTAAAATGGAAATCCAGATCCTATGCTTATTGTTTTAAGAAAAGTTACCTCCAGCCCCTTTGCTTCAGTTTACTCATGTGGAACGCTGAAGTAGCCAGACAGAGGCTGGAGGGTTGGGAGTGAAAGTTTGTGAAGGGAGGCCGGGGGCAAATGCTGCCTTATTACCTGTCTACCCCCATGCCCTCACAATGCTGTTTGGGCCTTAATTGGCTAGGTTAATGAATGTGGCTGTATAAAGCAGATTGTATGTAAATATAAGATGAATGAAAAATATGGTTCATTTGCTTTAAATAAGCTCTTCAAATAAACGTCTTCCTGGAAATCAAAAGCTACAGTGCAGCTACCATGATAGACAGACATGGGTAAAAAGGGGTAACTTGTTGCTCTCAGGCTACGTTTCCTAAATGTGTTCTGAGGAACCCAAACCAAAAAGATGTTGCTTTGAAAAAAGTCTTTGTATATTTGTCTCTGTGCATGTATATATATGTATATATTTGTGTGATCAACATGTTTGGGAAACAAAGCATGTAATTTGAAAGGAGAGAAGCTCTAAAAGTGAATTCACAGACAGAAGGCAAAATAAATCAAATCACATAATCATTGAAGGTGGCCCCACACATATTACTCCCTCCATAAACATTTATATACTGAATAAAATAAACTTCCCCCCCCCAAAAAAAAATGAGAAAAAGAAGTAAAGATTATAAATATTGACAAACATTTCTCGGAAATAAAATGACCATCTCTTTGCAAAGCCCAAGATCCAACCTAAAAACTATTGCAATACTGCGTTGTATAATGGTAAAGACCTCCCTCCCTTTGTCCCTTTTCCCTTTGGTAACCATGTGTTTGCTTTGTGTGTCCATGAGTCTATTTCTGTTTTGTAAATAAATTCATTTGTATCATTTTCTAAGATTCCAAATATGTGATGTCATATGATATTTGGAAAAAAGATCTCATTCACAAAACAATGCTGACAAATACCACACACATGAAAAAAATCTAGAAAATGAACATACTATTTTTCATTAGTGACTTGACATACTTCTATGATACCTTTCTTCTCATATTGTGTACCTCTATCTATGACAACGATTTTGTAATATATTTTACAGAGAGAATAGAAAGATAATATAGTCTTTCTCTACCATTTTGAATAGAAATTTGTCTTTTATTATTGATAATTAAGAAAATGTCAGCTTTGTGGCTTATAATTGCTAATGTTATAAATTTATAGGTTGTTGACAAACTTGGGACAATCTCTATCTAGTTTCCTTTGCATATGAGCTGCCAGATTTCCAGATGTTTCAGGTTTCCCGGTGTAGTAGCTCATCTTGCCTACTCTTTACACTGATGATTGTCATTAACCTCCCAGGATCTTGGAAGGACCCCACAGAGAAGGGGGGAGCGTGTCTGCAAGTAGATAAAGGAAGCTGACCCCTACGATTTGGAGTTATCCCCACACTTCACCCCCCACCCTACCATGGCCCCTCCACTAAACATTCAGAGGACTCATCCTGTTGCTTAAGCGTCATTCACTTTGAGGTAAATTTTCCTTTGCATAAGACTCCTTCTCCTAACGCCAAGCATTTATTTGGGAAAATTTTAAACCTAAGGAAAAGTTGAAAGACTAGTATAATAAGCATTTCTATACCATTCACCAAGATTCAGCAACTGACATTTTTTCCCATTTGCTTTTCATTTCTTTCTACATTTGCTACATTTCTTTCTTTCTCAACCTATACCTTCCTGCCTTCCCCATGTAGACACACACACACATACACACACACTTCAGACTACCTCTTCTATTCCAGGAATAAGTCCATTTTCATACGTAGTCATGATATTATTCCCATGCTCAATGAATGTAACATAGATATAACAATATAAAGTTTCCCCCTGCAGCTCTTGGGAAGAACAGCTTTGGAGACCGTAGAACACATCTCGAACTACAGGGAGTTGACAGGTCTAGGCCTGAAGTGGGCAACCAAGTGTGATAACCAGGATTCCTCATGCGGACTTGCTTCCCTGGAGTTACGTCATGGAGTTGCTAATAAATTTTGTGAATTTTTTTTTTTTTAACTGTCTTTGGGAAGAGTACTAGAGAAGATCTGACTCTGTAAAGGTGATGATATCCAGAACCAGAGAGCCAGATGAGCTAGCAGAGGGGGTGAGGAACCCTGGGCTTGCCATCCCAGCTGTGAACTGAAGTGCCCCAGGAGAGGGCCTAGGGAGGCACTGATGAGGTGGAACTGGAGGTGACCGCTGCTGAGAGCTTCCAGGTGTGGGGACAGACAGGAGAAGCCATGCAGCTGCTGCCATGGGTAGGGGCCTACACTGAGACTGAAGACCCTGGCAGGAAGCCATTTTGTTGGAAGCAGAATTTCCCATCATTCTCCTGCCTGGGCCAGTGGGTAAGGGAGGAAGTTGGAATATCAGTTAACCTTTCTTTAATGTGATTTCCTCCCCTTTAAACCAGGGGACTGGATAAGATGACTGATTTTCATGACTTAAAAAAAAAAAAAGAACAAAACTAAGCCTTCTGTGGGAGCCTGATTAGGTAGAAGTACAGCTGCTCTATTTGAAGAGGAAGTTGGGGCCCCAAAGCCTTGCCAGGAACCCCACCCCCTCATTTTTCTCTACCTCTTGATGGCCCCTGAAGGGAGTTCTGGGTTTCTACAAACAGATTCCATCTGGAATTTAAACAAACAAACAAAACAAAACAGAGGTCTAAAACATTTTCCTTATTTTAAACATGCAAATGCAGGCAGAAAATTGATAAGTTGGAATCTTTCATGGAATGTGAGTGCTGGTTTAAGAGGTACCATGTGTTTAGATAGCTGGTGGGGAGAGCCAATGAAGCCAATGAGCCAATGAGCCAATGAAGGACCCCAGAGTCACTGGGACTGTTGACTTTGATCAGGGCTAAGAGGATCAGATAAACCCCCCACTGAAGGACCCCAGAATCGCTGGGACTGTTGACTCTGATCAGGGCTAAGAGGACCAGATGAAGCCCAGTCCTGTGGCTGTGAGTCTTGGCTATATGAAGTCAACAAAGCCTTGGGGTCCAAGTCTGAATGCATCCCAAGTGCCTTATAAAGGCTTTGTCAATTCTGTTCTGCCTGCCACAGGTCTGAGTTGATACTGCGTGCACTGACTTTAGCCTCTAGGTTTCCTAGAAAATATGAGCAATTCTGGTAGTTTGGGGAAGCTCTATCCTATCCAGTTCTTGTTGTAGAGGAGGATCTGTTCCTTCTATTTTTGCACAAGATCCATGAGGAATACGGGTTTACTAGATAGGACCTTATGCGTCCAGAAGGTTTTAATTTTCAGAGAGCATTTCATGATCCCATTTGATTCTCACAACAAATTAGAAAAATTAGGCTCATTTTTCAGATGGACAAACAGAAGCCAAAGAGCAGGTAAGTGACTTCTCATTCTATGTGGCTGATACCTGGTGAAGGTGGGACTGAATTTTCTGATTCTGCCAGGCCATCCCCAGATGGCCAGTTCTGTCTAGATAATAGATCAAATGCAGATGCCTAAAAAAGTATTTTGTGGCTGTGGCTTCTGTTGGGAAGGTTAGCCAAAAGCAACTTCAAGGCAGAATTATGACCCCTTGGCACCAAGTACCTGCTCCAGTCTCCAAACTCCACAGCACACGCTGGCATCCCCTGGCGAGAGTAATGCTCCCTGCTCCTGCCTAGCCTCTGGCTGTACTGGTTTTCCGCTTACTCCCTGGGGCAGCAGGATGTGGCAAGAAACTACAGACTTTAATATTGCTCCTAACTCCGCTGCCAACAGGTTATGTGTCTTGGGCAACTTCTCTGAGCCTCAGAGGATACCGGACTGCATCCTTGTTTCTCAAAGTGCCATGCTTCGGCCACCTGTGACAGAGATGCGTGTGTGCATGCGGTGCCTGGGTGACTTTCAGGCGTGTGTGCATGCGGTGCCTGGGTGACTTTCAGGCGTGTGTGCATGTGGGTGCCTGGGTGACTTTCAGGGCCACTGCACCAGAGTCTCTGGGGCTGGGCTACAGGCTCCTCTGGTGATTTGGTGGCCATCACTAGACTAAAGAATCCTCAAGTGTCCTTCCAACTCAGTTTCTCCTTTCGGCAGTAACTCTTTGCCTTGACCATGGGCAGGCTGAGGTTTCTGTAGGGAGAAGCGGGCACTTGATTTCTTGATTTAACTGCAGATTTAAGAAGCTGTTTCAGGCAAAGACTTGTGAAAACTTGAGAGTCTAAGGAGGAATTTACCCAACAGGTGGTACAGGTGTGGCACAAGAAGTTCTCTGTGCTTGTTTCAGAAACGGCTGTAAAGTTCTTAAACTCTGCTTATGCCAAGCAAATGTGTGAGGACTGTCTTGCCTCTCATCAAAGTCAAAATAAATTACACTTCTGGGGAGATACCTCTTGCTCTCCTCTGCCTTTCTCTCTTAATTCAGGTGCTATCTGGGGATTGTGCCCAAAGGAAGATTTAAGTCCTTCCTTCCATTTCCCTTGGCAGACATGGATGAAACAACTTACTGTATTGACTAAAGAAGTGAGACCAGAAGTACTGGGATGAGGAAGAAGGCCAGCAAAATAGTCACATTTAAAAATAGATGCAAAACTTATTATAATTGTGAATATTATAATTGTTTTATGCCCTCTTAGATTTCTCACTTTATAAAGTCTGCATTCCAAACTGAATATGATATTGCCATGTAATCAGGTTGTATACAGAATCTTACAGAAAAACCCAAATGAACTTCTTGGCCAACCCAATAGCTATAACAGCCTAAAGAGCTAGTTTTAAGATTAGACTCATGAATCAGTGTTAGATAGGTGATGCTTATGAGCTTGAATTTGGATATTTTAATACATTCAGTTCAGTTCAGTTCAGTCGCTCAGTCGTGTCCGACTCTTTGCGACCCCAAAAATCTCAGCACACCAGGCCTCCCTGTCCATCACCAACTCCCAGAGTTCACTCAGACTCACGTCCATCGAGTCAGTGATGCCATCCAGCCATCTCATCCTCTGTCGTCCCCTTTCCTCCTGCCCTCAATCCCTCCCAGCATCAGAGTCTTTTCCAGTGAGTCAACTCTTCTCATGAGGTGGCCAAAGTACTGGAGTTTCAGCTTCAGCATCATTCCCTCCAAAGAAATTCCAGGGCTGATCTCCTTCAGAATGGACTGGTTGGATCTCCTTGCAGTCCAAGGGACTCTCAAGAGTCTTCTCCAACACCACAGTTCAAAAACATCAATTCTTCGGTGCTCAGCTTTCTTCACAGACTAAATCTCACATCCATACATGACCACTGGAAAAACCATAGCCTTGACTAGATGGACCTTTGTTGGCAAAGTAATGTCTCTGCTTTTGAATATGCTATCTAGGTTGGTCATAACTTTTCTTCCAAGGAGTAAGTGTCTTTTAATTTCATGGCTGCAACCACCATCTGCAGTGATTTTGGAGCCCCCCAAAATAAAGTCTGACACTGTTTCCACTGTTTCCCCATCTATTTCCCAGATGGGAAGTGATGGGACCAGATGCCATGATGTTCATTTTCTGAATGTTGAACTTTAAGCCAACTTTTTCACTCTCCTCTTTCACTTTCATCAAGACACCTTTTAGTTCCTCTTCACTTTCTTCAATAAGGGTGGTGTCATCTGCATATCTGAGGTTATTGATATTTCTCCTGGCAATCTTGATTCCAGCTTGTGCTTCTTCCAGCCCAGCATTTCTCATGATGTACTCTGCGTATAAGTTAAATAAGCAGGGTGACAATATACAGCCTTGATGTACTCCTTTTCCTATTTGGAACCAGTCTGTTGTTCCATGTCCAGTTCTAACTGTTGTTTCCTGACCTGCATATAGGTTTCTCAAGAGGCAGGTCAGGTGGTCTGGTATTCCCATCTCTTTCAGAATTTTCCACAGTTTATTGTGATCCACACAGTCAAAGGCTTTGTCATAGTCAATAAAGCAGAAATAGATGTTTTTCTGGAACTCTCTTGCTTTTTCAATGATCCAGCAGATGTTGGCAATTTGATCTCTGGTTCCTATGCCTTTTCTAAAACCAGCTTGAATATCTGGAAGTTCACAGTTCACATATTGCTGAAGCCTGGCTTGGAGAATTTTGCACATTACTTAATTAGCGTGTGAGATGAGTGCAATTGTGTGGTAGTTTGAGCATTCTTTGGCATTGCCTTTCTTTGGGATTGGAATGAAAACTGAGCTTTTCCAGTCCTGTGGCCACTGCTGAGTTTTCCAAATGTGCTGGCATATTGAGTGCAGCACTTTCACAGCGTCATCTTTCAGGATTTGAAATAGCTCCACTGGAATTCCATCACCTCCCCTAGCTTTGTTCGTAGTGATGTTTTCTAAGGCCCAATTGACTTCACATTCCAAGATGTCTGTCTCTAGGTGAGTGATCACACCATCATGATTATCTCGGTCATGAAGATCTTTTTTGTACAGTTCTTCTGTGTATTCTTGCCACCTCTTCATAATATCTTCTGCTTCTGTTGGGTCCATACCATTTAATACATTGGGAGTTGATAAAGTTATCAAAAGTGTCATGGCAAGAAATCAAATCCTAAAGGAAGGCCGCTTAAAAAGTGGTTAGTATTTATAGCTTATAAGTCCTATTCACTCAAGACTTCAGAAGTGATGGGTTTTTGATAGAGAAACATGTGACCTGTATGATTTAATGTCAAGTACAAATGTTGACAAGTGAGAGGGACATCTTGCTGGATAAACCTTGGTTATCCATTGTCTCTTTATGTGATTCAGAATTTATCACTGTTAGCCAATGCCTGTAGAGTATTATTAGCTGCTCTTGAGATGAATTTTAGGTCTTCTCTTTTCTGTGGGGTCCAGAACGCAGTAGTTTGGAAATGGATTCTGGTCAAGAAGTGGGCATGATCCACTAGAACAATAAGAGGGGCTGTTCAGAGCAAGGAAATAGAATTGGTCCCATCAGAGTTCCTATGCTTTTATTCTCATTCTTTAATTCTTCAACAATCACACACAGAGGTTCCAAGGCCAAAGTTGCAAGTTATTTCAGTATCCTGGGATCTTATTTAGCAGAACTAAGGAGATTCAGGTTTATTTTAAATTGCTAGGCTCATTCTTCTGAGCTCTTATCTCTCCTATGTGGCCATTCCAGTGTCTACCCCTAAGCAGCTTCCTTGCAGCCAGCCAACTGATCCCCGGCATCTATGGTTTAGCAGACTTCTGAATTTCAGTCTTCAATTTCAGCTGCTGCTGCTTTCTCCTGTCCAATGATCATGCTGAAATGAACTGTTCAGGTGGAGTGAAAATATCTAGAGAGAGGTCTGTAAGTCTGAGTCAGCAGATAAGTCTGCAGAAGTGAAGGCTCCCTGAGATGTGTGTTAGTGGTAGGAGCAGCAATGTAGGGTAATGCTCATCCTCCCAGGGCCGCTGTTTCCACATAAAACATCTTAAATTTGAGTTTCATATAGTTAGAATGGGGCTCCCAGGTGGCTTAGCAGTAAAGAATCTGCCTGCAATGCTGGAGACACAGGAGACATGGGCTCAATCCCTGGTTGGGGAGATCCCCTGAAGAAGGAAATGACGCTCCACTCCAGTATTCTTGCCTGGAGAATCCCATGGGTAGAGGAGCCTGGTGGGCTAGAGTCTACAGGGTTATAAAGAGTTGGACACAACTGAAGAGACAGCACGCACACACATGGACTATTTTGCATTTACTGTTCTAGCTACTTTAAAAAATAATTATTCTTAAAAAGTTGCTTGATTTTTCCATTTATTTTTTTAAATTATAAAAGATGCAGAGCATTGCTGATTGTTTGAGAAGTAAAGATAAGGGAAAATAATCAGCCATAATCCCTAATGCAATCATTATTTTTGTTTATTTTCTTCTGGTATTTTTTTTATACATATGCTTTTATCTAGTTGTAATCAGAGTGAAATGCAATTTCTAGTCCCTTTCCCACTTAGCATATGTCGCTTGCATTTTTCCATGTTGCTGTATGGTCTTTGTCCTCCTAATGGCTTCATAGTGGTCCACTGTAGTGTAACATAATTTACTTAACCACCTACCTATTGTTATCATTTTTATTGCTTCCAATTACCTAATGTTATAAAGCATATTGTGATGGGCATCTTTGTGCATATTGTTTTCCCATATTTGGGTTATTTATTGCATTTTTTAAAAAAGTGTCATTCAAGAACCAAGAGGTTTACTCAACAGTTGAAATTATGTTTGAAACGAATGGGGAAATGGGAGCACTTATTAACAATTTGTTGGGTCTTCACCATTCCATAAATTGAGGGAAACATGCAGTAGGAAGGTATTAGCATAATCATAAGTGTTTAGACATCTGAAAAGTATCTCTGATTCATTCAGAGTTCCTGGGTGTTGTTAGACTCCTCTGTCCTTAGCGACATGATTGAGTACTTTGGGGCTGGTCTTCATTGTGCCATGCAATTTCAATGCCATAAGCAGATACATTATAGGCTATGTGAAAGGGTGAAAAAAATCAGCATATTCTTTGGTCACCATCCTTCAGAAGGGATACCAGTGATTCCTCTTAATCTAAACTTCTCCTAAAGGTGTGAATTTTGCAGTTGTCATAGCAATGCAGTTTTTGTCATGTTCATTGTCAGTGACATAAACCTTAGTGAGTGTCCAAGTGAGGGCTGTGATCTCTGGCTTAATATTCCTGAGGCACTGAATGTACTGGTCACTCCCATGCCAAGTACAGGCTTGTCATTACAGTGACAGTCTCTATTTTTTTTTCAAGAGTGACAAAGGTTTTTATTTAATGAAATATGCTTAAAACTAGAACATTTTTCTGTCTCTCTTTTCCTGACTGAACTTCATTCCCTCAGTGTGAATGTGTAAGGGTAAATTTTGGGAGGCAAGGAAGCAGGGTTCACAGTAGTGGGTCTCTGTGAGCTAATAGCAGGGAAGAAGAA
Organism: Capra hircus; assembly: GCF_001704415.2. NCBI lineage: Eukaryota > Metazoa > Chordata > Mammalia > Artiodactyla > Bovidae > Capra > Capra hircus. The sequence continues at coordinate 42,713,975 of NC_030818.1, read as the reverse complement.
TAAGCATTGCATTTTTTAAATGAGGGAAAAATCAGGAAAAAGGCATGCATAAAGGATTTATCCTTTCCATGAAAACATTGATTAATGAAATCTAGTATGAACGGGGTGTCATGCCCTTTAAATATTAGATTTCATTCTTCGTGGATGGTAGGCTTCTGAAAGGAGATATTCTGCCCAGCTCTTTACAGACACAAATGTTTTATGCCCTTGCACTGATCAAGGATGCAAATGCCTCAGGTAACCGAATCACTGGGCAGGGTGAAACATTGTGCTAGACAGATGTGTTGTCAGGAAAGGGCTTTAGCTGATAAAAGGGACAGCTGCCCTCGGGATGGGGTGGTGGAGGGGGAGAAGGGGAGTCAAGCAAGAGGGAAGGAAGTATGCAAGGGAAGGTGACCCAACCACACGAAGCCAGTCTCTCGAGCCCCCAGCTGGGAAACTCTACCAGCTTGCTAGCTCTTCCGGTTCTAGCAGAGCTGGCCAGACATCTGGCCTCTATTCTAATTAAAGTGGGCAACCAATTTGGTGGCTGTAGTGAGGAAAACAGCAGTGAAATCTTGATGCCTGTAAGGTCATAACAGGGCCCCACATAATTCTTCATGACTGAGGCTTTGCCAAATCATATCCATTTCCTAAGGGTCATTTAATTCAACTCCACTTAGATTTACTGAGTGCCAGTTATATACAAAGCCCAGAGCTGAACCCTCAGGAACCCCTTGTCTTTTGGGGAAGGCAGACAAGGGGACAAGAAACTATGTCACAGAGAAGACTGAATGAAAGACCATGATGGAGAATATTCAGGGTTCTGTAGAAGTGTAGCAAAGAGAGTAATTTATTCTTATTGAGAAAATCTGGGGAGGCTTCCTGGTGGAGTTGACATTTTCTCTGAACTTGGGATTTAGAAGTCAGGTTCTAGGCAAATATTCTGTAGGATTGTGGTGGTCAGAGAAACAAATTGTTTCAATGAAATTTCCTACCTGGAACTCTCCTCTCTTCTGGGAATGAAGTAAAAGACTCATTCCAGTATAGTCACAGAATTTCCCACATTTTATGGGTAGCAACTCAGGCCCTGTGACCTCTAAGACTAGGAGTTAAACAGATGCAGCAAACCCTGGCTTTCCATAGAACTCCAATTGTTGGAGAAGGATCCTTTTAGTCCCTTGATATCTGGCTTTTGTTTATGCTCCAAACAGTGCATATGGTAACCTGTTACTATCAGGAATAATTAAACCCAATCGACCCAAGTTATGTTCTGCTAGGTAGTTAACCTGACTTGGCTCTGTAGGTGGCACTGGCGACAGGTAACGTGAGAGCCGCCCATCTCCATATGAATGGCCAGTTGAGCCGAGTTGCTAATTGTTTTCTTTCCCTTCTTGCCCCCTCTGACATTCTCCCCACCTTCTCTCGGAGTGCCAGAGGACTGGTTGTCAAGACTGTGCCAGGGATCTGCAAAACTCTGATTTTATCTTTGTTACTGAGGCCGAAAATGACCTGTTATGTATATTTCATAAGAAAATGCATTTTGTTTGTAGCTCAACAGTCAGCCCTCCCTTTCCCCCTCCTAATAAGCTCATGTCAGAGCTCTGAAGTAAGTTTGCCATAATGGTAGCCTAAAGGACATATTTTGTAAAAATGAAAAATGAACATATTATTTATATATCAATAGTGTAAGAAGCATTGATCAATGCAAGCAGCCTGATGTTTTGCTTCTTTATTTTCCTTCCAACCCTCCTCTACCTTCCTCTGCTTCCCCCTCACTTCTTGCCTCAGGTGCCTGTGACAGTCCTACCATTTAGAAAGAGAGTTCTAGCCTGTCCTGGTCAGTTTGTGCTGGGATTTGGTCTTTAATGTGGAGCCTTCAACGGCTGAGCCTCCAAAATGACTCTCTGACAGCCAGCCATTAATTACCATCATCCGCGTCTAATTCATTCATCCCTCTCCCTCTCATGTAGAGGGACAGCTAGGGCTGAGGGCACTCAGGGAAATGTAGGCATGATTCCATGTTCTTTATGCAGAGAGGGCTGTCGGAGACTTTGTTGGATGCAGGGGCTTTAATTGAATTGGCTTGCCAATAAAGCTGTTGTCATTCAGTAAGTGAATTTGTTGTACTACTCGAACCACAGCTGCTGCAGACAGCCCGGAATTTCCTGAAGGCAAGCCAGGCCCTGGGCTTGCCTGGGTTCAGCCTTTTCAACTTATCCTGAAGGCCAGGCAGAGCGTGGCCCCATGGGGGTTGGTTTTGGCACTCATTTGGATGGCCATGAGTTGCAGGGGCAGGCTGGAATCTGATGAGCCAGTGGGGTGTAACCCTGGGGGATTTTGCAGGGAACAGGGAACCCTTAGGAATGTTAGGGGCAGTAAGTGGTGAGCAGGAAAGCCTTGCCCACCACAATTGGGTGTTTTTTTCAGTTCCCAGATGGCTGCTGCCCTTGGCTCCATCGAGCTAGTCATAAGAGGATATCACTTCCCATTGTAAAAAAGAAATTGAGAATATGACAGTTAATATATTTGTAGAGCCTTGTTTAAGAGGTCGAGTGGTATTGAGGAAATACCGCAGCATTAGAACTGGCATTTGTTACTGGGAGATCGTTGGGCCAGAAATACTCTACCTCTCCCCACAGTTTATAAAACATGGCAAGATTGGCAGGTTGTGTGATTTATGATGGCTTTAAAGTAACATCAAGACTGAGGAAAGATTTTCAAGGGACTGCAGGGCCATTTTATTTTCTGCATCTAAGCACATGCATGTAGTTGGCTCCAGTGAATGAGAGCAAGACTGGCAGGTAGATTTTCATGTTTTGGTGTCTTTACAATTTAGATCGGTGGTGATTTCTTGTTGAACTCTTTATTCAAGTTATTTTTGCTCCTTGTAATTTGAAATTCTCTGACCGGTGCCTAGACCTTTTCAGGGATCCCACTTTCCCATTGTGAAGAGTTCATCAAACAGGAGGCTCTCTAGGCTGCTTTCAGTTATTCAGGAGCAGAGGACTTGCCAGCCCTTTGTACCTGTTCTCCATCATCTACCTATCTTTTAGCCATTTTGCTGTATCTTTACCAGGAAGTGGGAGGGAAAAAACCTCCTTTCGTCAAATTTCGTTTGACTGAAGTTCCAACAACCCAGAAACTCTTTAAGTTGATCTTACGTATTGGCTCTGTTCTTGACCTGACAAGTGAGAACTGAATTGATATATCAGATACATGACTGTAAGATTATAAGGGAAAAAGACGGTAGAGCATGGGAAAGAGACCTTGGGATTCTCTATCAACAGGAATACATTTGGAGTGGGAGGAGAGCAAGGTGGAGTGTGTACATGTTCGTGTGTGTGTGTGTGTGTGTGTGTGTAAAAGAGAGGCAGAAGGAGAGAGAGAGACAGACATAAATAGAGACACGCAGAGATAGATATTGAGAGAGAGGTTATTTTGATGTGCGACTTTGGGGTGAAACAGATACAAAAAATGTCCCTAATTCTAGTCAGTGAAGGTATTGACTGTAATTTGCTCTAGGTATACTCATGCCTCTATAGACTCTTCTCCTCCCAAATTTAATCATGGTAGAAGATGTAAATATATTAAGTATTATTTCATTGCAAGAAGGTAGATTGCACTACAGGTAAAATTTAAGGCTCATCTTCAGAAGTTTCAGGCTTAGGCTAATTTTTTCCCCCTAATTGGTTAACTTTTAAAGTCAGAGCCAAATTTAATTTATGTGAGTTGAAGGCAAGATCTTTTCTCCTCCTTGCAAATGAGAGGTTTGTCCATCTAAGCCACAGATGTTCTGAAACAATAAGAAAAAGACAAAACAAATGAAAGTTATTTCTCTAAATGGCACAAGCATGCCTCCTCAGTATAGGATTTTGGTGGCTGCTCTTTTCCATTCCCACCATCTGGCTTCTTCCTTTGTTTTCTGTCCTCTGTCTTCTGGGCTTTGCATCCTTCCTACTATTGCCTACTTCTTCTCCCTGACCTCCGTACTTCCTTTTTCTTCCATATGTCTCAATCTTTTTTCCTGTTTATCTCATACCATCCTATATCACATTATTTAAGAATAAGATTCAAATTTAAAGTGGTCTTACCTCCACACACACAGTTTCCTTAACCTGCTTCCCCAGATGCTTCTTTTTCCTTCCTTCATGTTGAGAGGTTTGCACAGCTGGTACCCACTGAGGAGGCCACCGTGACCCTGGTGATTTGCTCCCAGATGCTGCTTCCCACCAGCTACCGTCTTGGGTGGAGGACTTAGTTGAACTTTCCAAGGTAATAAATTCAAGGAAACCCAGCTGAGACCAGCCCACAGTATTCTTCATTTGGGGTTTCTGCTTTTCATAATGAATGCCTTTCTGTACTTCTCTTTGATACATGGAATTAATGTCTCCACTTGAACTGGAAATGCTAAACTGATGGTAGTCTCCTGAGGATTTTGCGTTTTGCTCTGACACCTTCAGTGACTTCATCAGAATTTAGGTGTATTAAGGGATTAAGGAGTCTGGCTTCATGCGTATGAAGTTCTCAAGGTGTTCTCGGAGCATGTTCCTCAGCCAAGTCCTGATGGTCCCTATGGGAGAAAACTTTTCACATGCCAAATGAACACAGTTCAGTGGGAAACCTCATGACAAACCAACATAATACTTGAATCGTTTTCTAGCAGTGGCTATGGTAAATGATTATGGAAAAAACATAATTGATCTCCCCCTACTTTGTTAAGCATTGTTTTCACTTCTCTTTCCAAGATTCAGAATTCTGCCTTGGTTCCCTTGTTGCTTGTCTTCTCAAGCTGAGGTATGTGGGGGTGAGGTGGTGGTATGCTGATCAAACCTTGGGGCTGTAGGATAAATGCGGTGATTTCCCCAGAGCATTTATTTTACTAAAGGGTTTTTGAGGAAATGTTAATTAATGGAAGCATTATTATTACATTATAATTTGAATACAAAATTTGCATTAGTTTGGAATAAAGTCAGGAAACTTCAAAATTTTGCTTGAACATGCTCAGTGTTATCCTTTGTCTGGGCCCGCAGAAGTGTGATTTCACTCTTCTTGGTATGAGGAGTGGGAAGTTGCATGACCCTTGAGCTGATCACCCAACTAGGTTTCTTATCAGAGCTGAGAAAGATTGTCTGACAGTGGATCTCAGTATCTTTGGAGCATGAATCTTATTGTATATAGTGCATCAACTTCAATCACTCATGATATTGATGGATATATTAGCAGTTGTGTTATATACAAGTGTAGGAAGGTTAAAAGACTTTGGCCAATTTAATCTCTTCAGGGTTTGTAAGAATATCTCAATGTTCACAGAGGCAATCCACAGTCATTTGTGGACATGACATTTATATGAGGATTATCTCAGCTTCTTAAATTCTAAATTTCCATTTATCTGATTGTTTAGTGGTTGTGATCAATTGGAAAGCTATTTAACCAGGTCCTAAACATCAGCTCTTAGATCAGGCATGAGGGACATAGGCAGAGTGGACATTCTTGGCCAGGTATCCTATTGATTTCATCAGGGCTTTGGCCCTATGCTCTGATGTAAACTTTTGTTCTTGCTGAAATCTGCATTAGCATGGGTCACAGCTCCTTCTGGCTGAGAGCTTAGCCCCAAAGCAGTCTGGTGATCCCTTTAATATTTTAGCCCCACCCTCTGAGCTCAGTCTTTTAGTCTCACCTTTTGAGATGAGAAGAAGTGCATGCCTTCAAGGAAGGGTCAATGAAGAGGACATTTCTCTTTAAGGCTGCTGCTGCTGCTGCTGCTAAGTTGCTTCAGTCGTGTCCGACTCTGTGCCACCCCATAGACGGCAGCCCACCAGGCTCCCATGTCCCTCGGCTAGAGTTGATCTAAGATGCCCACCTTGGCCAACCTACAAAGGTAATGGTCCCAGGTTAAGTGGCATGGGGGTATTAAGAGACAGGAGTTTGAGTAATGAGATTTGAAAAAGCACCAGACCCAGGCACTCCATGTTTCATTACCTTTCTCTCATCACAGGGAGAAGCTTGGGAATGGGAAAAGGGGAAGAATTGGGGCCCCAAGGCCAGTTAGTGTAGAACAGGATGTGGAGAGAAGTTTAATGGAAGGAGCTATCAGGTTTCTTCTGATTAGTGTGGGACTAAATTTTATCCCTCACCATCATGAGAAACAATGGGCTGGAAGAAGCACAAGCTGGAATCAAGAATGCTGGGAGAAATATCAATAACCTCAGATATGTAGATGACACCACCCTTATGGCAGAAAGTGAAGAGGAGCTAAAAAGCCTCTTGATGAAAGTGAAAGAGGAGAGTGAAAAAGTTGGCTTAAAGCTCAACATTCAGAAAATGAACATCATGGCATCTGGTCCCATCACTTCATGGGAAATAGATGGGGAAACAGTGGAAACAGTGTCAGACTTTATTTTGGGGGGCTCCAAAATCACTGCCGATGGTAACTGCAGCCATAAAATTAAAAGACAGTTACTCCTTGAAAGGAAAGTTATGACCAACCTAGATAGCATATTCAAAAGCAGAGACATTGCTTTGCCAACAAAGGTCCATCTAGTCAAGGCTATGGTTTTTCCAGTGGTCATGTATGGATGTGAGAGTTGGACTGTGAAGAAAGCTGAGCACTGAAGAATTGATGTTTTTGAACTGTGGTGTTGGAGAAGACTCTTGAGAGTCCCTTGGACTGCAAGGAGATCTAACCAGTCATTTCTAAGGGAGATCAGTCCTGGGTGTTCATTGGAAGGAATGATGCTAAAGCTGAAACTCCAGTATTTTGGCCACCTCATGTGAAGAGTTGACTCATTGGAAAAGACTCTGATGCTGGGAGGGATTGGGGGCAGGAGGAGAAGGGGACAACAGAGGATGAGATGGCTGGATGGCATCACTGACTCGATAGACATGAGTCTGAGTGAACTCCGGGAGTTGGTGATGGACAGGGAGGCCTGGTGTGCTGCGATTCATGGGGTCACAAAGAGTTGGACATGACTGAGCAACAGAACTGAACTGAACCTTTTATCCCTCCCCATAGGAAGGCTACACCGAGAGAGGGAGTGATATTACATGATGCCTCCTTTATTTTTTATTTACTTTCCAGGTTCTTAGGTGTGGGAAAATGGCTCCATTGTGGTGGCAAATGCATTGTTCTCTCAAGGTGGCTTTGGATTGTGTGTGGGCTTCACTAGCAGGGCACCTGGTGCTGATGTTTGCATGATCCACGAGGCAAGGGTTTGCTGGGCAGATTAGCTATGGGACAAAGACTGCGAGCGAGATTCTTCCTCTGCCTGAGAACAAAGTGTTTTCTAGCGCTTCAGTAGCACCACTGATGAACAATTTTAGTGTGCTAATGGCAAGTGATTATTACTAGTGAGTTCACTTGAAAGAAATAAAATAGGTTTTTCTGTTCCCTAGTTCAGACATCTCACTAACTGAGACTCGCCAGGTGCTGGGAACCAGAGAGGTGTGACGGGAATGTTCTCTCAGGTTTTGGGCACTGAGTGTGCATTCAAGCAGGGCTCCTTTCCTTCAGAAGGAAAATAAATGACAACATTCTGTTTTGGGGCTTGAAACCGCATGACTGAAAACATAAAGGTGACAACTGTGATATGCTTTTTAATGAGGGCAGAGATGTCAAGAGAAACCAGCCTCCTAGGAACAAAACAATATTCTGTCAGGTGCTGTGGACTTAAGACCTTTTTCTCTCTTGGAATAATGTCCTTAAAAATAACCAAATTTTCCATTCAATAGAAAAATGTTCATACCTTCCTCTCCATCAATATGAGTTGTTGTCATCGAGCATGGGGCACTAGCAAGCCATATGGATTTTGGAAATTAAAATGGGAATGTTCAAGAACGTTTTCAAAGAATTATATGGGATTTTAGCCATCTGAATGGCTTTCTGTTTAGGGTCAGTGAGAGTATTCTTGCTAAAATGTAGCCCATTGCTTTAGAAATAGTTTCCTTAATGTCTTTCCTGTCGCCCCTACTGGGCCTGTGCAGGAAATGTAAACCAACATACAATATGTGTGTTTATTTTCATGTCCCATTTTATGGGAAATTGGATGGGGTATTCCACTGAGGCTTCAGCTATGAACGGTTAACAATATGGGGAGAGCAGGGCGTGCTATTGCTGAAAGAGTTTTCCAGGGAGGAAGGGGCTTCTGAAACCTTTGAGAGCCATGGGGAAGAGCCAGTCGTGCCTGCAGGACTTCCGTTACTCAGGGGTGACGAGGGAGGCATGCAGTAATGAGACTGGCTGGTGAGCTGCTGAGCCTTTGAGCAGCATCCTCACTCTCCAGCCCAGTTGCCAGCACAGTAGAGTAGGTTTGCGGTGCCACACTTCATCTTGTGGGATGTTATGTCTGGTACTGTGTGGTCTTCCCTCCCCTGCTAGCCACAGGAAACTCAGGATACCAAACACCCAATCCAAAGCCCATAAGGTGTCATTAACCAGGCAGGGGGCAGAGTTACTCTGAGGACCCCTGCAGAACTGGAGAGGCTATAGATTGTCAGACCAGTCATATCCTGGCCATGTGCAAGTGGTAGTTAAATAGAACCTCTTCCTGGGATCCTACTGGAAAAGCAATTTAAAAAGTGTGGGTAGTGTGGGGCCTGGGCAGAGTATGTATGTATGTCAGTGTGTTTCCTGTAGAATGTCTGAAATCTCAGGGCCAGGCCCGTCTGTAAGACAGCAGTAGGTGTCAGTGGGAATGCAAGTTCTTCCTACAGAAGAAAGGAGTTAGTATGTTTGCATTTTAAGCTCATAAACAGCTGTAGCTTGGACCATCTTCACAAGCACATTGGGGCTGGAGGCACTAAGGGCTGCTGTTTGCCAGTGCACTGTGGCAATTTCCAAGCTGTAGACTGAAATACTTTATAAACTTCCAATTTGATTAGGATTTTGTCTTGTGTTTCTAAACAAGAAAATTGAGGAGTGTCAAATTAATTTTGTATTCTTGGTCACTTTTTAATTCCAGTTGGCCATCTCAGCCTAGATTTGTGCAAATACTGATTCCAGGAAATAGTCAAAAAGTACTAAACTTGGTAAATAAATGTGTTTATTTTACAAATAGATTCAAGATGAAACACCCAGCACTTCTCCAGGGCATTTCTGTTCCTGCCTGTTCATTTTAGCAGCTTGACCAAATGAATTCCCTTCCCTTAGTATAATATTTAAATGGACTCCTGGCATCTGATGCATTGCCTGCTGCTCCAATTCCCTAAGAAAATCATTTAAATAAATTTTGACTATCTAGCACCTACTATGGAAGCCAGTCCATTAAAAATCCTGGTCACTTCTCTCTCTCTTTCTCTCTCTAATTTTAGACAAACCATGTGCAATTATTGGCGTTTGAGAAAATTCATCTTATAAGAGCTGAAAGTTTTGGATTTAATTTTTAACAATTTTTTTCCCCTTTTCTAGCCTTTCTAAATGAACAAAGACAAATAAGAAAAGGTTGCCATGAGAATTCAGCAAACTGTCAGTGGAGATTTCACTACTAAATGAAACTCCACTTCACCTTTCAGAGGGAAGATTTACATCACCCTTTCTTCCAATCCTCAGCTTTCCCTCTATTCTGCTCTTCCCATGCCCAATATGAGAAAGGAAAAGAACACTGACAGGTGTCTTGCCTTCCAGGAATTTGCAGTCTGGCTATGGAGACAGGCTCTACCCATTCAGAGGGGTCGCTTGTGTGATCTGGGTTGTTTGCTGAGCATGAAATGAGGGTGCAGAGTGGAGAGGGTAGAAAGATGACTGTGCGCCAATCAGGGACCAGGATGTGGGGGCATTAAGTTTTCTAAAGGAATAGTGAGAAGTGGGAATACAGAGAGTAAGGAAGGAGATACTGGCAGTAGCACAAAGGTGGTGACTGTAAGAGGAACAGCATCCATAAAAGGAAGAAGTGCAAAGCAAAACTTCAAGCTGGAGGGCAGGGGCTTGGCCAGCTTGAATGCATCCCCAGAAAGAAAGAGGACCATGTAGTGAAATTGTTGGAGACAGGGCTGGAAAAGACATGTGGGGCTAGTCTGGGAGCGGCCTTGAGGTCAGGTTAAGGAGTTTGGATTTTCTGGTGTGGCTGGTGCAAGGGGGTTGTGCCAAGAAGCGGTGGGCTAGAGTGAATGAAGCCCAAGGTAGAAGCTCCTGCTCTCAGTGTCCTTGGGCCTTGAGCGGTGCATATGTCAAATCACAAAGTGGGTCACTAGAGTGAGAGCATCCTAGAGGCAGGAGGTCAAAGCACTTCTCCATGTGGTGGGAGGTAGAGGATGCTGCAGGCGGGAAGGTGTCTAGGAAGAGAGGAGGGTTTTGTGAGGTGGAGGGAGTGGTCCTAGGCAGTACTTAGATTCACCTCTTATCATGGAAAGATGATTATTAAAGCAACACTAGATCCTACCTTGGCAGTCAAAATGTATGAGTAAAAATACATTGGTTGCCAAATTTACTTCCTGTTCCCTTTCTTCCCGTCCAAAATAGTAATTGGTGCTTCCCCCCGACCCCCAAACAGATGTTCTCAATTTTTTAGCACATTGTGAGGTTGCAGAGTGTGTGTTGGGGGTAGCAGCTGGTGATAACATCTTTTTTATTTTCTGGCTGTGGGTTGGAGGTAGATCAGGATTTAGAAATGAGGAAGCCGTGTCTTGTGGTCCTGCATCCTGACATCTCACAGTGCATCTCAGGTAGCAGTTATCCTTGTGAGTCAAACCTGCAACCTATTAGCAAAGTAGATTGCATCTTCATATTATATAAGTTATACCTGCTTGTGGTAAAAAAGAAAGCAAAACAGGACTCTTTTTTTTTTTTTTTTCCAGTATCTCTCTCCAGAGGAAGCCACTGTTAACAATTTGGTATTTATCCTTTGCCTGTTTTGTGGATGATAATACTGATGACAACTAACTTTTAATACGTGCCAAACACTTTTCCAAGTGCTTTACTCATATGAACTCATTCAGTCCAGGCATTAGTCCTATGATGCAGGTGTTATTACTTTCCTCGTTTGACAATAGGGAAACTGAGGCACTGAGGAGTTAAATAATTTGCTTAATTAAGCTCACCTAGGTAGTAAAGATGAAGCCAGAATTGATACTCAAGCAGTCTGAGTCCTGAATCTATGCTCTTAATTATGAGTTTATGTTGCTTCCATGAATGTGTATAATATATATATATACAATTATATATTTAGTTCTTACTTAAAAAATAAAATCTTTGTACATGTTGTTTCACAATTTGCCTTTTTTTTCCTGGTAAACAATAAAAATGTGGACATTTTCCCATGTTAGTGCATATAAAGATGCTTCATTCTCTTTAAAATCTGCATAGAATTTAACTGATGTACCATCAATTATTTAATGATTCTCTTATTGCCGGCCACTTGTTTTCTTTCCAGATTTTTGCTATTATAAGCAATATTGCAGGGAACATTCTAACAACAATAGCGGTAGCAACAGCTGCCATTAATTCTGAGTAGTATGCTTACTATGGGCAGGGTTCTGTTCTGAGCTCTTTCCATGTATGAACTCATTTAAAGATCCATCTTTGTCTAGATGAGCAAGTATTTCTACAGGCTAGATGCCTGGAAGTGACAATGCTAGTTTAGAGGCCAAATGCATTTAAAATTTTGATTTTAGCTGTCAACTTTTCCTCCCCCAAAATGGTGTGTTTATTGAGTGTCAACTTTGTCCTTTTTTTTTTTTTGAAGTTATTTATCTATTTAGCTGTATCAGGTCTTATTTGTGGCACAAAACTCTCCGGCTGTGGCCCGAGGACTTCAACAGTTGCGGCTCCATGGCGTGTGGGATCCCAGTTCCCTGACTAGGGACTGAACCTATGTCCCCCGCCTTGCAAGGTGGACTCTCACCTACTGGATCACCAGGGAAGTGCCTTGGGTGTCAATTTTCAATTTAACATTATTAGGCACTGTTTGCTATGCATAGGCACATAAGATCGGGGTCATCTTTGAGGTCTGCAAGGGTAGAGAGACAAATAGTATCAGTCACCGGGTGATTAAAGCAGACTTTACAGAGGACAAGGCTGCTGGTGCAGCTGGGGAGCAGTACAGGGGTGCAGGCAGAAGGGACGTTTTGAGTAACAGAAGGTGTCAGCAGTGCTTCTGATGGGCTGTAGGAAGCTTGGAAGATTTGGAAGGGCTGGGTTGGAGAGCGGTCCTGATGAGGGATGGAGAAGAACAAGGCTGGGAGAGGAGGTGGTGCCCTTTAAGGATGAGGCAATGAGTCAGTGGGATTGTGGTTCTGACTGAAGCAGAGTGTTGGAAAACGGCAGGCCAGCCTGCTGCCAAGAGAAGAGCAGGATTAGAGTAAAAACCGAAGTTCACTTCTCCCATGTCTAAACGTTTTTGAAGACCCAAGTAAAGCTAATAAATTGCTAAAATATGTCCTATTCTTTTGCCTTGACACATGAATCTTCATAATGACATGGAACAGGTTTGAACTGAAAATTCTCCACTACATGGAACATGGCAATGGAAAGTGTTGTTTTGTGCTTCCAGATCAGCCACAGTTCGAAAAGGGAATAGGACTTGGGCTAATCAGGTATATTTGCCTCAGTCACTTTGATTAGATCTTCTCTGCCATCAGTACTGAAGCATATTGGTGGTATAGTTGTTTTCAAGAGCAGATAATCACAACCCAGAAAAAGGTGAGCGGGTGCCCTGGACACACAGAGGTTGAAAACCCCCAATGTCTGGCTTGAAGCTGAGAGGTGGGATGGAAGCATCCCTCTTCTTTCTCACCCACTCCCAGCTAACAAAGAAAGACAGGTGCTTGGCTATGACTTTCTGTTCTGCAGTGGAAATGGCCCCATGTTTTTGTTTCACCAGCACAATTAAGGTCTGATTTCAATGCAACAAAGGAAATGAGGGCAATGGTAAGAAACCCAGAACTTGGATGCAAATCATGAGCCATTTTAAATTTGTTCAGTCTATTCAGGTAGGGGAAATTCTATATTTGAATATAACCAGCCACTTTGAACCAGGTATTAAAGTAGCTATATAAACTATGTTTGGTGACGCATTGCTGAAGTTGTAAAAATTTGTTAACTCTCAAAACAAGGATGTTGAAAAGTTTCTCTCCGCAGTGCTAACATACCTGCGTTGCATTGCTTATGCAATTCTGCATCATAAATAATGGATTTACAGGCGTAACTACTACTTAGGAATATTACACGTGTGGAATGTGGCTGAATTAATGTCACCATGAGACCCTTAGCTTTTGCCAAGGAGATTTCCACAGCCTTAGGCTGGAGCCAGGTGTGGGTGGGCTGGAGAGGGCCACGGTTGCCTGACTCTGAAACTTTGCCTAATGGGCAAAAACACTGTTTGGGAATAAAGGATTTTGAGTGCTGTAGGCTACAAATCATGGGAAAAGTGAAGTCAAGCATTAAGGTCATCTTCAGATTATTATTGCCCGGAATGGTCTAGAAATTGTAAGGTCTTTCTAAATGTCGGCAGCGACCTCTGTGAGGTCCAGCGACGTGGTGGCATTTGCTTTCACTGCTGCTGTTTCTCCATTTCTGGCTTTACTTGCTCAGAACCCTGTCAGAGCCAGGGTGGAGAACTGCTCTTGGGCTTTTCCTAGAGCTGGGGGGAGCCCTGGGAGACAGTTGGTGGTGGGTAATGCATGGAGACTGGGGCATGACTTACAATCCAGTCCCTATGAGTCCCATGATCACACCAGTCTCAACTCATTCCACAGGAGGAGTTGGGTGAAAAGAGACTTCAGAGGTAGCAGGCGAAGAGAAGCACATGGACGTGTGTGTGTGTGTGCGTGTGTGTGTGTGTGTGCGTGTGTGTGCATTGTAATGACGGAAGGGAGGTTGGAAGGTGGACTTAATGGTTCCTCGTCCATGTCACCGTGCAGCCCACCAAAATGGGTTGACTTTAGATTCTCACACCTTGGAGGCAACTTGCCATGGTGAACTCCTCTCTGCTGAACCTCCTGAGGTGCTGGTGTGGGGCACACTGGTGGTTTTCCCTCTCCTTCAGTGGGAGGAACTGGAATCAGTTGACCAGCAAGTCTCTGCTGTGCACCTTTTGTGTGTTCTGTGGCGCTAGGGGCTGTGGAGGATGCTTGGAACCTTTGGTCAGATGATTGCTGATGAATGAACATTCTAAAGAGCAGCCCAGGACATGTTGTAGGTGCTCAGTTCAGAGGGGATGGAGATTTTGTGTGTGTGTGTGTGTGTGTGTGTGTGTGTGTGTGCTTGTGTGTGTGGTGGAGGAGGTGGGATGGGGGACTATAGTCAGGAAAGGCTTCAAGGAAATGGAAGCCCTGAGCTGCTTTCTGAAGGAGTCAGGATTTTAGTCAGGCAGAGAGAAATGTGGTAACTCAGTGAAAGGAGGAAATTCCAGAAGCCCTGAGGGTCTCCAGCCCTGGAGGGAACAGGGCTCCTAGTAATAGCTTTCCAGTCTGAGTTGAAGCTTGACTCTTAGTTTTAGTCTGAGTGATGGTCAGCTTTAAGATAACACTGTTACTTCACTCTGCTCCCTCTTGTTCTGCTCTTGACAGTAGTGATAAGTTTGTACCTAACATTGTGCCCTCAGAGGCAGGCAGGCAGGTAGCTGGCCTTTGCTACTGGTGCAGAGAACCGAATCAACCAACCAGGGTTCCCGCCAGAACAGGAAGCCGTGGGGCGTGTCCGCCTGGCTGCACCCTCTGAGACAGTTTCCCACCCTGCCCCCAAGAGCAGAGCCTTGATGTGACACCTGCCTCACTGTGGATGTGCGGGCCAGGCCTCCGGAAGGTGGGAGAGAGCCCTGACAGGCTTTCCTGAGATTGGTTGGGTGGCTCATCATTGATGACCGTTCCCCCTCAGGCAGCTGTGAGCTCTGGGTGAGTGACTTCCTCTCCCTGGACTCAGTTTCTGAATCTGTAGACTGAGAGGGTGGACCAGATGGCCTTGGAGGTCCCTTCCAGGTCAGCTTTCTCCTGTCCCTAAAGGCAGATGGAGGCAGGCGGGGAGGGCAGTAGAGCAGAGAGAAATTAAGAGGAATTCCCCAGCTAGGCTCTTGGGAACCACTCAGTTCCCCATTCTGGTGCCACCTGTTCAGAGGGTATGGGTGAGAAGGGTGCTGGCCTTGAAGGCTGCATGGATGGGTAGTTTGACCTCCCCAGATGTGCCCCTAGGTTTCTTGGGGTCCTGTATGTGGACAACCGTGCAGCCCTTACATAGGCCATTCTTGTCTTATCAGAAGTTCTGCTTTGGGTAGACAGCTGCCTGTGGTCCTGGGGAGGAAACTTACCTTGAGATGCTCACGCACTGTCTTGTGACTGCAGCAAGGGCTATGTCGTCATGGCCAGGACCAGCAGACCCAAGTCCAGGGGAAGTGCGCCAGGTGCTTCCTATGAACTCACACCCACAGCAGAAGACATCTGCAGAGCCAAGGCTGGAAGACGCTGGCCAAGGACTGCCCTGATGCTGGGAGGGCCTTTGAAGAGTGAGGCCTGGAGAGGACAGAGGGCTTGTCCAGAATTGTGCAGCCACTTGGGGATGCAGCTGCAGCTGACTCTAAGTCTCTGACTCCCAGTCCATTGTGCTTTCTCTTCCACCAGATTGCAAGATGGCAAGAGGCTTGGCATACCACAAGATGAAACTTGCACTGAGCCCCCTGGGGCTCAGACCATGCTCTAAATATGTGTCAGAGGAAGTGAGAATGCCTCTCTTCACATGTTGGAGCTGTAGATGTGGCACGTGCTCTCAGCTCCAGGGCAGAGAAAGTTGTGGAAGGGCAGCCAACCAAGAAGGACTTATTTAAGCATTTGTGTATGCCCAGGCTTGAGCTGAGCATAGTGAGGCTTGGAGGAGCTTTAAGGCACACACCTCCTATGTCAATTTTGCTGCAGCTGGTGAGGCAAATTTAACTCCTAAATAAATTGTCAAAACACCTAAATGCAAGCTCCTGTTTGTGTTATAAAATAGAACAACATATATTTACATTTGCATAAATAAAATCTGGAAGGATGCAAAAAACTAATAAAATTGCTTAATGATCAGTCATGTGACAAAAGTAGAGGTTAAGATGTTCTTTGTACTTTTTTATTATAAAAATTATTTTGAACTGTGAGAATATATTAGCTTTGCAAAAAATTACGTATAAACAATAATACAAGACCAATCAATTACATGCTTAATTGAATGATTGGTGGCCAAAGGAATTCAGAAAAAGCAGAGCTCAGGGGATCTCCTAGAGCCTTCTCAGGCTCCTGGAAGATTAGAACTAGAAGGGACTCTAGCTGCCATTGTGTCTGACTTCTCATTCAGTGCTGGCATGTCTTATACAACCATCAAGACCTGGATCTTTCAGTGTCCCTTGCCCAATTGCTAAGCCTCATGACATACGTGGACAGTGCTGAGCCAGGGATCACAACGCACAGAGAAGCATCTGTTCTCAATGGCCTTATGCTCTCAAAGTGCGTCTTTAACTGAAATGCAAGATTTTGAGCCCCAGGGGAATAACCAAGGTGCTAAGGAGCTTGGAAGGAGGGTAAAAATCAGAGAAAGCAGCAGAATTAATATAATATTTGAAATAACAAAGGATGGGTCCCATTTTGACAGTCAGGTGACAAGAATACCAGGTAGAGAAACATGAATTCATAAATTCAGCAGTTCTTGGGACTGGCTAGAGATTAGCCCAGATGTGGAATAGTGGGATGGAAATTTGGGTTGGGCTCATGTGTGGACTCTACTGAGTGCCAGTCTGTGGTATTTTAAAAAAATTCAATAAAAGTGAGGAACCAATAAAGATTCATGGGCATGTGCTTGAGTTATTTCTGAAATTGTCTAGTGAGTGAGCACTTTTACTTCATCCAAAAATCCATGAGGAGAAGCTTCCTGGAAGCAGTAGGAATTGAGCTGGACCTTAAAAGGATCAGTAGAATTTAGACAATATTCTTTCTTGTGGGGCAGAAGAGCGTGAGTCCCGGTGTTGATGGGTAGCATTGAAGGACTTGAGCATGAGAGAGCATGTTGATGCTGTGCATTGGAAAGACATCTCTGGCTGTGCTTTTTAGAACAGAATGGTAAAGGATTGCCTGATGTGGGAGTGATGGATGAGGTAGCTTTCTCTACAGTCTCAAGGCAAGACACTGAAGGCCTGACAGGTGACAGTAATGGGAATGGATAGAAGCAGACACAGCAGAAAGGACTTTTCTTCTCCTACCCATAAGGTCCTCTTTGTTGGATTTAAGTCATTTGCCAGTCCTGAGAGAAGAGATCACTCTTTGCTCAGCACTCTAAGCTCCCTGTTTACCAGATGTCTTCTTGGGTCGTTTCTCCACTGTCTGTGCCCCTGGCAAGGAGCAGAAGCCATGATTAGCCCAGCCTCGCTGTTCATTTGTCACTTTGCTGTAGTTTGGGTTGTGCTAAACCACTGCAGATGGTGACTGCAGCCATGAAATTAAAAGACGCTTACTCCTTGGAAGAAAAGTTATGACCAACCTAGATGGCATATTCAAAAGCAGAGACATTACTTTGCCGACTAAGGTCCGTCTAGTCAAGGTTATGGTTTTTCCTGTGGTCATGTATGGATGTGAGAGTTGGCCTGTGAAGAAGGCTGAGTGCAGAAGAATTGATGCTTTTGAACTGTGGTGTTGGAGAAGACTCTTGAGAGTCCCTTGGACTGCAAGGAGATCCAACCAGTCCATTCTGAAGGAGATCAGCCCTGGGATTTCTTTGGCAAGAATGATGCTAAAGCTGAAACTCCAGTGTTTTGGCCACCTCATGTGAAGAGTTGACTCATTGGAAAAGACTCTGATGCTGGGAGGGATTGGGGGCAGGAGGAGAAGGGGACGACAGAGGATGAGATGGCTGGATGGTATCACCAATACGATGGACGTGAGTTTGAGTGAACTCTGGGAGTTGGTGATGGACAGGGAGGCCTGGCGTGCTGCAATTCATGGGGTCGCAGAGTTGGACACGACTGAGCAACTGAACTGAACTAAACTGAATGGTGGGATAAACATTTCCCTCTGGGGCATCTTCTTCCTGGCTGGAAGAAAAGTTGCTCCAAGTCCTAGGCATTTTTTTTTTTTTTTAGTATACCTTACTGTTTCTATTGAATAATGCTAATATTTACTGAGCACCTACTAAGTGTCATGTGCTGTGTTAAAACTTCAATATCATTATTGATCCCCTGATGACCCTATCATTATTCCTGTCTCTTCAGAAGAGAAACAGAAAGTCAGAGAAATGAAGTAACTTTCCCAAGGTCACACAACTAGGAAATTGCCAATCCATAATTTGAATCCAGGTCTCTAATTTTAAGGATCAGTTCAGGTATAAGAAATGCTCAAAGTTATTTGTTAAAAATAATTGACCTCAATCAAAGTTCCATTTTTGGCATTTACTGTTTGAGAAGATACAGTGAACTCAGTAATACCTTTAGGCGAATTTATATTTGAATAAGGCTTCCCTGGTGGCTCAGTGGTAAAGAATCTGCCTGAAATGCAGGAGACTGGGGATCAATCCCTGAGTCAGGAAGATTCCCTGGACGAGGAAACTGGCAACCCACTCCAGTATTCTTGCTTGGAGAATTCCATGCACAGAGGAGCCTGGTGGGTTACAGTTCGTATGGTCACAGTCAGTGTCTACATGTACTTTGGGAAATAAATATTTGAAAAATGACAGTAGTATATTTGCAAGACCTGGCAGGAATGAGATTCAGAACTCAGTTGGGTGGAAGTGAGGTGGGAGAAGGTAGTGGCTTGCGAAGCATACTAAGGCAAGCGGTCTCACTGAAGTGAAAGAGGATTTTCAGGTCTTTGATGTAGCCTGACCCACCAGCCTGTGGGTGTGATTGGCTCATTATTCCTACCTGTATAACCCATGACCTACCTTGGGTCCTCCTGAGAAATTTCCTACTTGACACTAGTACTCCCGGGACACTCTAAGAGGTATATAAACAAATTAGAACCTGCTGATGCACCCTACTTAGCTGCTATACCTTTGCTACTCTTCTCAGGGCCTGCTCAGTGCCTCTGTGCTCCAGTACACTGCTGTATCGGAAGTTAGTGACCCGTGGAAGAGTTTGGGAGTGGAGAAGAGTTAGACAGGGGAGTGCCTTTCTCTTTTTCAGAGGCATTGTTAGGGATTGCTTGAGGCACTAGCGTGTTACAGAGTTGAGGGGACCATTTCTTTCTAATTTTTGATTGGCTATAATTTATATTCAATAAAGTACAGAGGTCTGTAGTATTCATTTCAATGATTATTGACAATTGTACATACATATGTAATCAACAAAGATAAAGAACATCTCAGAAATTGCTCTTGTATCCCTTTAGAATCAATTTTCTTGTCCCCAGAGGAAACCGGTTTCTAATTTTTATCATCTTACTTTTAGTTTTAACTTCATATAAATGGAATAATAAATATGTACTCTTTGTGTCTGGCTTCTTCATCTTAAAAGAATGGTTTCAAGATTCACCCATGGTGTTGCATGTATATAAATTTTGTTCATTCTTTATACTGTTAGGCTGTATTCCATTGTATGGATGTGCCACAATTTATTTTTCTATTCTCATAGAGATAGATATTTGGGCTATTTCTGGTTTTTAACTATTATGAATAAAGCTGCTAGTCACATTCTTGTATAAGTCTCTTTGTGGAACCATGTTTTTATTTCTTTTGTGTAAATACCTAGTTGTGAAATGCTACATCGTAGGATAGATGTGTGTTTAACGATATAAGAAATAGCCAAATACGTCTCCAAAGTGATTGTGCTATTTTGTACATGTACCAAATACTGCTCCACACTGTCTCTAATATTTGGCATTGCTAGTGCTTTTCACTTTAATTGTGCTAGTAGGTGTGAAATTATGGTTTTAATTTGCACTTAAAGATGATGTTGAACAGCTTTTCATGTTTAATTTGCCATATCTTATTTTGTGAGTTACATTTTGCAGATTAAAAAATAGCACTGTTATTTTTTAAAAGCTTAATTTGTAGGTATTCTTTGTGTATATTGATACACATCCTCTGTTAGATATGTGTATTGTAAATACTTTTCCTCAGCCTGTGGATAGCCTATTTATTTTCTTGATGGTGTTTTCTGATGCACGGAATTATTCTTATTTTCATAATGTTACAGATACTATTACTACATAATAAACTATTCTTCATGGAGAAGGAAATGGCAGCCCACTCCAGTATTCTTGCCTGGGAAATCCTATAGACAGAGGAGCCTTGTGGGCTGCAGTCCATGGGGTTGCGAGAGTTAGACATGACTTAGCAACTTACCACCACCACCACCAAGCTATTCTCCAATATTTTCAACTTAATGACAGTTTTTATTCTGTTCATGCATCTATAATTTTGGTAGAACTCAGTAGAGATAGCTTATCTCTGTCCCCTTAGATGTCAGCTGAGGTGGCTTAAAGACTGAGGCTAAAGTCATCTGAAGGCTTGATCACTCACATATCTGGCCATACAGAAAAGGAAAACAGGTGCCATTTGACTCTCTTTCTCTTTCTCTTTTTGGGGGGTGTTCTCACCTTTAGAACCCAGCCACATGGAGAGGTTATAGTATTTATTTCTGCTAACAGCCCCATCTAAGATCTAAGCTGACAGTTCAGTTCAGTTCAGTTTAGTTGCTCAGTTATATCTGACTCTTTGTGACCCCATGTACTGCAGCATGCCATTCCAGTAGTCATGTGTGGATGTGAGAGTTGGACCATGAAGAAAGCTGAGCACAGAAGAACTGGTGCTTTTGAGTGTCTGTGGTGCTGAATTGGTGCTGAATTGTGGTGAGAATTGGTGCTGTGGTGTTGGAGAAGACTCTTGAGTGTCCTTTGGACTTCAAGGAGATCCAACCAGTCCATCCTAAATGAAATCAGTCCTGAATATTCATTGAAAGGACTGATGCTGAATTTGAAACTCCAATACTTTGGCCACCTGATGTGAAGAACTGACTCATTGGAAAAGACCCTGATGCTGGGAAAGATTGAAGGTGGGAGGAGAAGGGGACAGACAGAGGATGAGATGATTGGATGGCTTCACCGACTCGATGGACATGAATTTGAACAAATTCTGGGTGTTGGTGATGAACAGAGAAGCCTGGAGTGCTGCAGTCCATGGGGTCACAAAGAGTCAGACATGACTGAGTGACTGAACTGAACGGAACTGTCAGCTTAGATCATAGATAGGGCTGTTATTAGGAATAAATACTATGACCTCTCCATGTGGCTGGGTCCTAAGGATGGCAGCACCCCCAGAAAGAGAGAGAGAGAATTAAACGACAGCTGTCTTCCTCTTCTGACCTAGTTTCAGAAGTCATATGGCATCACTTCTACTTTACTCAGGGCTACCCAGGTGGCTCAGTGGTAAAGAATCTGCCTGCCAATGCAGAAGACAAGTGCAGATTCTTTGGAGGAGGAAATAGCAGCTCACTCCAGTATTCTTGCCTGGGATATCCCACAGACAGAGGAGCCTGGTGGGTTACAGTTCAAGGGGTTGCAAAGAGTTGGACACGACTTAGTGACTGATCATGGTCGCATGCTACTTTAAAAATTAAGCAGCTTCCAATTCACCCAGGTTTCAGGGAAGACTTAGTCAACTCAACTTCTTGGTAGGGGAGTGGCAAAGTTTTGGAAGAGCATGTGGGACTGGAAATACTGCTGTAGCCAGACTAATTCTTTTTTCCTTCCCTTTTCCTTTTCTTCACCTATGTCATTGCAGCTTGTGGGATCTTATTTCCCCATCCAGGGATTGAACCCACACCCTCAACAGTGAAAGTATGGAGTCTTAACCACTGTGCCATCAGGGAACTCCTCCCCAGACTAATTCTAATACATGAGTTTATTTTCTGTTGGTTAGTGGGCAGCCATCCTAAAAGATCTATGCCTATCTCAAGATTGTAAAGATATTCTGTTTTCTTCCAGAAGCTATATACTTCTATTTTTTACATTTAGGCCTATGATCCATCTTTCTTGAATTAATTATTGTATAAAGATTGAGGTAAGTATTGTTCACTTTATTTTTAACACAGATATCAATCTGACTTAGTGCCATATGTTAGAAAGCCTTTTCTTTGTAACAGAAGTTTAAATCAATTGACTGTATATACACACATATGTCATCCAACTATGTATATGTATATCTCATAGCTCAGTTGGTAAAGAATCCACCTGCAATGCAGGAGACTCTGGTTTGATTCCTGGGTCTGGAAGATCCGCTGGAGAAGGGATAGGCTACCCACACCAGTGTTCTTGGGCTTCCCTTGTGGCTCAGCTGGTAAAGAATTCACCTGCAATGCAGGAGACCTAAGTTCAGTCGCTGGGTTGGGAAGATCCCCTGGAGAAAGGAAAGGTAACTCACCGCAGTATTCTGGCCTGGAGAATCCCATGAACTGTATAGTTCATGGAGTCGCAAAGTAGGACATGACTGAGCGAATTTCACTTTCACTCTCAATGGATTCTCTACCATGTTCTATTGATCTCTTTGCCTATTTTTGCATTAATGTCAAATTATGACTTTATGATAAGGCTTGAAATCATATAGTATAAGTCCTCCAAATTTGTTATTCTTTTTCAAATATTTTGGATTTTCTATAGCAATATAACTTTTAGATACAAGTTGTGAATTTTTCAAAAAAGTTGACCAAAATTTTTATTGGGATATCATTGAATATATAGATCCATTTAGACAGAGTGGATGTTTAACAATCTTTTGTCTCCTAATTTATGGGCATATCTCTCTATTTATTAATCTCTTTAACTTCTTTCTGCAAAAATTTTGTGCTTTGCATATTTTAAAATAGTTTTATTTATCACTATTTTGATATTATATGCTTTTGATATATATATTTTGATATATAATGCTTTTGATATTATAAATGGAATTTAAAAATTATTTTCCAATTATTCATTAATACTATATAGGAATTAAATTGCTCTTTGTACATTGGCCTTATATCCTATGCCCTTTCTACATTCACGTATTAGTTCCACTAACTCTGTGGTTCCATAGGATTTTCTACCTATGCAATCATATTATAAATGAATAACAATGATTTTACAATATTCTTGCATTGCATTTTTTTCTTGCCTTATTGCACTGGCTAGGACTTCTAGTATAATACTGAATATAAGTGGTAAGAATGGATATAAATATGACAAAACAGTAGGTTTCTTGAGATTCCATTTATCAGATTAAGGAAGTTCCCTTCTCTTCCTATATTCCTATATGTATATATACAGCTAAACTTGTGATGCTAACATTTGCTTAAGGATTTTTGTATTTTATGTTCATGAAGGATATTTGTGTTTCTTTGGTACTATCATTGTAAGATATTGATATTAGAAGTTTATGACTCTCATGTGACAAGTTGGGGTGTGTCTCCTCGTCTAATTTCTGAAAGCACTTGTGTAAGATTGGCACTAATTCTTCCTTAAACGTTTACATAATTAATTGGTGAAGTCACCTGAGCCTGGGGGTTTCTTTGTTAGTAGGTATGTTGTTGTTGTTGTTTAGTTGCTAAGTTGTGATGGATTCTTTTGCAACCCCATGGACTCTATACCACCAGGCCCTTCTGCCCATGTGATTTCTCATGCAGGAATATTGGAGTGGTTTTCCATTTCCTTCTTAGGGGATCTTCCTGACCCAGGAATCAAACCCACACCTCATGCATTGGCAGGTAGAATCTTTACCCCTGAGCCATTAGGGAAGCCAGTAGGTATGTTATTATGAGTTTAATTTCTTTAATAAATACAGGATCCTTTAGATTTTCTGTTTGTTCTTATTTCAGTTCTGGTAAGTTTTATTTTTCAAATAAATTTTCCATTTTTATGTATGTTATTGTTATTAAATTTTCCATCCATTTGTTCATAGCATCCTTTTATTATTTTTTTTAATATTTAAATGATGTCTCCTCTTTTATTCTTTGGTATTTTGTGTTTTCTTTTTTCTTGTCCAGTTTTATTAAGAATTTATGAGCTTCATTAATTTTTCAAATGTCCAACTTCTAATTAAAAAATTTTTTTGCCCATTTTCTATTTTATTTATTTATGCTATTATTGGCTGTCTTCTACTTGACTTGGTTTTAATTTGCCCTTTTTCTTGCTTCTTGAGGTAGAAATTTCAGTGTTTGATTTACTCCTTTTTTTCCCTACTATAAGCATTTAAAATTCTAAAGTTTCCTCTACACTCAGCTTTATCTGCATCCCACAAATTTTGTTATGTTGTGTTTTCTTTAGTATTTAGTTAGAGATATTTTCTAATTTTCCTTATGATTTCTTTTTTGAGCTATAGTTTATTTAGAAGTGGTAATTTGGTCCAAGATAGCAGGATGGGAAGAACCTGAGATCACTTCCTCCCACCAGACATACTGAATTTCACACACATATATAGAGCAGTTTCTCTTAAAGAAGAACTGAGGGCTGATAGTATTACCTTCTGCACAAGAAACAATGGAGGGACCATATAGGAGAGGTGGAGACATGGTCTTGGCAACCCACAGAGAGAGGGATATTACTGAGGAGAGGCTGCATGTGTACTCATGCTCTCTGGAGCACAGAGGAAAAACCGTGGTTTTAAAAGGCATCTATTCTGCATGAAGAAAATCCATTTACTAACTGTAGCTGCTGCTGCTAAGTTGCTTCAGTTGTGTCCGACTCTGTGTGACCCCATAGACGGCAGCCCACCAGGCTCCCCTGTCCCTGGGATTCTCTAGGCAAGAACGCTGGAGTGGGTTGCCATTTCCTTCTCCATACTAACTGCAGAGCATCTGCCAAGTGAATGGGGAACTGCTGGAACTCTTTCCAGGCACTGGAGAGCAGCATTCTTTTTTCATTTCCCCTCCACATTGATAGCATAGGTAGGAATACAGTCCAGGTACTCTAGCCAGATGGTCAAAGTTACCTCAGCATGCCCCTGGCCTACACTGACTCTAGCTCTTCTACCAGAGCAGCACTAGTGTGGTGTACACTAGGACCCTCTGGCCCATTCCTGCTCCATCTCCAGCTGTCCAGCCAGGGAAGCCCTATTGTAATGAGGCCTGAGGCCCCCATGGCCCCTATCTGCTCCAGCTCTAGTTGGCCTGCCAAATCCACTTGGCACATGCAGTCACAGAGTTAAACAAAATGAGAAGACAGAGAAATATGTTCCAAACAAAGAACAAAATAAAACCCCAGGTATAAGCCCAATGAAACTAAGATAAATAGTTTACCTTAATAAAGAGGTCAAAGTAATAATCATAAAGATGCTCACTGAACTTGGTTGAAGTTAGGAAATATAAGAAAGAATAAATCAGAGCTGAAGAATGCAATAACTAAAATGAAAAATACACTAGAGGGAATCAACAGCAGATTAGATGATAGAAAAGAATGGATCAGTGATATGAAAGGCAGAATAGTGGAGATCACCCAAGCAGAAAAGCAAAAAGAAGAAAGAGTTAAAAAAAAAGAGTTTAAGGGACCTCTGGGGTATCATCAAGTATGCCAGCATTTGCATTATAGGGGTCTTAGAGGGAAAAAAGAAAGAGGGGGTAGAAAACTTATCTGAAGAAATGACTAAAAACTTACCTAACTTGGAGAAAGAAACAGTATTTAGGTGCAAGAAGCACATAGCATTCCCAACAAAATGAACCCAAAGAGATCCACACCAAGAAAATAATAAAATGCTAAAAGTTGAAGATAATGAGAGAATTTTTAAAGGCAATATTAAAAAAATAGTCATATACAAGGAAACCCCCATAATACTACTAGCTGATTTTTCAGAAAAACTTTTGCGTGTTAAAAGGAAGTGGCAGGATATATTTGAATTGCTGAACAGAAAAAAGCTTACCACCAAGAATACTCTATCTGGCAAAGTTATGATTCAAACTGAAGAGGATATAAACAGTTTCCCAGACAAAAGTTGAATTCATTACCACTTAACTGGCATTATAAGAAATGTTAAAAGGTCTTTAAGCAGAAAAGACTGCAACTAGGAATAAGAAAAAAAATGAAAGAAAAATATCTCACTGGTAAAGGAAAATAAACAGAATAGTGACTCAACCTTTTAAAAGTTAGTATAAAGGACAAAAGAAAACATTAGTAAAATCAGCTATAATTAAAACAGTTAAGAAATCTATGAAATAAAAAGTAAAATAAAGGTAAATAGAAGTAAATAAAATGTGATATCAAAAACTTGAAGTGTGTGTGTAGGTGTAGTAAAAATGTAGTGCTTTTAGAATGCATTCAAAATTAAATATAACAACTACATCCATATCATACATGTCATATATATGAAACTGATGGTAAACACAAACCTACAGTATATACACAAAAAGCAAAGGGAAAGAAACCCAAACCTAACACTAAAGAAAATTACCAAACTACAAGGGAAGAGACCAAGAAAAGAAGAAAGGATCAGATAAGAACTACAGAACATCAGAAAACAGGCTTTTAAAATAGCATTAAGTACATACCTATCAGTAACCACTTTAAATGTAAACAAAGTAAATACTACACTCAAAAGACATATGGTGGTTGAATGGATTGAAAAAAAATAAGGCCCATATATATGCTGCATACAGGAGATTCACTTCAGATATAAAGACACACATAGACTGAAATTGAAGGATGGAAAAGGCTATCCCATGCAAATAGAAACAGAAAAAAAGCCAGGATGAAACTTTCTTATTATTCTAGTACTCGTATTGGAATAAACAGACTTTAAAGCAAAGACTGTACCAAGAGAAAAAGATGGGCATTATATAATGATAAATAGGGCAATGCAAGAAGCAGATATAATATATGTAAATATTTATGCACCCAGTTCAGTTCAGTTCAGTCGCTCAGTCGTGTCCGACTCTTTGTGACCCCATGAATCGCAGCACGCCAGGCCTCCCTGTCCATCACCAACTCCCGGAGTTCACTCAGACTCACGTTCATCGAGTCCATGATGCCATCCTGCCATCTCATCCTCTGTCGTCCCCTTCTCCTCCTGCCCCCAATCCCTCCCAGCATCAGAGTCTTTTCCAATGAGTCACCTCTTCACATGAGGTGGCCAAAGTACTGGAGCTTCAGCTTTAGCATCATTCCTTCCAAAGAAATCCCAATGTTGATCTCCTTCAGAATGGACTGGATCTCCTTGCAATCCAAGGGACTCTCAAGAGTCTTCTCCAACACCACAGTTCAAAAGCATCAATTCTTCGGTGCTCAGCCTTCTTCACAGTCCAACTCTCACATCCGTACATGACCGCAGGAAAAACCATAGCCACATAGAAGCATCTAAATATATAAAGCAAATATTAACAGACATGAAGGGAGAAGTTGACAGAAATACAGTAATAGTAGGCAACTTTAACACCCCACTTACACAAATGGGCCTCGCCAATGGCCCAGCAGTAAAGAATCTGCCTGCACTATAGGAGACACAGGAGGTGCGTGTTTGATCCCTGTGTCAGGAAATTCCCCTGGAGGAGGAAATGGCAGCCCACTCCAGTATTCTGGCATGGAAAATCTCATGGACAGAGGAACCTGGTGGGGTAAATTTCATAGGTCACAAAGAGTTGGTTATGACTGAGTGACTGAGTATGTACATAAATGGATAGATCATCTAGCCAGAAAATCAATAAGGAAACATTGGCTTTAAATGACACATTAGATTAGATGAACTTAATAGATACATACAGAATATTCTATCTAAAAACTGCAGAATAAACATTCTTTTCAAGTGCACATGGAACATTCTCCAGATCACATGTTAGGCCACAAAACAAGTCTCAATGGATTTAAGAAAATTAAAACCATATCAAGCATCTTTTCTGACCACAACAGTATGAAACTGGAAATCAGTTACCAGAAGAACTCTGTAAAAAGCACAGACATGCAATGGCTAAACAACATGTTACAAAACAACCAATGGGTCAATGAAGAAATCAAAGGAGAAAAAAAAATTCCTCAAAACAAATGAAAATGGAAACACAACTTTTCAAAATCTGTGAGATGCAGCAAAACACAGTTCTAAGAATGAAGTTCATAGTGATACAGGCCAATCTAAAGAAACAATGTAAAAAAAAAAATCTCAAGTAAACCATTTAACTTTACACCTAAAATTTGGAAAGGAAGGAAGATTGATTAGGAAAGTGGATTAGGGAAGGAAGAACAAATGGAGAACCAAAGTTAGTAGAAGGAAGAAAGTAATGAAGATCAGAGTAGAAATAAATGAAATAGACTTAAAAAAGAACAATAGAAAAGATCAATGAGACTAAGAGCTAGTTTTATGAAAAGATGAACAAACTTAATAACCCTTTAGTCAGACTCATCAAGAAAAAAAAGGGCCCAAATACATTAGAAATAAGAAAGGAAAAGTTACAGTTGACGTCACAGAAATGCAAAGAATCATTAGAGACTACTATGAACAATTATATGCCTGCAAATTGGAGAAACTAGAAGAAATGTTTCTAGAAGCATGTAATTTTCTAAGACTGAATCAAGAAGAAATAGAAAATACAAACAGACCAATCCTAGTAATGAAATTGAATCAGTAATCAAAATTTTGCAACAAGAATAAGTTCAGGACCAGATGAATTCATGGGTGAGTCCTACCAAACATACAAAGAAGAGCTAATGTCTAGCCTTCTCAAACTATTTCAAAAGATTGGAGGAGAAAGTGCTTCTAAACTCACTCTACAAGGCCAGTATTGTCCTGTTTACAAAATTAGTCAAAAACTGAAAAAAAATTTACCAATAGCCCTGAGGAACATAGATGCAAAAATCCTCAACAAAATAGTAGCAACCCTAATTCAACAATATGTTAAAAGGATCATATATCAAGATTTATTATAGAAATGCAAGGATGGTTCTATATCTGTCAATCAATCAATATGATATACCACATGAACAAAATGAATAAAAATAATATGATTTTCTCAATAGATGTAGAAAAAGCTTTGGACAGAATTTAACATCTATTTATGATAAAAAATTTTCAACATAATGGGTACTGAAGAAACATAACTCAACATAAATGTAAAGGCCATATATGACCAACCTATAGTTAACATCAGTCAACGTTGAAAATCAGAAAACTTTTCTTCTAAGATCAGGAACAAGACAAGGACACCCATTCTTACTGCTTTTGCTTAACATAATATTGAAAAGTCCTAGTCACAGGAATTAGACAAGGCAATAAGAAAAGGCATCCAAGTTGGAAGAGAAGAACTAAAACTCTCCTTATTTGCAGGTGATACGATACTACTAATACATATAGAAAACCTAGAGAAGCCACCAAAAAACTATTAGAACTAATAAAGAAATTCAGTAAAGTTACAGTATATAAAATTAATATACAGAAATCTGTTGCACTTTTATACACTAAACTATCAGAAAGAAATTAAGAACACATTTTCTTAAAATTGTATCACAAAGAATTTACAAACCGGGAATAAATCTAAGGTGGTGAAAGAACTGTACTCTGAAAACTATAGATTCATTGAATCTCCAATGCAATTTGTATAAAAATACCCATAGCATTTTTCTCAGATCTAGAACAAATAATCCTAAAATTTGTATAAAATAACACAAGATCCCAAATAGTCAAAGCAATCTTGAGAAAGAAGATAAAGCTGTAGACATCCTGCTCCCTGATTTCAATCCCTACTATAAAGCTATAATAATAAAGTATGGTGCTGGCATAAAAACAGACACATAGATTCATGGAATAGAATGGAGAACCTGGAAATAAACCCACATTATCTGGACATGGAGCTACAGACTGGTTCCAAATAGGAAAAGGATACTTCAAGGCTGTATATTGTCACCCTGCTTATTTAACTTATATGCAGAGTACACCATGAGAAATGCTGGGCTGGAAGAAGCACAAGCTGGAATCAAGATTGCAGGGAGAAATATCAATAACCTCAGATATGCAGATGGTACCACCCTTATGGCAGAAAGTGAAGAGGAACTAAAAAGCCTCTTGATGAAAGTGAAAGAGGAGAGTGAAAAAGTTGCCTTAAAACTCAACATTCAGAAAATGAAGATCATGGCATCTGGTCCCATCACTTCCCATCTATTTCCCATGGGAAACACTGAAAACAGTGTCAGACTTTATTTTTTGGGGCTCCAAAATCCCTGCAGATGGTGATTGCAGCCATGAAATTAAAAGACACTTATTCCTTGGAAAGAAAGTTATGACCAACCTAGATAGCATATTCAAAAGCAGAGACATTACTTTGCCAACAAAGGTCCATCTAGTCAGTGCTGTGGTTTTTCCAGTGGTCATGTATGGATGTGAGAGTTGGACTGTGAAGAAAGCTGAGGGCTGAAGAATTGATGCTCTTGGAGTGTGGTGTTGGAGAAGACTCTTGAGAGTCCCTTGGACTGCAAGGAGATCCAACCAGTCCATTCTAAAGATCAGTCCTGGGTGTTCTTTGGAAGGAACGGTGCTAAAGCTGAAACTCCAGTACTTTGTCCACCTCATGCGAAGAGTTGACTCATTGGAAAAGACTTTGATGCTGGGAGGGATTGGGGCCAGAGGAGAAGGGGACGACAGAGGATGAGATGGCTGGATGGCATCACTGACTTGATGGACGTGAGTTTGAGTGAACTCTGGGAGTTGGTGATGGACAGGGAGGTCTGGAGTGCTGCAATTAATGGGGTCGCAAAGAGTCGGACATGACTGAGTGACTGAACTGAACTGAGTCTACAACAAAGGAGGCAAGAACACATAATGGGGAAAAGATAGTTTTCAGTAAATGTAGCTTTAGGACAGCTACGTGCAACATAATATTAGCCCACTTTCTCACTACATGTACAGAAATAAATTCAAAATAGTTTGAAGACTTAAATGTAAGACCTGAAGCCATTAAATTAGAGAAAAACAGGCAGTAAGCTCTTCAATACTGGTCTTAGCAATATTTATGGGGGGATCTATCTGCTAAGGCCAGGGTAACAAGACCAAAAATTAAACAAATGAGACTACATCAAAGTAAAAAAAAAACTTTTGCACAAAGGAGGAAAAGAAAAGGTAACCTACTGAATGGGAGAAGATATTTGCAAATAATATATCAAACAAAGGGCTAGTATCCAAAATAGATAAAGAATTCATACAATTCAATATAAAAAAATCTGATTAAAAAAGTGAGCAGAGGACCCGAGTAGACATTGTTTCCAAAGAAAACATGCAGATAGCAACAGGCACGTTAATTCATGCTCAATATCCCTGGTCATCAGAAAAATGTGAATCAAAACCACAGTGAAATATCACCTTACACCTGTCAGAATCACTATGATCGAAAACATGAGAAATTAACTATCATTGGCATGGATGCAAAGAAAAAGGAATCCTCATGCACTGTGAGTGGGAGTACCAGTTGGTACAAACACTATGGAAAACAGTATGGATCTTTCTCGAGGAATTAAAACAGAACTCATGTACAATACAGCAATTCCACTTCTGAATATTTATCCAAATAAAATGAAAATAATAAATTGAAAAGATAGACGCATTCTAATAAAGAATCCACCTGCAATCCAGGAGACCCTGGTTCAATTCATGGGTCGGGAAGATCTCCTGGGGAAGGGATAGGATACCAACTCTAGTATTCATGGGCTTCCCTGGTGGCTCAGATGGTAAAGAATCTGCCTGCAATGCAGGGGACCTGGGTTTGATCCCTGGGTTGGGAAAATCCCCTGGAAGAGGGCATGGCAACACTCCAGTATCCTTGTCTGGAGAAGCCCGTGGGCAAAGGACCCTGGCAGGCTACAGTCCATGGGGTTGCAAAGAGTCAGACATGACTGAGTGACTAAACACACCCACACATGCACCCCAACATGCATCCCAGCATTATTTTCAATGGCCAAGCTATAGAAATGACCCAAATATCCAGTAAGAGATGAATGGATAAAGCAGATGCAATATATAAAGACACACACACACACACACACACACACACATATATATACAATTGACTATTACTCATCCATAAAAAGAATGAAATCTTGCCATTTATGATAACATGGATGGAGCTAGTGGATGTTCCATGAAATAAGACAGAGACAGATCAATATTGTATGATTTCACCTACTTGTGAAATCTAGAAAAATAAATGAACAAACATAGTGAGACAAAAACAACTCATAGATACAGAGAAAAAAGTGATTGCCAGAGAGGAGAAGGTGGGGAATAAGTGAAATAGATAAAGGGCATCAAGAGGTAAAAAGTCCCCATTATAAAATAGATTTTGGGGTTGTAAGGTATAGGGAGTAATGTAATAACTTTGTATAGTGACAAACTAACTGGGCTTATTGCGGTGATCATTTTGTGATGTACAGAAATATCAAATCACAGTATTGTACACCTGAAACTAATATAACATTGGAAGTCTTCAATAAAAAGTGTGCATTTAAATTTTGAAACATTTCAATATTTTCTAGGTTATCTTATTGTAATTCCTATCTAAATTCTTCTGTGATCACAGAATTGTATTTTGATACTTTGATATCATTCTAAGTCTTTGATAAACTTTTCAGATTTGTTTTATGTCCCAGCATGTAGCCTATCATGGGAAATAGATGGGGAAACAGTGAAAACATTGTCAGACTTTATTTTCTGGGGCTCCAAAATCACTGCAGATGGTGACTGGCAGCCATGAAATTAAAAGACACTTAATCCTTGGAAGAAAAGTTATGACCAACCTAGATAGCATATTCAAAAGCAGAGACATTACTTTGCCGACTAAGGTCCGTCTAGTCAAGGCTATGTTTTTTTCCAGTAGTTATGTATGGATGTTGGACATGTATGGATGTTGGATGTTCACAGTTGGACTATGAAGAAGGCTGAGCGCTGAAGAATTGATGCGTTTGAACTGTGGTGTTAGAGAAGACTCTTGAGAGTCCCTTGGACTGCAAGGAGATCCAACCTGTCCATTCTGAAGGAGATCAGCCCTGGGATTTCTTTGGAAGGAATGATGCTAAAGCTGAAACTAAAGTACTTTGGCCACCTAATGTGAAGAGTTGACTCACTGGAAAAGACTCTGATGCTGGGAAGGCTTGGGGGCAGGAGGAGAAGGGGACAACAGAGGATGAGATGGCAGGATGGCATCACTGACTCCGTGGATGTGAGTTTGAGTGAACTCCGGGAGTTGGTGATGGACAGGGAGGCCTGGAGTGCTGCGATTCAAGGGGTCGCAAAGAGTCGGACACGACTGAGCGACTGAACTGAACTGATGTAGCCTATCTTGATAAAGGTTTTAGATGCACCTGAAATTAATGGACTATTTGTAGGTTTGGGTAGTAGTGTTTTATAAATGTCAATTATGTTAAGTTGCGTAAAAGTGGTGTCCAACTCATATTCTTACTGATTTTTTGATCTATTTTTTTGTATCAGCAAAAATAGAGTAGGGTGTTAAAATCTGCAATTATACATGTGTATTTCTCTATTTTTTCTTTTTAGTTCTGTCAGTTTCCATGTTGTGAATTTTGAAACCCTGTTTTGAGTATGTACACACTTAGGATTATTAGGTGTTCCTGATGAATTGACCCCATTTATCATTATGAGATGCTCTCTTTGTCTGTGGTAAAACATTTTGTCTTAAAAATCTACTTGGTCTGATTTTAATATAGCACATGAGCTTTTTTATGCTTCCTTTCATTCTATCTGTGTCTTTACATTTAACATATGTTACTTTAAAATAACATATAGGTAAGTCTTACTTTGTTATCCAGTCTGGCAATTTATGCCGTACAGTTGGTGTGTTTAATCTATTTTTATTTAATGTAATTAAATGTATGAGTGGGCTCAGTCTACCATTTTGGTATTTCCACCATATGTTCTTTGTTTCTTTTTTTTTCTTTCTGTATTCTTTTGGGTGAATCAAGTATTTTTTAGTTTTCTGATTTGTCTTCTCTATTGACTTTTTAGCTATACTTTTTGTGTAATTTTTTTAAAACGTATGCACTTTAGAAATTAAAGTATGTATCTTTAAGTGATCACAATCTACCTTCAAATACATTCATACATTATGAATAATGTAAGGACCTTACAACAGTGATCCATTTACCTGCCTTTTGCCTTTGTGCTTCTGTTTTCATATATTTTATTTCTATTTGTGCTATAAACCTCATAATGAATCATCATTATTGCAGCTGTATTTTTTAAAATCAGTAGTTTTTTACATATATATGTATATACTCTCTGCATATTTGTCTCAGTATCTCTCTCTCTTTATGTATACACACACACACATACATACATACAAAATATATACATATGTAAATAAGTGTTTGGATAGATCTCTCTCTCTACATGTGTACGGAGACATATATGTTATACACTTGCACATATACACATAATTGTCTATATATAAAGCATTTTGAAGGGGACATTGCTTGTAGTACTGGTCTGCTGGAGACAAACTGTCTCCATTTTTGTTTCTCTCTGAAAACATTTGTATATTGCCTCTGCTTTTGCAGGATATGAAATATTAAGTTGATAGTTTTTTCTTTTTTCCTTATAGCACTATAAAGAAGTTGTTCCAGTTTTCTGGCTTCATTCTCATTGTTGTTCCCTGTAAGTAATAAATCATTTTTTCTCTGGCTATTTTTATGAATTTTCTCTTTGAGTCTCAGCAGTTTAAGTACAGCTAGGTGTGATTTTCTTTGTATTTATCCTACTTGGGTTCTTTGAGCTTCTTGTATCTATAGGTTTATTTTGGCAAGTACTTGGTTGTTATTTCTTTAAAAATAATAAAAAACATATTTACCCATTTATTGCTCTCTTTTCCTTCTAGAACTTCAAGTACATGTTTTCTATACCTTTTGTTGTTATCCCAGAGTTCTTCTTTTTATTTCACTTTTTGTTTGGGTAATTTCTATTGATTTATGTTTAAGTTCATTAATCTATTCCTCTGCTATATCAAATTTGATGTTAAGTCCATTAAATAAAATCTACTTTTGATATCATTATTTCATTTCTTTTATTTCCTTTGGGTCTTTTTTTTTAATAGTTTTTTTTTTCTCTCTTCTGAAATTACTAATCTATTCATGCATATATTTTTTTCCCACTGGCTTCTTTGAAATATTTATCAATGTTGTTTTAAAGTCTCTGCCTGGGCCATCTCAATATGATTCAGTTGACTATTTCTTCTTTTGAACATGAGTAATATTTCCTTGCTTCTTTGCAACTTTCATATATTTTGATATATGGGATATTTTGTATAGAACAACAGTAGAAATTAAGTAAATCAGTGGTCCCCAACCTTTTTGGGACCAGGGACTGGTTTTGTGGAAGACAATTTTCCCATGAACTGGAGGGTGTGCTGGCAGGTGGTTTCAGGATGATTCAAGCATATCACATTTATTGTGTACTTTATTTATATTATTTTTACATTGTGATATATAAGAATCTATGAGAATCTAATACTGCGGCTGAAGTGACGGGAAGTGGAGCTCAGGTGGTAATGTGAGCAATGGGGAACATCTGTAAATGTGGACGAAGCTTCACTCCCTTGCCTGCTGCTCACTTCCTGCTCTGTGGCCTGATTCCTAACAGGCCATGGACCAGTATCAAGCCATGGACCAGTATTGGCCCAAGTCCTGGGGGCTGGGGATCCTTAAAGTGAAAAAAGTCACCTCCAGTGAAGAGGATCATCTTTGTTTTCCTGAGAGCATGTGTTGAGAGATGAGTCAATCTCATCTGAGTAGTTCAGCTGAGTCCGGGCTTGATTGCAGCCGAAGTTAGATTCATTTTACCACTGCCTTAAAACAATGTGAGGAAAGAATCAGAACTCTCTTTATCAGGGTTTGGAATCTGGGCACTGGTGAGATCTCAAAAAATTCTTTATCTTTTAGAAATATAAAATATACATATGAAAGCATTCTCTTTGTGTCCCAGTTTTACCCTCAGCTTTCTGCATCTTGAAGATATCTCTCCATTCAGATGCCTTGTGCACATATTTTGGAGAATGGCTGTAATGCACTTGATAGGGGCCCCAAGTGCCCAGGAGGGATTTTTCTCAAACCTCTGGCTTCAGCCTTGCACTTTGGGAAGGCCCTGGGTACCTCAGAAGGATCTATCTCATCCCTCTTGCCTTTACCCCCAGCCCTCAGCATACTAAACTCTGGGTGTAGATGAGAAAATTGAGAATGGGTCAATGGGTATGTGCGGGTTCACGGACTGGCACGGGGCATCTTCTAAGTGGAATCCCATAAGACTGCTGGTGTTTGAGCCAAGTCAGTATCCCTCTGCCCCTAAGTTAGGGCTGTGCATGGTATATTAGGACCTCCTCAGGGTTCTAATCTTTCATGACAACCCATTCACTGCTATAAGTTTACCAATAGTTTGACAGGTTTCTCCTTAGCCCTATCCATGGGAGATTTCTGTTCGTCTGTGTCTTCACCAATGATGAAAGCATCAGGGTGTTTTTCTTGTCAGGAAGGGGTCACTGTTTTTTGAAATTTAGTTTGTTTTCCCTTCTTTGCATCTTCAGTTCTCTGATGATTTTTAAACAATTGTGATTTTTCACTTAGCTGTCTTGTTCTCATTGTTAGCGTGGTAGCAACAGTCCCTTGTGATTTTATGCACCCTAACTGGAAATGGAGTGCAGTTCTATTTTATTTATTTTCTGTATCCAGGACCTAGACACCTATCCATGTAGCTGGGAGAGGGATAGATTTGATTGACTCCAGCTTAAAACCTCTTATCCTTTTCTGTGCCAAAGGCTTTCTCCTGGACAAAGTACATAATTTCTAGCTCCTTCACTCAGTAGGAGTTGTCTCCCAGAGGTCTCTTCAAATCCTACTAAGTGAGTTTCTGTTGGGCTGTTTCAGTGTATCAGAGATATCTGCTTCTCATTCAAGGTGTGGCAAGCTTTTCCACCCCTCAGCTACCCACTGCATCATATTAAAGTGGTAATATCTCAGAGAGGGGTGATACCTTAAGGACATTTTCACACTGGGTGACATCAAAGTCTACAGCCATGAGAGATCTCAGGATATAGGGGAGAGTAGGAAGCTTCTACCTACTAGCATTTACTTGATAGCTACTTTGAGTCACCTTTCTCACAGTCAATCCTGGGGTATCCCCTTGAGATAGATATTTTTACTTTACATGTAGGGAAGCTGAGATTCAGAGGTTATATAACTTGCCTAAGTGGCAGAGCTTGGATTTGAACTCACTAGTGACTCATTCCAAAACCAAGTTTTTCTTTTTTTTTTTTTCCTTTACCAATATGGAGGAAGACACAGAAGAAGGTGGGACTGGACAGGCCACTCCTGCAGATGTTGGTCATGGGATCAGAATTAGTCTCAGTGTCTGAGACTCAGCTTTTTCCATCAGGACCCTACCATAATCAAACCTAGTATTTGCTTGGTGACCTTGAGCAGTTCATCTAATATTTTTTTGAACATCAATATTTTTCTAAAAATCTAAGCTTCTCCAATTCCTTTGGGGAATTCAGAGCAGCTTCTCCAGGGGTCCTCTTTTCAGCAGGCTTCTTTCCCAACAACCAGATTTGTAGAAAGGAAAGGAGAGAAAACAGCAGCCCCCACACCCACACCAGCCCCCACCCATCCTAATCTGCAGAAGCCTTTGTACTGTGCCAAAGGCCACTTCACACTTGGCCTCTTCTCCCTGGCACGGCAGCAAACACAGGAAAAGCCAAAGTGTAATTAGTTAATAGCAGAGCTCCTCTGTTAATGGAAAGGGCATTTCAAACTTACTTATGCAAACAGATACTGGGGGATTTGTCAGAAACCATCAGTAGGATGCAACAGAGAGGACTCACAGGTCACTTGTCAAGTGGGGACAACACTTGTCTCATTTAAGCATTGAGACCTAGAATGGCTCTCTGGACCACTGGCTAGCTTAAAGGGAAGAACATTGGGAAAAGAAGCTGGATACCCCTCTTCTGAACATCTTCCCCCTAATAATAGCCATGTGTCAAGACTGTGTTACATACCCAACTGGCATTTTCTCAGCTTTTCCTCTATAAAACCTGATGAAATAGAATGCTATTACAGTTCCCATTTTATAGTTGAGGAACTTGAGACTTAGAGAGCCGAGTAACCTCGCTTAGTTCAAGCAAGTGCTCAGTGGTGGGCCTGGAATTTGAACCCAGGACATCTGAACTCTATGGTGGTTCCCCATTTTGCATGGTGTTTCCACACTCAGTAGTTGGGCACATGAACGTCTGAGTTGTTAATGGAAGATGCACTTAGGTCTTATTAAAGCTAATAATCAATCACTATAACCCCTTTCTCCTCTTCCTGGGCTCGCAATCATACTATACATTTCCCAGACTCCTTTGCAGCTGAGTTAGTCATGTGACTGAGTGCTAGCCAATGCAGTGTGAGCAGAAGTCCCAATTTGATCTTCATGCCTTTTTCTCCTTAAAGCTGGCTGGAATGATTCCTGAGGCAATGTTATTGGCCATGTGACAAAGATGGTGCACTCACAAGTTAGAAAGAGCCTATAGCCCTGATTCATCAGTTGGAGAACATTCCTACCAGGAACAGGGGTGTCAGATTCATTTATTGTATTAATCCACTTAGAAATGAAGGTTTATCAGATGCAGCAACCCATGTTACCTTGAGCAATACAAGCATAAGCCTCCAGGAAGGGGCTGGGAAGTTACTAAGGAACTGGGCTTTGATCCTATCTCTGATTTCTGTGATTAACTTGCCTAGAATGGTGGAGGGTGAGCAAGCTTGGCCTTTGTTGCTGTAAAGAGTTAGGCTTCATGATGGGTTAGTTGGGGACCTTGAGGAACTCATTTAATTTTCCTGAACATAATTTTTTTTTTTCTGAAAATGAGAATGATGGTTACATCATTCTGTATCAGTTCAGTTTAGTTCAGTCACTCAGTCGTGTCCGACTCTTTGAGACCCCATGGATTGCAGAATGCCAGGCTTCTCTGTCCGTCACCAACTTCTGGAGCTTGCTCAAACTCATGTCCATAGAGTTGGTGATGCCATCCAACCATCTTATCCTCTGTCGTCCCCCTTTCCTCCCGCCTTTAATCTTTCCCAGCATCAGGGTCTTTCCAATGAGTCAGTTCTTTGCATCAGATGGCCAAAGAATTGGAGTTTCAGCTTCGGCATCAGTCCTTCCAATGAATATTCAGGACTGATTTCCTTTAGGATTGACTGGTTTGATCTTGCAGTCCAAGCAACTCTTAAGAGTCTTCTCTAACACCACGGTTCAAACACATCAATTCTTTAGCTCTCAGCTTTCTTTATAGTCCAACGCTCACATTCTGTATAAACTTAAATTATTCAAAAATTTTTATTGAGCACTTACTTCAGGCCAGTGATTATTCTAGGTGCTGGGAACAAAAGGAAAACATCCTTGCCTTTATTGAACTTACATTCTGGTGGTGGAGGGAGTAGAGAGGGCTGGACAGTAAATTAATAAGCAAGTGTGTTATATGGTGATTAGTGATATGGAGAACTTATAAGTAAGGGGGAATAAGAATACCAGGAGTAAGGGGGTTATGGGTATGCAGTCAGAGAAGGTATTTCTAATTAAGGATATATGAGCAGAGACTTTAAGCTGGTGAGGGAGTGAGCCGTGTGAATATCTGGCAAAGAGTGCTTCATGCAGAAGCACTGGTGGGTGCAGAGACCTGAGGCTAGAGAGTGCTTGGCATGTTGAAGGAGCCACAAGGTGGTTGATGCAGCTGAAGTCCGGAAGGCAGGGGGTAGATGTGGCACTGTTAGAAAAAGCATCCAGCATGGTACCTTTTAATAAATGTTAGACTCCTTCCTTCCTGTGTAATGTCTTTGTAATCACCGTGGGAAGTCCTCATTGCAAAAACAAACAAACAAATAAATAAAAATAGAAACAAGTCAAACACAAATTTCCTTTACTGACTGGGCTGATGCTTGGAATTTCACCAGGAGGTCTTGTTCTTTTAGTCCAAGTCTTTGATTCCTGTATCTTGCAAATACTACAGGCAAAGGATAATACTCTTAGCTACTTTTAGCTGTTACACTTTAAAGGGGTTGGTTACAAGTTTGACTGAGGTTGGTGGGAGAGAGGAGTTTGAGACAGGAGGTAACTGGGAGTCTGGAAAGAGTCGAAGTGAAAGATCAAGCTAGGACTGGGGAGGGGAGGGATAAGGGAGATTATTGAAGCTTAACTTGGTCTGAGGTCACATTTTGAAGCTTTTCTGTGTTACATAGCTTTAGACGGGCGTCAAAGGAACTTACATCTGCAGACATCACTGATTTAAAGGAGAACTTGCCTTAGCTTATGAGGTTGCCTTGTGTTGAAAAGCAGGGATAGCCCCTGCCCATATCTCCCCTATATGCCCCAGGAAGGGATGGCCCCTTTTCTGTACCCTGTCACCAGCAGGAGAGGAGAGCACCCCTCACAGAGCAAAAACAGCTGTCAAAGTTCTGTGTGCCCCGAGTTCCTGTCCCCTTGGCTTCAGAAATTCCTATTGTCAGTGTTCTTAATTGTAGGCGACAGAAACCACTCTGGCTGTTTCAAGAAGAAAATGCATTTATTAATGATATTTGGTTCCCTCTCACCCCCTTAAAATCATTGAGAGTTGGGGGAGAAGCTTCCAGGAGAAGTGCCCCAACACTGCAAAGTTAGTCTGAAGATGAAATCACCGTTGCAGCTGCTGAGAATTGAACGCCAGGGACCCGTCAACTCAGCTGCACAGACTGCTGTCTCTGGTAGTGCTGTCACTTCTGTGTCTGGAGCTGGACTTAGTGTCCCAGGGCCCGATGCCTCTGCTGCTAAGTCTGGCAAAGGGATTCCCTTGGCAGAGCCTGGTTCCTTGAGTAGCTCACTTCTTCATTTCAAGAGCAACGTCTTCTATGGATGTGTATGATGACAGAGCTGGATCACAGGCCTGCATCTCAGTTGCAAAAGAAGCTGGGAGTTTAAGTTGTGAGCACAGTGAAGAGGCAGGACTGATATCGTGGGAATATTTTCAAATATAGGAATGGCTGGTAAAGATGCGGCTGATGTTGCTTGCAGGCAGTGTCTGCATAGGATCCTACTTAAAATTTAGAATCTTACTGAAAACAAAGGCCTAGGTGACCTTGTTGGGCCCCTGCAAAGAGTGATGCCCAGGAAGGTAGCCTTTGAAACGGAGTAATCACCAAGGATGGCAGCATCCCCTAGCCACGGCAGAGGGGTGTGCTGGGTGTGGTTCCTCATGAGCAGGCAAGGACTCCAGAACAAACATGTCTTCTTGGTCTCTCTGGCTGTACCCTACCCTGCAAAGAGAAAAGGCCTTCATGGAAAATGATGGGAAAGCAAAATATCATCCCAGTTTTGTTTGTGTGGAGACATAATTACTGAGTTATCCTGATGCCTGCATAAACTCACAGCTCAGAAAAGTGAATAATTCTCTCTGATAAAGTTCTGGCAAACAGAAACCCATATGTGTCTAGAGGGATTCAGGGATGTTTTCCATTTATCCTGAGCTGGACAATAAACAGATGAGTTGGTCCATTCCCACCAGTTTAGAAGGCCTCTTTCTGTCCTGAGTTAGTATATTTCAGGTTTGAAGGAGATGACATCTATCTCCATTTTCTGGTCTGACATAATCCCATTTAGAAATTTTGGATAAATATTTAATAAACTGGAATCATGATCACAAGTCAGAACTCCAAGATGACTCAGTAATGAATTCCCCACAGAAGTCAGACATTTTGGTGTTTCCCAAAGCACTTTCCCACGAATGGTGAGATTCTCTCACCAGAGTCAGGCCTAGTCAGAAAGAACTTCATCTCCTGCTTCAAAACAAGCTTCCAGCCCTGCTGTCTCTCACCTCCTTGTACACAGTGCTGTATTTTTGTCTTCTGCTTCCCCTCCCAGTCAGACCTGCCATCCTTCAAGGCAGGTCAGGACTTCTTTCTCCAAGAAGCCTCCCTCCCTTGGCAGGCGTCTCTCCGGTAGCTCCTGTCTGACTGTGTTGTGAGATGAGATACGGTACAGAGATGCTCTGGAAGCTCCAGAGGCCAGTTCAGGTCTCACTTTCAGACTCCTGCGAAGCCTGATTCCTGAGGACATAGCATTGACTCATTCAATCCCTGAGCTTGTCTTGCTTTTAATTTCCCAGCCAAGTTCTTTTCTCCAGCAACATATGACCCCCTTTTTCTACTTCAGTAACCTCAGTGGTAGCTCTCACCACGTTAAACAACGGTCTGATTTGGCATTGAAAAAAGCAGTCAATTGTTTCCTTTAAATCTTAATGTCTTAGGCCCCGGGAACATTTTAAGTAACTATTTAATGAGAAGACTTCTGGTGAAGCATAGGTAAGATCTTAAAGGCTCTAATTGCTCCCTAGAGAAAGCTGTCAAGGTTAAGTAACCTCGTTCAGGTTGTGTACATGGAGCGGGATGAACAAAACAAGGCAGAAGTGAGGCACAGAGGCCGCAGGAGAGAAGCCTTAATCTGGTGGATGAAACTTCTTGGACCAGGAAGATTTCTAGAGCCATGCCTTGAGCTGTCAATAGTGGGTACCTGCTGGTCCATCATTAGACCCCCAAATGGTCAAACAAATGACTTCCTTTTTCCTAGGCCTAGCTGCCTTCTAATTTGGAGCCCAAATTATAGTTCTTTCTTCTCCTCTTTCATTTAAATACAAAACAAAACCAAACAAAACTAAACCCCAAACTCTGTTTTCCCTTCTAACCCCCACTTGAACTTTTAATTTGTGCATCATTTATGTGTTTATTCACTACAAAAATATTTATAAAATATCTCTTGGGTTGCAGGCACTGCCCTAAGCACTGGGGATGTACCCAATTATTCCTTGTAGATAGTGGCAATAAAATGAATTTATGAGCAAAGAGGCGAGAGAAAATACACGTCGTGTGCTGGCAGGGGTCATCTCCTAAGTGGAATCCCATAAGACTGCTGGTGTTTGGGGCAAGTCAGTATCTCTCTGCCCCTAAGTTAGGGCTGTGCATGGTATAATGGAGGGGTTCTGTCATGTGAGAATGATATTCACTGTGTGTGCCCAAGGCAAGGGAGAGTGAGGCACATTGGAAATGAGGCTCAAATCAGCGTCTTACTTAATTGAGACAAAGAGTCTTTTATGCATTTCTCCCCCCTGCCCCCACTCCAGCCCAACAGAGATGGCCTGCTCATTGCGGGCAGCCCCTGAAGCTGCTTCAGGTAGAAATGTTGCCAG
This sequence comes from Capra hircus, assembly GCF_001704415.2. Classification (NCBI taxonomy): domain Eukaryota; kingdom Metazoa; phylum Chordata; class Mammalia; order Artiodactyla; family Bovidae; genus Capra; species Capra hircus. The sequence continues at coordinate 42,670,926 of NC_030818.1, read as the reverse complement.
GCCCCCAAAAGCCATGCTGTCTGTGACCATTACATGGGCCTCAGTGGGCTTGGGAGCTGTTACCCTTGAAATTAAGTGAGAAAAACGGAGGAGCGAGCAGGGCATGTGGTAGCCCAGACAACTCAGTCTTGATGTGAGTGAGACCTAAATTGGGAAGTATTTGGCTGATGGCAAAGGCAGATAAACGTTACGGATTTGATGTAATCCCAGACCTCAGGCCTGAAATGGAGGTTGACCCTTCCCGTTGAGCATGTTTGTGCAATACTACTGGACCTGTAGTAACAAGAAAGGAAGCAGAGGAAGGACATCGGCTCAGCCGTATGGCAACTCTGGGGGAGAAGATGACAGGGAGAGCCAGGCTGGAGTTGTTCATGGCGTCAGAAGTCGAAGGAATAAAAGAAAATTCTGTAAAGTTTGAGCTAGTGTATCCTTGAGGAGACAAGCTGATGTGAGGGAATGATATTCCACTGTAGGATATGGGAATGAGGGGAACTGGGGATGTCACCTGGTTGTTTAGAAGTCCAAAACAACCATATGACCCGAAATGCAATTTGTAATAATTACAAACTGCACTCATTTGTCCTCATAAACCTCATGTTCACTATGCCTACATTTAAAATGGGGCAACTGAAGTATGTGGGTTTACATGACTTACTTGTTGTTAGTCGCCAGTCATGTCCAGCTGTTTGTGACCCCATGGACTATAGCTTGCCAGGCCCCTCTGTCCATGGAATTCTCTAGGCAAGAACACTGGAATGGCTTGTCATTCCTCTCTCCAGGGGACCTTCTGGACCCAGAAATTGAACCCAGGTCTTTTGCATCGCAGGCAGATTCTTCACCATCTGAGCCACCAGGGAAGCCCCAGTTGGTGGCTGAGTTTTATATAAAGCGCAGTGTTTGCATCCTTTCCTCCCGTAATGATGATACCCTGAATGTATCAAGGATGTTTGCATTTACCATCTTACTGGACCAGTCTAAAGCTGTAGGGGGTAGAATGGACCAGAGAAAGATTGAGGATGAAGTGAAACTATCATTTTTGAATACTTACTATGTGCTCTGTGCTTTATGGATGCTGTCTCAGAAATTACTACCTTTTAAAGGTAGGTATCATTAATCTTTGTTTTAAAGATGAGGCTAAATCATGGGAGAGTAAGAAACCTGCCCCAGCCTACCCAGCCAATAAATGGTAGACTTGAGATCCAGATCCAGGTGTCTGATGCCAAAGGCTGGTCTGTTCCATCACAGCAGATGACTTCCACCCACTCAAACCTCTCCGCCATCTGCCTGTAGATGCCCTGCAGCCAGTCAGGGCAGAATCGGCCTTAGAACTCCACTTTCTGTACTCCTAACATTTCCATCAAGTAATTCGTGAAATAACAGCTTGGTGGTCAACAACAGAAGTGTGGAGCTGGAGGAGGCTGAATTTGGATCCGGGCTCCCCTACGTCCTAGTGAAGGATCTAGTGTAATTAGCGCCTCTTAGGTCCAGTTGCCATGTTTGCAAAATGAAGATGAAAACTCTCAAGAAGGTTCATGGTGACAGTTAATGAGTGTAAGCTGCTTCAGATGACACTGAATGTATGGTGAGTGCCCACCAATGACAGCAGAGGCAGCGTGGGACAGCCAAGCGCCCTTGTCCTGACTTGGTCTGCCTGTGTTCCCTTGTCCTGGCCCCTCCTCATTTCCACAGGCAGGCGCGCATTTTCGAAATCTTCCTGTGCTCTCTCTCCCAGACATCTTCTCTCTTTCCTCAATTTCTCCTCTCCTGAGTTCTCATCGTGGTTGTGGAGTGACCTCTTTTTTCACTCATATGTGCCAAAGCCAGTGCATAGAGGTGCAGGATAGATCCATCAGTTCTGAGCTTTTCTTGGCTTCAGTCAGGGTTCTTCAGAGAAACAACAAGGAATTGGTTTATGAAGTTGTAGGCCCTGGCGAGTCTGAAATCTGTACGGCTGGCTAGCTGGCTAGAAACTCAGGTAGGAGCTAGTGGTTCAGTCTTGAGACAGAATTTCTGCTTCCTCAGGAAGCTTCAGTTTAGCTCCTATGGACTTGCAACTGACTGGATGAAGCTCATACTATCTAGGATGATATCTTTTACTTAAAGTCAACTGATTGGAGATACTAACCACATCTATAAAATATGTCTGCAGCAACACCTGGATTAGTGTTTGGTTGATTAATTGGGTGCTACAGCCTAGGCAGGTTAACACATAAGATTATTATAGCTTTCAGGGCTGCCCTCAGATGAAGGTTCTTAACTGGCCTCTTTTTTCTTCCTTTATCTGATGGGCAGGCTCCTTTTTTCCTCTGCCTGCCCTTTAAATATTACTGCTCTTCAAGTTTCCCTTGTTGGTACTTCGCTCATTCTAGATGCTCCCCTGGGGGCAATCTTATTTCCTTACAGCAGCTGAACCTCTCTCCCTGCACACTGGCAATGCCTTGCTCTATTTCAGGCAGTCCATTTCTGACTGGGCACTGAACACCTTCGCTGGATGCCCACCTCCACTTCCACCTGATTCCCCACTCCACCCTGGCCATCCTGCTGAATTCTGCCTTCCCCTCTCACCTCGTCAGCCCAAACATAAATCTTGTCACCATTCTTCCTTTTTTTCTAAAAAAAATTATTTATTTACTTTTGGCTACATTGGGTCTTTGCTGCTGCACTTGGACTTTCTCTAGTTGCATGAGGAAGAGTAGCCCCCCTCTTCCTTGTGGGGGGTACTCTCCCTTGTGGCACTCGGGCTTCTCATTGCAGTGGCCTCTCTTGTTGTGGAACACAGGCTCTTGGTTCTCAGGCTTCAGTAGTGTGGCATGTTTGCTTAGTGGCTCTGCGGCATGTAGAATCTTCCCCGGACCTGGGATCGAACCCATGTCCCTGTCGTTGGCAGGCTGATTCTTAACCACTGGACCACCAGGGAAGTTGTGGTCACCATTCTTGACTCTTCCCTGTGGCTCTCTCTTTCCCTTCAACTGGTGACCAAGTCCTGCTGATTTTTACCTACTGAATATCTCACTCAAGAAAATATTTGTTGGTTATCTATCTACACTTGACACCAAGCTAGGTTCTAGAGCAGTGTTTCTCAATTTTGTCACAATTGACATTTTGGGGTCAGATAATTCTTTGTTGTGGAGAACGTCCCATGCATTTTATGAAATCTAGCCAGCATCCCTGTTCCCTAAGGCTGCCATAATAAAATGCCAGAGTAGGGGGACTGTGCAGTAGAAATTTACTTTCTTCCCATTCTGGAGGCTGGAAGTCCAAGAACAAGGTGTTGGGGGTGTTGGCTTCACTTGAGGCCTCTCCCCTTGGCTTGCAGATGGCTGCTTTCTCCTTGTGTCTTCACATGGCCCTTTCTCTGCGCATTTGTGTTCCTGGTGTCTCTCTTCTTATAAAAACAGCGGTCATACTGGACTTAGGCCTATGGTAATGGCTTCATTTCAAGCTAAGTGTCTCTTTTATGACCTTTCCTTCGTGCTGCATGGTAAGTTGCTTCAGTCATGTATGACTCTTTGCAACTCTGTGGACTGTAGCCTGCCAAGATCTTTCATCCATGGAATTCTCCAGGCAAGAATTTTAGAGCAAGTTTCTCTGCCCTCCTCCAGGGGATCTTCCCAACGCAGGGATTGAACACGCATCTCTTATGTTTCCTGAATTGGCAGGTGGATTCTTTACCACTAGCACCACCTGGGAAGCCAACTACTGTTAAATTCTGAGATACTGGGAGTTGTAACTTTAACTTTCAGAGTGACAAACTCCACCCATGAAACCCAGCTCCCACCCATTAGACACCGGTAGAATCCTTCAATCCAGGTTGGGATGCAAATCAAAAATGTTTCCAGATATTGCCAAATATACCCTCGGGGCAAAATTGCCCAGGTTGAGAATTACTGTTGTACACAGAAGTAGTTTTAACACTGGCTGCACATTAGAATCACTGGAAGAAATTAAAAAAAAAAAGAACGAAACAACTAACATCTGCAGAAATGCTGTTTTAATATTTTGGGGGTGGAGCCCAGGCAGGGGTATTTTATAAAGGTGTTCCAGATTATTCTAACATGCAGTCAGAGGTCAGAACATTTGAGCAGTGTGAGAGTGAACAAAACAGACACTAAATAACAAATTTCATGATTGAAAACCTAAAGCACCAGTACAGCTATATTCTGCTTGCTCTTTTGTAACATTTTCCTTAGCAATGTATCTTGGACATTTTCTTGTGTCATCAGGTTACATGCGGACTAATCCATTTCAGTTGTGTCCAATTCTTTGCAACCATATGAACTACATATAGCCTACAGCCAGGCTTCTCTGTCCATGGGATTCTCTAGGAAAGAATACTGAAGTGGGCTGCCATTTCCTTCTCCAGTCATTAGATTCAGTTCAGTTCAGTTCAGTTCAGTTCAGTTGCTCAGTCATGTTTGACTCTTTGCAACTCCATGAACTGCAGCATGCCAGGCTTCCCTGTCCATCACCAATTCCTGGAGCTTGCTCAATCTCATGTTCATTGAATTGGTGATGCCATCCAACCATCTCATCCTCTGTTGTTCCCTTCTCCTTCTGCCTTCAGTCTTTCCCAGCATCAGGGTCTTTTCCAATGAGTCAGTTCTTCGCATCAGGTGGCCAAAGTATTGAAGCTTTAGCTTCAGCATCAGTGCTTCCAGTGAACACTTAGGACTGATTTCCTTTAGGATGGACTGGTTGGATCTCCTTGCAGTCCAAGGGACTCTCAAGAGCCTTCTCCAAGTCCACAGTTTAAACGCATCAATTCTTTGGCGCTCAGCTTTCTTTATGGTCCAACTCTCACATCTGTACATGACTGCTGGAAAAACCATAGCTTTGACTAGATGGACCTTTGTTGGCAGAGTAATGTCTCTGCTTTTTAATATGCTGTCTAGGGTAGTCATAGCTTTTCTTCCAAGGGGCAAGCATCTTTTAACTTCATGGCTGCAGTCACCATCTGCAGTGATTTTGGGGCCCGAGAAAATAAAGTCTCTCACTGTTTCCATTGTTTCCCCATCTATTTGTCATGAAGTGATGGGACCAGATGCCATGATCTTTTTTTTTTTTGAATATTGAGTTCTAAGCCAGCTTTCTTATTCTCCTCTTTCACTTTCCTCAAGAGGCTCTTTAGTGCCTCTTCACTTTCTGCCATAAGGGTGGTGTCATCTGCATATCTGAGGTTATTGATATTTCTCCCAGCAATCTTGATTCCAGCTTGTGCTTCATCCAGCCTGGCATTTCACATGATGTACTCTGCATATAAGTTAAATAAGCAAGGTGACAATACACAGCCTTGACGTACTCCTTTCCCAATTTGGAACCAGTCCGTTGTTCCATGTCAGGTTCTAACTGTTTAAATCATTAGATTATATATAGATAAAATATTAATGAGTTTGCATGTGGATATGCTGTAAGTCATTTAATCAGGGCCTGAGTATATATTTTGGAGGATTCAAACTCTGCTCTATTGAAGTCATACTAAAGAGAATATTCTTGTATGCATATCTTTGTAAGCAGCTTTGTTCATTTTCTTTGGGTAAAATTGGAGAGGTGGAAATCCTGGGTTAAAGTGGAGAATATCTGTGTAGGTTTTTACACATATCACTAAATTGTTCCTCAGAATTGCATTAACTTACAACTCTGCCAACAAAATATTTTTAAGAAAGTCATTACCCTGTATCCTCACCATCCACTGGAGAAGGGAATGGCAAGCCACTTCAGTATTCTTGCCTTGAGAACCCCATGAACAGTATGAAAAAGCAAAATGATAGGATACCAAAAGGAACTCCCTAGGTCATTAGGTGCCCAACATGTTACTCTAGATCAGAGGAGAACTAACTCCAGAAAGAATAAAGGGATGGAGCTAAAGCAAAAACAATACCCAGTTGTGGATGTGACTGGTGATAGAAGCAAGATCCGATGTTGTAAAGAGCAATATTGCATAGGAACCTGGAATGTCAGGTCCATGAATCAAGGTAAATTGGAAGTGGTCAAACAAGAGACGGCAAGGGTGAACGTCGACATTCTAGGAATCAGCGAACTAAAATGGACTGGAATTGGTGAATTTAACTCAGATGACCATTATATCTACTGCTGCGGGCAGGAATCCCTTAGAAGAAATGGAGTAGCCATCATGGTCAACAAAAGAGTCCCAAATGCAGTACTTGGATGCACTCAAGAACGACAGAATGATCTCTGTTCATCTCCAAGGCAAACCATTCAATATCACAGTTATCCAAGTCTATGCCCCAACCAGTAACAATGAAGAAGCTGAAGTTGAATGGTTTTATGAAGACCTACAAGATCTTTTAGAACTAACACCCTAAAAAAGATGTCCTTTTCATTATAGGGGACTGAAATGCAAAAGTAGGAAGTCAAGAAACACCTGGAGTAACAGGCAAATTTGGCCTTGGAATGTGGAATGAAGCAGGGCAAAGACTAATCGAGTTTTGCCAAGAAAATGCACTGGTCATAGCAAACACCCTCTTCCAACAACACAAGAGAAGACTCTACACATGGACGTCACCAGATGGTCAACACTGAAATCAGATTGATTATATTCTCTGCAGCAAAAGATGGAGAAGCTCTATACAGTCAACAAAAACAAGACCAGGAGCTGACTGTGGCTCAGATCATGAACTTCTTATTACCAAATTCAGACTCAAACTGAAGAAAGTAGGGAAAACTGCCAGACCATTCAGGTATGACTTAAATCAAATCCCTTATGATTATACAGTAGAAGTGAGAAAAGATTTAAGGGCCTAGTTCTGATAGATAGAGTGCCTGATGAACTATGGACTGAGGTTCATGACATAGTGCAGGAGACAGGGATCAAGACCATCCCCATGGAAAAGAAATGCAAAAAAGCAAAATGGCTGTCTGGGGAGGCCTTACAAATAGCTGTGGAAAGAAGAGAGGCGAAAAGCAAAGGAAAAAAGGCAAGATATAAGCATCTGAACGCAGAGTTCCAAAGAATAGCAAGAAGAGATAAGAAAGCCTTCTTCAGCGATCAATGCAAAGAAATAGAGGAAAACAACAGAATGCGAAAGACTAGAGATCTCTTCAAGAAAATTAGAGATACCAAGGGAACATTTCATGCAAAAATGGGCTCAAGAAAGGACAGAAATGGTATGGACCTAACAGAAGCAGAAGATATTAAGAAGAGGTGGCAAGAATACGCAGAAGAACTATATAAAAAAGATCTTCATGATGCAGATAATCATGATGATGTGATCACTAATCTAGAGCCAGACATCTTGGAATGTGAAGTCAGGTGGGCCTTAGAAAGCATCACTACGAACAAAGCTAGTGGAGGTGATGGAATTCCAGTTGAGCTGTTTCAAATCTTGAAAGATGATGCTGTGAAAGTCCTGCACTCAATATGCCAGCAAATTTGGAAAACTCAGCAGTGGCCACAGGACTGGAAAAGGTCAGTTTTCATTCCAATTCCAAAGAAAGGCAATGCCAAAGAATGCTCAAACTACCGCACAATTGCACTCATCTCACATGCTAGTAAAGTAATGCTCAAAATTCTCCAAGCCAGGCCTCAGCAATACGTGAACCAAGAACTCCCTGATGTTCAAGCTGGTTTTAGAAGAGGCAGGGGAACCAGAGATCAAATTGCCAACATCCGCTGGATGATGGAAAAAGCAAGAGAGTTCCAGAAAAACATCTATTTCTGCTTTATTGACTATGCCAAAGCCTTTGACTGTGTGGATCACAATAAACTGTGGAAAATTCTGAAAGAGATGGGAATACCAGACCACCTGACCTGCCTCTTGAGAAATCTGTATGCAGGTCAGGAAGCAACAGAACAGGACATGGAACAACAGACTGGTTCCAAATAGGAAAAGGAGTACGTCAAGGCTGTATACTGTCACCCTGCTTATTTAACTTATATGCAGAGTACATCATGAGAAATGCTGGACTGGAAGAAGCACAAGCTGGAATCAAGATTGCCAGGAGAAATATCAATCACCTCAGATATGCAGATGACACCACCCTTATGGCAGAAAGTGAAGGGGAACTAAAAAGCCTCTTGATGAAAGTGAAAGAGGAGAGTGAAAAAGTTGGTTAAAGCTCAACATTCAGAAAACGAAGATCATGTCATCTGTTCCCATCACTTCATGGCAAATAGATGGGGAAACAGTAGAAACAGTGTCAGACTTTATTTTTTTGGTCTCCAAAATCACTGCAGATGGTGACTGCAGCCATGAAATTAGAAGACCATTACTCCTTAGAAGAAAAGTTATGACCAACCTAGATAGTATATTAAAAAGCAGAGACATTACTTTGCCGACTAAGGTCCGTCTAGTCAAGGCTATGGTTTTTCCAGTGGTCATGTATGGATGTGAGAGTTGGACTGTGAAGAAGGCTGAGTGCTGAAGAACTGATGCTTTTGAACTGTGGTGTGAACTCTTGAGAGTCCCTTGGACTGCAAAGAGATCCAACCAGTCCATTCTGAAGGAGATCAACCCTGGGTGTTCTTTGGAAGGAATGATGCTGAAGCTGAAGCTCCAGTACTTTGGCCACCTCATGCGAAGTGTTGACTCATTGGAAAAGACTCTGATGCTGGGAGGGGTTGGGGGCAGGGGGAGAAGGGGACAACAGAGGATGAGATGGCTGGATGGCATCATGGACTCGATGGACGTGAGTCTGAGTGAACTCTGGGATCTGGTGATAGACAGGAAGGCCTGGCGTGCTGCAATTCATGGGGTCGCAAAGAGTCAGACATGACTGAGCTACTAAACTGACCTACTGACTGACTCACCAGCCTTGGGTATTTCAATTTTTGAAATTAAATGAAATATGGTGCTCTGTTTACCTTGAATTATTTGGTTATTACTGAAGCTAACCATTTCAAATACTTCTGTATTATTTGTGTTTATTCCTTTTCTGAATTGCTTGTCCATCTCATTTGCTTATTTTTAGCAATATTTTAATTTTTCCTGTAGATTTGCAAGAGCTGATTGGATAAATACAATTCTTTATCTGTTTCATGTTTAAAGTTTTTATGGGGTTGATATTTGCCTTCAGTGCTTGTTTATGTCATTTTTATTTCTAGAATTAGCTTTCATGTAGTTAAATTTGTAATATTTCCTCCCTCTCTTCCCTCCTCCTTCCTCCCTCCTTAATTTTATTCATAGAAAAATTTTATGTACACACCATCGATCAAAGTTCATCTGAATTTTTGTTCTTTCATTATTTTTTTGACATTTTGTTTTAAAAATCCATTTGGAATTTTGGCATGCCATATAAGGTAAGGATTGAATTTTACGTTTTATTTCAAATAGTTGTCCTACAACTCATTCTTAAACATTTTATCTTTCCTGTTCATTTGAAATGTCACACATTTCCTAGACTAAATTTTTATCTGGTTGGGCCTGTTTTGGTTCTTATTGTTGTGTCCTGTATTATTTTATTTACTAGATTTATAACTTCTTTTGGCAGCTGAAGTTCAGCTTGTCATTATGCTTGATTCTTCAAAACAATTTTTGAAATTCAAAACCACTTTTTTTTTTTTCAAATTTTCACTGTGATTTTGAGTAAAAGTCCATTAACTTGGGGCGAATTTATCACTTTCCATCATTAAGTCTCACCTTTCAGACACAATATATAACACACCTTCTAGATTCAACTATTCTTTATGGATTTTTGTAAAGCATATCATTAGCTTTATATAGATCCTGCATAATTTTCATTAAATTTATTCCAAGATACTTTGCATTTTTGTTGCTATTAGAAATAAAACTCTTTACTCATTATATTTACGGAGTGGTTATTGCTGTTATTTTAAGAAGTTATTGTTGTATATATATGTATTAATTTTGTAACTGTCTAGTTTACTGGGTAATTTGTTTTGGTGGCTTACTCCCTTGAGTTTTCTGGATTGGTGACTATCAGTTTATGCAGATAATACCAATTTGTTCTTCTTTTCATTGTTTGCATTTCTTATTTTTTCCTGTCTTACTGTATTGGCTAAATGTCTAGAAAAAAACTTCAATTACAGTGGGAATAATGAGTGTACTTAACCCACCCTTGAAGAGTTTTGATTTTTTCATCTCTACTAATATGAGAGTGTCCAGTTTTGTTAGAGTGCTTATTGTGCTGTTTTGTCTTTGTCATATTTTTATATTGGCATTATGCTAACTTCACAAAATAAACAAAGAAGATTTAAAAGAATTATATGGTCTGGATCGTTTTATATAGCAATAGAATAGTTGATTTCTTGAAAATTTGAAAGAGTTTGCTCATAAAGCCATCTGGGTTTAATCCCTTGGCAGACTTTTCCAATTTCTTCCATGGCACTTATTTGTTTAACTTTTCTACTTCCTTTGCATACAATTTTGGTAATCTGTATTTTCTTACAAAACTATTTTACAAAGATTTTATTTTTTATTTGTTATACTATGTCACATGAAATTCTTATATGAGTAAAAGTATTTTCAAGTCAGTGGATTATATATTTTTTCTCCTAATTTTGAATGTTTATATGTTTTCTCTTCAACTTATAAGACTGACTCTTTTCTAATATATTAATTTCTGTTAATAATTAAAAAAAATTTTCTAAGTCATTTGATTTGAAATTTTAGTTTATATATTTTTTCCTTTTACAAATTACTGATGACAACATTTAAGGGTATATATTTGCTCTCGGAGGGGCTTCCCTGGTGGCTTAGATGGTAAAGAATCTGCCTGCAATGCAGGAGACCTGGTTCGATCCATGGGTTGGAAAGGGAGCCATCCCTGGAGAAGGGAATGCCTACCTACTACAGTATTCTTGTTTGGGAAATCCCATGAACAGAGGAGCCTGGTGGGCTGCAGCCCATGGGGTTGCATAGAGTCGGACATGACAGTGAATTTCACACTTGCTCTCTGACTATAGAATTTGAGAGCATGTCATATGTTCATGTTTACAATTTTCTGTGTACTTTTTTCTCCCACTTCTAAAATTATTTATGAGTGAATTAAAAAAAATCAAGGAACTGAAGGTATTGGGGGGATATTATCATTTTTGTTAATAATTTTCATATTAGTTCTCTGGTGAATTGAGGATGTAGTTTACACAATTTCTACTTTTTCAAAGTAATTATAATTTTTTGTTAGAAGGGTATCCACTTTGTACATGCCCCTAGTTCAGATGTACATTTTTTTATAGTTATGTGTCCACATGTCCATCATTCCATTAGCCAATGAGCCCAGTGTGACCTTGGTCATTTTTGTATTTTTAGTGTTGAGAGCAGTTTGTGGTAAATACCAGGCATCAATAAATGTTGGCTGAATTGACCTTGAATGACAGATGGGAGCATGACAAGCTCAATTGGCTAAGGGGGCTGAGATTGTTAAGTACCATTTTCAGATGTATCAGTTGAATTTAGCGATCTACAGGAAAAGGCTAGGTACAAGGGAGTATTTGTAAAGGAGAGTAAAGTATGGGTTCCATATTGGGAACAAACTAGTGTCATTATTGATAGGATTAGATATAACTTTTTGTGGTGCTACCACATAGGAGTGTACCTAGTTCCAGAGTTCCAAGGAGAAGAAGTCGAGATAGTAGAGAGTAGCTATTTGTAGAGCTGCATCTAGCCAGAGGTCAGACCATGATTAGCTTGGGCAAGTTCTATAAGCTCTCAGGACCTCAGCTTCCATGTCTGTCAAGGGAGGACACTAGACAGAGTGATTTCTAATGATTAAAAAAAAAAGTCTTTGGTGAGTGGAAAGAAAAAGCATGACTGACACCACCAAAAGAAGCTTTGTTAAGGCACATGAGAAACATTTTTTATATTTTAGAGTTAATTTTAAAAATTCCTTAGATCTCTGAAATAGAATGCAGAATTTTGTGTTTGTGTGTCATACGTGTGTGTGTGTGTGTATATACATATATTTTTTCTTTTTTTTCCTGCAGAGAGGGTCTAGCTAGGCTTTAAAAGTGTCCATGATCCAGGAAAGCTAAGAACCATCTTCTTAGCCGGGTTCTAGATCTGAGGGTCAGAAATCCTAGTGATACATGGGAGAAGTTTTAATTCGTTTTTCCTTCCAAATCTCCTCATTACATCATCCCCTCATCTGTCAGTCAATCAAATATTTATAGAGAGGCTCCCATGTTGAAAACATTTTGCTCTTCCAATGAAGAGAAGTAAAAAAACAGGCATAATCCTGGCCCTGCCTTTTAGAGTTTTAAGGTGTGACAGGGGAGAGAGGATAAATAAATGTGGAAGGTTAGCAAATAAGACTTCTGGTTTAGGGCAAATATATTGACCACAGGCTAAAGCTTCTCCCTTTTACCTTGAACACTTACAGATGATGGGAAAAACGTTTTAAAAAGTACCCAATCAATGCTTAACTCAAGAGTAGAAATTTCCACAGTTATAAATGGAGAGGTTTCCATAAAATGATTTAATACATGGTTCTCACTGAAATATGGAGGCCTTACCTGTTAAACTTGTGTGGACTAGGAAGGGACTGGCTAATCACTAGGCTCAAGTTGGGATCCCATTTTACTGAATGCTGGAGGCTTGAGTTATACAGCCTATATAAAGCTAAGGCCTGGGATCAGATTCTCCACATTAAATGTGGGAGGCTGTCAGCAGAAAACCCCTGCTTTCCTTTCTGAGGGGTTTTCTCCTTTCTCCCTTCCGAGGGTTGTGGCTACGGTCCTGAGAAGTACCCCCCAGCATTACATCATCTTGGGACCATCTTGTGTGCTCAGGGCCAGGGTGAGTAAGCAGATTACTTTGAGCTGAGAAACCTAAACCTGGTTATCAATTTCTCCTTAAATCTTCCCTGGGTTCTCTGGATGGTGATAGGAAGAAATATTTATAAAAGATAATTTCACAAATAAAAATTACATAGTGCCCAGGAAGTCCAACACCATGAATGATAAATAACAAACTGAGCAAATGGAGGTATCAATATTCAAAGAAAGGAGGCTATAGAACAATAAAAAAAAGTTTAAAAATGAATAATTTAAGTGTTTTTGAAGATAAGGGAGAACATAGAAATGATGAAATAAAAATAGAAGGCAATGAAACAAGAACAGGTGGTTATGGAAAAATGAGAAACTTTAGGAATGAAGAAATAGTTGGTAAACTAAACAATCGAGTCTATGGGTGGATTAGTTAAAAATCATGGCAAAATTTAGTAGCTTAAAACAAACATTTGTTGTCTCACAGTTGCTTTGTGTCAGGAATTCAGGAATGGCTTAGCCGGCTGGTTTTAGTTTAAGGTCTATCATGAGGTTATAGTGAAGATATAAGCAAGATCTGCCATCATTTAAAGGCCTGACTGAGGCTGGAGGTAAGATGGCTCCTTCTTGGGCCTGTTAGCAGATGACCTCAGTTCCTCCCCATGTGGGGCTGTTGCAACGCGCTTTGACTGTCCTTATGATGTGGCAGCTGGTTTCCCCAAGAGCAAGTGAGAGCGAATATAGAGGAAGGAAGCAACAATGCTTTTTATGACCAAGTCTTAGAAGTTATACATTGTCAGTTACACCATATTCTATTCACTAGATGAGAGTCATTAAAACTAGCCCTAACTCAAGCAGAGAGGAGTTAGACTCCACCTCTTGAAGGAAAAGCTATCAAAGGATTTGCCAGTATATTTTAAACCCTACACAATGGACCAAATAGCATATTGCACACAGCAAAAAAAAAAAAAAAAAAAAAAAAGAAGAAGAAAAAAAATGAATTATGAAACTGGAAATCTGAGCTGAGGAAATGCCCCCAAATGTGGAATAAAGACCCAGTCAAATGGGAAACATGAAAAAAAAGTTAAGAAATCTGAATAACAGCGCAAAAGCCCCCACCATATGTTTAAAAGGAGTCCCAAGAGGAAAACACAGAGGAAAAGATGTGGAAACAGTATTTGAGGGCTGAGGATTTCCTGAGACTAGAGATACTATTTCCCAGATTATAAAATATCGTTAGGACTGAACATTATAACTGAAAGTTAGCCAACTCTACAAGGCAGTTACAAGGCAAGAGAGGGTGAAAAAAAGCTACTTCAAAGATAGCTGGAGATTGAAAGAGCTGGAGTAGCCAAGAAAGTCTTTATAGGGGGTAGTAGAAAGGCTAGGAAATTCTGCCAGGTCTGGGGGAGTGGAGAGAATTTTGGGCTCAGAGGACAGAAAGGGACCAGGTGTGGATCTGCCATGATAGTGCCCTTGTGCCTTTTACTGACCTTTCACTGACTATGGGACAAATTCCTCCCCACCTCTGCCACTATCAAAATGCCGATAGAGATGATTGATGTAGCCCTGGGACTCTGAGGCTCAAGTACAATGGCAAGGCCAGAAGACCCTGTCCTTCTCCTGAGCAGGGAAAAGGCTGCTTTCTGCCCCAAGATCTCCTCTCCAGCTCTTGGGCCTCAAACGTCAAATGCTGCAGCCAAATGAAAACACTTCTCTTCTGCACCAAGGCCTCAACTCCCATTTATTTCCCCCACCCCAGCCCCCCCCAAAAGCTGTAATTAGTAGTCAGACTTGGTTTTCCCTGCAGACTTTGAGACAAGAGTAAGTGTTAATTTGAACATTTGCAAGTAACAAATGTCTTCCAATTGGCCATGCGTCATCCGGCAGTTTTGAGAGATGCTCAGTCTCTGGAGGAGGTGGGCAGGGAAAGGGGTGGGTGGTGGGAGGTCCCAGGGAGGTGGGAGCTGGTGCAGTCCAGCCCTGGCTGCGTAGCCCATATCATCAGGCTGAGACTTGGAGATGTGGCAGCTTTAAAAGAAAAAAATGATGGGAAAAGGCAGGAGGAAGACACCTATAGCCAAACCCCAAAGAGACAAACATCACTCCTCTTGGAAGGGAGTTAAAGATTTGGCTGGGAAAATCAGTCACTTGAAGAGAGAAAACAATATCAGAGGAAAAAAAAATCCCTCGGGCCAGGCAGTGTGATCTGACCCCATGAGAAATTTCTCTTAGGGTCAAACCTTTGCCCTTTGTGTCCTGGTCTTCTGATTTGGTCTGAGACTGCTGGATATATGTCTCTATGCTGAGATCACTACTGTCTGAGGCTCCGTAAAGCAGGGCCTAAGGGAACAAGTTTGAGGAAGAGAAGAGAAAAATTACTGACAGGGAGAAATCAGAGTCATAAAACCACAACAATCTGATGGCCACATGAGCTTTCACAGTCAGTTCTTAGTCCAGTTGCTGTCTTTTCCTCTGCCTGTTGCTGTTGTTTTCCCTGGTCTGCATTTGCTCCCCAGCTCTCAGCAGGTTATTTAAAAATTGGATAGAGAGAAGGTATTATCTGCTTTCCTTCCCCTGAAGGAAAAAGAAGTTTCCATCATCGCCAACCACGATGGCAATTTCTTCATTGTGGTTTAATTCTAATCTCCAGGAACATTAAGGAAAGGAGGGCACCTCCTTTGTCTTCCCTGTCTCTTTGTCTCCTTGTCACTCATCCTATTTCCCTCCCTCACTTGGTCTCCTTCTAGGCCTCTTTCCTGTCTCTCTCTCTGTGTATTTGGGTCTTTCTTTTCAGTTAAATTCTCCCTAGAGCCAAGTTGTGCCCAGTATATCAGCAAGCCGTTCAGCACCCTCTGCCAGCCGCAGTCTCACATGCCACGCAGCCATTACGTACCAAGCAGTATTTTCAACCTTGTTTGGGCACCCCTAGGTGGAGTACACACTGTGAAACTGGTTCTTTCAGCTTTCTGGATGATCTTTTATTTTGGTGACTCTGGGAAGACCACAGACTGAGCTCAGGCTGCAGATCGAGACCTGACCTCTTTTTATGTAGTTATATCGAAAGGGGCATCTGTGGGATAGCCAAATTTTCAGGCCAATAGTTTTGGGATGGTTGTGTGTGTGAGTATGAGTGTGTGTGCCATTTACTTGGGGGATGCTATTTAATTTTTGAATTCCTATGAAGTACCTTGAAAGCTTTTATCCCCCTCTTTTTATGAGAAGAAAATTGGCAATAATTCTAGCTACAGAGGAAAAGAGTGAGGCTTCCTATAGTGGAGGCAGTGCCGAAGTTTATGTCATGATGCAGGTAGAGGGTCAAAGGAACTGGGGCAGAGGAAAGAGATAGTGACTCTGTCAGGGCCAGAAATAGCAGAATGGCAGGGAGGCTGCAGGACACAAGCTCCGGGATGATTCAGATGCAAGGTGCCTATTCTGCGACTCAAGGACTGATTCTGAATGCCAGGGGGAAAGCATGACATGTGGTTTGAGTCAAAGTCGTGGCTTTCTTGGCTTCTGTAGTGATTGAGGATGGAAGTCAAGGTTTCAATAAATTTGAATAGCACACCAGAGTTTTAGGGAAAGATTTTTTTTTTTTTTTTTTTTACAAATTGGCGTATGTTTTCCAGTGAACAGGGTACTGGTTGACCTGTTTGAGCTCTTGGCATTACACAGATACGTGGGAAGCCCTGGGGAAGAAGGGCTTCCTTGATATGAGCCTGGTTCAATTTCTGGGTCAGGAAGATCTGTTTGAGAAGGGATACGCTACCCACTCCAGTATTCTTGGGCTTCCCTTGTGGCTCAGCTGGTAAAGAATCCTCCTGAAATGTGGGAGGCCTGGGTTTGATCCCTGGGTTGGGAAGATCCCCTGGAGAAGGGAAAGGCTACCCACTCCAGTATTCAGGCCTGGAGAATTCCATAGACTATATAATCCATGGGGTTGCAAAGAGTCGGACACGACTGAGCAACTCACTTTCACTGGGGAAGAAGGAGGAGGCAAGTTGCCTGGATAGAGACCAGGGGGAGTTTCTTTATGGGTCCAAATATGGGAGGGCCCTGGAGTTTTGCACTGAGGCCTGGCACTGGAACTCAGGCTTACTGGCAGCTGAGCAGAGATTTTTACCAGTTTCTTGCCCCTGATAAATATAATAGTAACTCGGAATCTTGACATTTAACCCTATGGGTATTTGCATGATCATCTCTTCATTACCAGCACTAACCTTTAGCAAAATTGCAAAGTAGGTGAATCCTGCCTCTGTGGCTTTAGCTTCTGCACATTCCTCCCTCCTCCCACCCCCCTCACTTCCTTCTTCCCTTTCAACTTTGTCCTGCGTGTCTTTCCCCTCCTTCACTCAAAATCCCATAGAAAACACAGACCTCAGCCACTTCTTTCTTAGTTATCTTTCCCCAGACTCTTTGCCTCTCTCATTGTCTTTTGAAAGGCTTCATCCTTTTGAAGGGATAGAATGGAAGTTCCACGGGGACAGATATCTTTGTCAGTTTTATTCACTGTTGTGTCTCCAGTAGTGACTTAGCACAGTGCCTGGAATATAGCAGACGAATGATACATTCTACTGAATGAATGAATCGACTAAGCGAATTCAAATTTTGGTCAGCACTTAGGGACAGCTCTTCCTTGTTGGGGTGTTGAGGCAGGTTGACTGGGGGAAACAGAGGCCCAATGTCTGTCTGTGATGTTTCTGGGGTTTCATATTCAGGCTCCCACCTCCTTGGTGCCCCCTTAAATAATATTCAAAGATGTAACTTTCTTTTCGACAGGCTCTCTGGGATTCTAAAATCCACTGCTTTGGTTCCTGGCAAACTTTCCATACTTTCAGGGCAAAGATGGTTTCCTTTTCCACTCTCCCAGGCCCTGGGCTTCATTACCGTGACCTCCTCCAGTGCAGTGGTCAGTGCCTAAATGTTCATGCATCCCTGGGGGATTGCAGCGCTGCGTAGGCACTGCCTACCTCTGTCCTCCTGGCACTGGGAATGGAACAGTGTCTTCCCTTCCACGGGCCTCCAGGGCCTGCATCTCCTTTGTATGGCTACTTACTAGGAACATTGATCTGCTTCTGGGCAGGGGCTTGAGGCCTGGTTACTTGGCCTTCAAGTCATACCTGCAAAGGACAACTGCCCTGAGCTGTCCCTCTCGGAGGACTGCCCCTTGTTAAGGTGTGAGATGGAAAACTGACAATGGAATGAAAATATTTCAGGCTGTTTGGAGAGCTATTTTTAAGATGTGCAAGGGATGTGGTATTCCTTGTTTAGGCCATTTTCAGTTTGCCAGGGAGCCCTGTGAAAGGAAAATGTGAGCCAAGGACCTAAGGTGGAAAAGGGGATATAAACGCAGGGGCATTTGCGATCTGGAAAATTCACTGGCTGTTCCGAGCTTTGAGTTTTATGTGTATTAAGGAGGGCTCTTCTTTTGTTTCTAGATATTCTTTCCTCATCCCTTCAGCTGGTGCGTAAATACCCATCAGCATCCTGGTCTGCAGGACCATCCCAGCCAGCCGTACCATCCGCAGAGTATTGTATACATAATGCCACACCATTAACTATGATGCTGTCACCTGGCAGAGAGCGCTTGGGAAGTGCTGGGAGGAAAGTAGGGGGCTGCTGACCGCCCGGCTTTCTCTTATATAATCATAAACTCAAATCCGCATTTCTCTGAAAGCAAGAAAAATCATCCAACCACCTTTTGATTACACTTTTACACAAATTAATGTCATTTTCCTTTCCAACAGTATTGACTACAGGATTCAATTTGGTCCAGCAGGCCCTGGGTAACGGGAAGGTGGCTAAGGGCCTCTGTGTTAACAGCATCCTCTTGAGAAAGGATTCTTTGAGGAGGCCGAGAGGAAAGAGGAAGATGAGGAAGAGAAGGGGGAAGAAACAACAACTTGCGCGCGCGCACACACACACACACACACACACACACACACACACACCCCTCTCCCTGTGTGCTGCGACTGCTGCCGCCACGGCGGCTGCTTCGATGCATCTAAGATGGCACCTTGGTGCCCTGCCACATTCGGTCTCCTTGGTACCGAAGCGGCGCTCAGCTTCTTGTCACTGAGTGGATGGTGATTATCTGCACCAGGGTCTCAAGGGTGCTCAAGCTTTGCTGGCGATTGGAGCTGAGATGCTTCAGCTGAAGGATTTTAAAAGCTGTACAAGGCCAAAGAACCATTACCAGTCACTTGCTGTGTGATGCCTGTTGAAGAGGGGGTGGGTGTGGGAAGGAGGTGCTGGGGGCGCAGGGGAAGGCATATGAGATCTTTATTCCCTTCTGTTCCTGCTCTCTCACCGCTCCTCCCACCTTTCCACCTCCTCACGCCTTTTTAGCCACTGTACCCTTGCAGAGCCACTGCAAGGTTATGTCATTGTGGTCTGAGAATCTATTGATCACGGCCATCAAAGATCTTTGCAGGAGTTTAGGGATTTGGGACTTTGCATAACACCCCACTCATCTGGGTTAACTCCTCCCATCCCGGCCTCGGCTCCCATTATCTCAGAGCTGAGCTGTTGGCAAAACTTGCTAATTTCTGTGACAGCTGCTTTTAGAACTATACTTATAAGGCTGTCCAAATTGTTGTAATTGCTATTATAATAGAGCTCAGGTGCATGACCTGGGCAGTAAAGAATGGGAGGGATTAGACCAGACATAACAAAGGGAAAAAAAAAACCACCTAGAGATGTTACCACCCCCCCCACACACACACACTTGTGTACATGCACAGATACATGCATGCGTTTGCCTTGTTTCCTTTCCCTTGACGGACTGCAAAAGAAAGGCTCAATAGGCAGAAAGTTTCAGGTTGATCTCCTATTCCAGCAAGTTTTCTTTTAGTCTGTGAAAAATAAAAGAAATGACACAAGCCACAGAGATACATGCTTGCGTTCTTCAGCATATAAAACTTTTCAATAAATGTTTATTGAGCATATAGTGACAGCCGGCTGTTCTAGGTACTGGGCTAAAGCAGGATACAAAACAAAGTCCCTGCCTGCATGGAGTTGACAGTCTTGACACACTGCCCCAAAACATTCCAGATGCTTGTCTTCAAAATCTATGAGCAAGTGAGACACCTGCTCCCCACTCCCCTCTGCCCCGTAACCAAAAGATGACTGCATCAAGGTTTCCCTCAGTGTGACTTGCACAAACACACACACTCAGGCACACACTCACCCATAATCTTCATAGGGCTTAGTAATGCAAGGGTGAGAAAATATCTGGGTCTTGTAAAAGTAATAAAATAGGAAAATGTCCCAAACCCATGAGCCTTGGAGAAAAATGATGGCAGCTTTTAGTCTGAATGACCACCATGCTGTGGGAGGCCTTCACGTGAGCCAGACTCTGTCCACTCGGAAGGACAATCAGAGGGGCTACAGTGCATGGCAAAGTCCATTTCTTACAGTGAGAGGTGCTGTTTCACTGGAAGGTACTTGGACGGGCTGTACTTGTGGGGACCTGACCATAGTTTACCCAGGATAGGGAGGGGAGGGTGGATACAGACACGAGTGTGGCTGGAGTGGGCCTGGACAGGAGGCTGAATCAAGATGTAGAGAAGAGGCCAGGGCTCGATGGCAACATTGTACTGAGCAAAAAGCACTGGGAACCCTCCTGGGATGCAGGGCATCATCACATCCAAGATGGTGACCCTTGGCATCCCATCCTGGGCGGGTCAGATTGCCCAGATGCCCCAGGAACAGGACACACTCAACCTGGTCAGGGGACGCTTGCAGGCTTCTGGCCACAGCTGGCAGCAGAGAAGCCTCTGCCTGTTCCTCTCTCCTCTAGCACTGGGTGTCACTGCAGCGAACAAACGAACGGACGTGCATCCCTTCAGAGACTGTCTTGGAGCTTGGAATTAATCACCTGGCTGAGGAGGGGTGGGGTGGAGGCTGGAGGGAGAGCAAGTCAAGAGGATGAGAGAGGCGCCACCCCAGTTCAGCAGTTCCCAGACCCCTAGAATCTGACACTTCATCCTGTGCTGTCCTAGAGCCTCATTTGTGGAGACAGATGCCGTACCTCGGCCGAATCCAGACATTTTATGCATTAGTGTGTGGCCTTTGGATGTGCTGGGGGCTTGATAGGTTGAAATCCCAGGCACTCATGTTTACAGAGTCCTCCTTTGGGAGGTGGTAGCATTTGTGTCATTTTCAGAGGCAAGGGGATGCTGGGTCTGGGCTCTACATGGTAATGGGGGGGCACTTGGCAACCTCACGGTCCAACCTGAAGCCCCAGTCCCCAAACTCCTGTCTGGATGGGAGCTGGCAGAGGGTCAGCGCAGCACGCAGCACAGCCTGACGCTGAAGGGGCGGTGGGGGAAGGGGGCCCAGAGAAGAGAGCTGCTTTCCTCTCTCCTTTTTGTTTCTTCTTTTCTCTTCTCTTCTCAGTCTTCAGAATTGTGGGGCTGAATTTTGGGCGGTTCTCAAAAGGCATCTTGTTGTGGTTAAGCTTGTCCCTCCCATGCTGTTGAATCACACAATGATTTTATTCACGAGGTCACCTCTTTCAAGGCAGTTGATCAGGGAATGTGGAGTCCAGCTCCACAGTGAAACTGTTACCAGCCAAGCCCAAACCAGGGGCACGAGCAGAAGAAGATGACATCTTCCTCCAAAAAGGATTTGTTTTGAAGAAATGAGAAAATAAGTCACGTGTGACTGTGATAGCCTGTGTGTGTGCATCACTCACAGCCTGTATCACAGCATAACTGGGTGAGCTTGGTAAGCAGCTTGAACTTGGTCTTTGTGGTCCCCTGTATTTTTATAAGTAAACTGAAACACAAAAACAGTCGCGAAACTCCAGCCCCACATCCAGAAGGCTCCTCCTTCTCATAGTCGCCCGCAACCCCACTCCCCTCCCCACCTTGCACCTCCCTTCTCTCTCCTTCTTGTCAGGCGATTTCACTTCTGTCATGCTTTATCATTTCTACTTTAGGTTTTCTTGCCTTTCTGAATACCTTTGTAGTGAGGAGTGGGCTTCCTCCCCACCTCTTCTCACTTCTGCCTTTTTTTTTTTTGTGATCTTGCCGTTTTAATGAGAGCACAGTCAATAACTATGGAGAGGTGCTGACGACATTACAAAGGAACTCACCCTTAACAAGTCAACTGTAGATGAGGTGCCAACGGAATGGACAAGAGGATTAAAGTATTTATGCCAAAATATTAGAAGCACATGCAGAATTAGTTCTCCTGTGTTAGATATTTTACTTTTGGCAAGTCCGTATTTAAAAATCTTTTATCCTTGTTTTGCTTAAAGTATTACAATAAGCCCTGGATTTTTCACAGTTACACTTGTATATTTTCACAGCTGTTTTAATCAGAAAAAATTAATGTGCTTTTGATAGCTCAGAAATCTATCACTAGCAAGAGCTTTGCAAAAAAAAAAAGTGCTACAGAGCAGAGTGGAATCCTCAACATTATATATTTTGCTGGCTATTTGAAATTCATAGAATTTCCTCTAAATATTTCCTTTTGCAGTTCTTGACTAAATTAATCTAACAGCTCAGGCTGACTTCTTTGATAATCTCTTTTGTTATGAATGCAGGGATTGCTATTGTTAACATTCTTTGGGAGCCAAACATGAACTATCTGTTACTGGAGGAAAATACAATTGCTATTTTTGCTCGTATCGGAAGTATTTACTCAAATAAAATATACAACATAATGAAAAGGCAGGATTGGCAGTCTCCTTGATGGCTTTATGGCCACTGATTTAGCTACAGGGCTCCCCTGGATTTCCATGAGCTGCACAGAAAAGAACTTGACTTTTGCTTCTCCAGGTCTGGGATACTTACAGATCCTCAGAGGCACTCTTGAGTGTTCAGCATGATGAGTGTGCAAGGTCTTGGATTCAAATGCTAGGCACACATCTTGTACAGAGCAAGAGAGGAAACTACCAGGAGCAAAGTTCTGTGGGTGCACATCAGTGATATTAAGAACATCCACAATAATTGAAAAAAAAAACTAAAATAAAAATCTTGCAACAAGGGAAGGAAGAGATGGGAAAGGAACAAAAGAGACAAACAAAAGTCTTGGTTGCCTCTGTCTGCCTGGCAAAGAAGAGGCTGATTTCCAGGGGAGGGAGAATCAGTGGATTAATGCGAACTTTAATACTGAAGCAGTGTGTATTTATTGCTGGTGACCACAAGACATAAATCTTGCAAGCACAATATACAATACGATGCAGCCCCCGTTTTTTTTTTTTTTTCCCCTCTCCAGTCTCAATTTGTGTGTAAGTGTGTGTTAAGTGCTGTTGAAAAATAGTGACCTTTAATAAAGGATTGTATCCTGCAACTATTTTCCCAGACACACAGTGACCTTTCAAACCAGACTGAGGTGAGGGGGTGTGGAGTTTGGACTTTGAACCGGCCAGACCCCGCTGTGCTCCTCTGTTAGCCTGGCCACTTTTTATTGTGTCACCAGGGAGCGTTCTGTATGCAAAGCAGGCCAGGCTGGCAGCCTGAACCTTTGCAAATCAATTTGTCTGTGAAGGCGAGTCCACTGGAGTGAAAGATGGTCTAACAGGGCACACTGCCCCCTCTCTTTGTGACATCATCGCCTGTGGTACTCTTGTCAGTCATGTCTGCCCAAAGGACTGTTGGAAGGAGGGGGAATGCCGGTGTGGGGGTTGGGAGGGGTTAATCCTCATGGCCAACTGCAGCCTGAGAGACAGGGGTGTTTTTAATAGGATGGAGCTTGGGGGTAGTCTGCCTGGCTGGGAGGGTGATGAAGGAGGGCACTGTTTAGACCCCATATTGTTGCCTGGCTATGGTCACCAATGCTACTTATGGCCTCTCTCTCCTGATTTCAACATGTTACAGGACCAGATTACTAGATTACTATCCCTTGGACCAGGAGAGAGCTTGGATCCTGGGGAAACGTTAAAGATCACAGTAGCATGGAAGTTTGTCCCCCACCCTACCCTCTGCCAATAGCACTGGCATCCATGAACTCTTACCTTTGGCTATTTTCTATCGAAGACTCGGTTACAATTCTTTCTCATAGCAAACCTTTTCATAAGGGTTAATATTATTATTGATTTCCAGAATTCTTTTCAACACTCAGGACTCTATATTAATCAGTAGATGAAAATGCCAGGAAAGATGGAAAAATTCAATTACTTTGTTCTCTAATTCAAATTTGTTGGAGAAGTTCCTTTAAAGATACGGAAATCCTGCATTTTCCATAAAATAGTGGTTAGATCAATTTCTGTATAAGCAATTAATCATCTTTATACTCCATAAGGGATGGGGAGCAAAGCTTGACTTACTCCAGCACTGCTGACTGATGAGTCTCCTGGTGGGTAGCTGGTGGGAGGATATCAAACTCCCCAGCCTTGTATTGGTTTAAAACGTAACCCTCTGTGAACCCTTTAAGAGGATGAGCACAGGAGGACAGGCAAATGATGGGCTCTGGAGTGGATGAGCTTGAGTTCTAATTCCCACTGTTGCTTGCCAAATTACGGGAACTTTGGCAAGCTACCAATTCCCTTTAAGCCTTGGTTTCCTCATCTGTCAAATGAGAATGATAAGAATAGTTACTTTGTTTGGTTTTGATAAGAATGAACAGTTAAGGCAGGTATGCTGCTTAGTACAGTGCTGGCGCATGGTTAGTGCTCAGTAAGTGTTAGCCCTGGTAATAACAGCATATGTGATGATTACTGAAGTTAAGTACTAAATAGGATATAATTGTACACATGGATGAAGTACCACTAGCATTTTGAATAGCTTCTCCAAGCTAGGCTTCAGCAATATGTGAACCGAGAACTTCCAGATGTTCAAGCTGGATTTAGAAAAGGCAGAGGAACCTGAGATCAAATTGCCAACATCCATTGAATTATAGAAAAAGCAATTCCAGAGGAACATCTACTTCTGTTTAATTGACTATGCTAAAGCCTTTGACTATGTGGATCAGAGCAAACTGTGGAAAATTCTTAAAGGGATGGGAATACCAGACTACCTAACTTGTCTCCTGAGAAACCTGTATGCAGGTCAAGAAGCAACAGTGAGAACTGGACATGGAACAACAGACTTGTTCCAGATTGGGAAAGGAGTACGTCAAGGCTGTATATTGTCATCCTGCTTATTAAACTTATATGCATAGCACAACATGTGAAATATCAATAACCTCAGATATGCAGATGAAACCACCCTTTATGGCAGAAAATGAAGAGGAACTAAAGAGCCTCTTGATGAAAGTGAAAGAGGAGAGTGAAAATCCTGGCTTAGAACTCAACATTCAAAAAATGAAGATCATGGCATCCGGTCCCATCACTTCATGGCAAATGGACGGGGAAACAATGGAAACAGTGACAGACTTTATTTTTTTGGGCTCCGAAATCACTGCAGATGGTGACTGCAGCCATGAAATTAAAAGATGCTTTCTGCTTGGATAAAAAGCTATGACAAACCTAGACAGCAGTCCAGGGGGTTGCTAAGAGTCGGACATGACTGAGCGACTTCACTTTCACTTTTCACTTTCATGCATTGGAGAAGGAAATGGCAACCCACTCCAGTGTTCTTGCCTGGAGAATCCCAGAGATGGGGGAGCCTGGTCGGCTCCCGTCTATGGGGTTGCACAGAGTCGAACACGACTGAAGCGACTTAGCAGCAGCAGCAGCAGACAGCATATTAGAAAGCAGAGACATTACTTTGCTGACAAAAGTCCATCTAGTCAAAGCTATGGTTTTTCCAGTAGTCATGTATGAATATGAGGGTGCTCAGTCACTCAGTCCTGTCCAACTCTTTGCAACCCCATGGACTTCTTTGCAGCTCGTCAGGCTCCTCTGTCCATGGATATGAGTGTTGGACCAAAAAGAAGGCTGAGTGCGGATGAATCTATGCTTTTGAACTGTGGTGTTGGAGAAAACTCTTCAGAGTCCCTTGGACAGCAAGGAGATCAAACCAGTCAATCCTAAAGGAAATCAGTCTTGAATATTCATTGGAAGCACTGATGCTAAAGCTGAAGCTCCAGTACTTTGGCCACCTGATATAAAGAATCAACTCATTTGAAAAAATCCTGATGCTGGGAAAGACTGAAGGCAGGAGAAGGGGATGAGAGAGGTTGAGATGGTTGGATGACATCTCTGACTCAATGGACATGAGTTTGAGCAAGCTCTGTGAGATGGGGAAGGACAGGGAAGCCTGGCATGCTGCAGTACATGGGGTCGCAAAGAGTTGGACATAACTGAGTGACCGAACAACAATCATTTGTGAGACACTTGCTTCACCTTAAAGATCTTTAGATGTTCAGGCAGAAGTTGTGTTTCCTTTTGCAGATTATCACGTTTGATTTAAAGCTATTGACATATGCACTATTATATATATATATATAAAATATTTGTGTTATACACACATCATTTTTTTTTTCTGACTACCAATCTGTTTTCAGTTATAACCCCCAAGTGTAGGACACTACAATTTATTTATGTACCATGTCCTTTCTACGTGGGATCACAGGATGATTTACAGAGTCAGTGGTGAGGACAGGGAGAAAATGTTTGGGGGAAGGATTAGAGAGGGAAAGTCAGTGTGAGGAAGACTAGCATCCATTTGTAAAGAGCACAGACATGATTGCCTTGGGCTCAAGTCTGAAAAAAAAATTCCAAAACAATACGGTTTTAAGTTGAGTTTCACTATAAAAATGGTGAAGGGGAATTGATTGAATGTACATCATTTTGAGGGGAAAATATTTGGAAGAGTAATGGGGGATTTGAGAAGGATTATGGACACAGGTAGGGATTTTAGAGAGGCCCAAAGTTAGATGTAACGTTCTAGGTGATGAAAAGGAAGTATTAGAGGCAAAAAGCTAGTAATGAAGTCAGATATCAGATACCGGAACCAAAGTTAGGATCCTAGGATCTCTTAAAAACAGTAGTACAATACAACAAACAACCAACATCCCAAACAGATAAATACAGAAACAATACTCTTAGCCACAAGTTAGTGGTGTAAAATGAAGATATTGAAAGTGCAAGCAAAAAAAAAAAAAAGAAAACAAACACAAAACCCGTTATATCAAGCATCAATTATGAAGCATTGCTTACTTTGGGATTAAAAGCAGATATAATGTTTAGTATGGAAGCAATTAGTTATATATTCCAGAAAATGAAGAAAGGATGGTTAAAAATAGGACATGCAAGTTCAGCAGGTTCTTGTTTTCTCATTTCTGATTTCAGTTACCCGGAGATAACTGGATGAAAAAACTAGGTGTTTCCAAAGCCTAACCCAACAAAATCAGCACCTGAGGTGGGCAGCTTTCCAGTCCCTCGGCTTAACAAGAGTTCATCGCACTCCCTGCGTGAGAGCTGAATCAAGATCACTGTAACCAAGCCCAGACAAGGCCAGGATAAGAAGCAAGGGAAGGTGGGTGAGGCAGCTAACTTATTGGGAAAAAGAGGAGCACAGACTGTTCTTAGGAAGGCTGGCAGTGTTGATACCTTGAAAAGTGCTTAAGCATGATGCTTCCAGTGTACCCAGGGCTGAGCTGGAAAAAGTGATACGGAAAGCTGGAAGTAGTGTGACCTCTGTGAGCTTGTTAGATTCTGCTCGGTTTTTCTTAGACCTTGGAAAACCCTTGTTGAATTGTCTCCTTCAGCTGCTTATGAATAAAAGGGATTACATTATCTCGAAGGCCTCTTGTACAGTGAGAGAAAGTTGATGACTATTATCAACTGGAATTATGGAGAAAAATGAGAAGAGATTAGGAATCCATAATGAGACAAAAGAAGGGGCATTCGTCACCTAGGGCAGGGCAGCCATCGCCAGAAGGAAGCGAAAGTCTGGGTGAAAGTGATGTGGGAGGAGGTGATTGGTAGGATCACAGACCTTTAATACAGAAAGGAAACTCAGACACAGTCTTTCTCCCTCTGTCCACAAAGGAGCGATGGCAGAGAAATTTTCTGCTATTCTTGGGCTATCGCATGTGGTCTGACAGGAGCCATGTTTTGGGACCCAGTCCAGTTTGGGACTCCAAACATCCCTGAGGCATGAACATTTTAATCAGTTTAAGGCAGTGTGTATGAGGAAAGGAAGAAATGGAAAAGAGCAGGATCTCTTATCCTAACAGTCTCAGATTGGTGGTTTTAATTACTCATCAAATGAGAAGCCAGTGTCTCCTTTGGCATCTGTAACAGTGGGGTGGGAGCTTCCTGGTGGTTTCCCGTTGCTTAGGTAGAATGCTTGTGATTTTTGGACAAGGTGCCGGGTGCATCATATGAGGTCCTCTCTGGGAATATAGCTAGCATAGTGCCCACTAGTGGAGTGTCTCACTACACTCTGATGCTAAATTGTATACGTTCCTTTCAGTTATGGTGTGATGCCTTGAGGGCAGGGCCCATATCTCTATAGTGAAGTGAAGTGAAGTGGCTCAGTCATGTCCGACTCTTTGCGACCCCATGGACTATAGTGTATCAGGCTCCTCCGTCCATGGGATTTCCCAGGCAAGAGTACTGGAGTGAGTTGCCATTTCCTTCTCCAGGGGATCTTCCCTACCCAGGGATCGAACCTGGGTCTCCTGCATCATGAGCAGAGGCTTTATCCTCTAAGCTGCCAGGGAAGCAGCCAGAAACTCGGCAAGTGGGATAACCTTGTCATGTAGGTACTGAAGGGGTAGGAGAAGGAGGAGAAGAGGCTGGAGAAGAGATATGGATGCTGTTTGTACTCCAAGCTCTGTAACTTACTAGCTTTCTGTCTTTGGGTACAGTTTCTTTTTCAAAATGCAACCAGAGTTTTCCAGTGTGTGCCAGGCCATGTGGTGAGGCTATAAGGAGAGAATGCCAGCACACAGTGGCTGAGGAAGTTGCAGTAACGGGTGGTGGCCTGGTAACAGACAGCCAGGCATTTCTCTACCCATGTAGCAGCGATGGCTCAAGCTTCGACTCTGAGGTCAGCTTTTCCTATTTGGTTGGTTGTGCTTGGCTTTTGTTTTGCTGCTGTCTTGACTTGGTAAAGCAGATTCTGCTGCAGATTCACCGGGTGCTCCCCGTCTTCTTAGAGCAGGGAGAACCGGCCTGGCCCTCACACATGCAGCCAGTCAGTTCACTCATTCAGTCGTGTCCGACTCTTTGCGACCCCATGGACTACGGTACACCAGGCCTCCCTGTCCATCACCAACTCCTGGAGTTTAAACAGACTCATGTCCATTGAGTTGGTGATGCCATCAACCATCTCATCCTCTGTTGTCTCCTTCTCCTCCCGCCTTCAATCTTTCCCAGCATCAGGGTCTTTTCCAATGAGTCAGTTCTTTGCATCAGGTGGCCAAAATATTGGAGTTTCAGCTTTAGCATCAGTCCTTCCAATGAATATTCAGGACTGATTTCCTTTAGGATGGACTGGTTGGATCTCCTTGCTGTCCAAGGGACTCTCAAGAGTCAGGAGGAACCAGGAGGCAGGCAAATCCCTTTGCCCATCAGCACATGCACCCAGCGGAGAAGAAAGGGGCATTTTTTACCCCCAGGGGTTTGGGTCATGAGCCTTTGATGCTGCAGGCTATGACCCAGGTCACAGTAGGCTGAGAGGCACTTCCTGACACCTCCCTTCCCATAACCATCAGAGGCCCTGCCCTAGAGGAATCCTTGGCTCTATTCTTGCCACCCACTTATGCAGGACAGCCTAACCCATACTTATTCCTGGGCTAATTTACATATTACTAATTGTTCCTCCTGGGAAGTAGGTATGTTAGGAGGACACAGTGAGTGCAAGCCGATAGAAACCTGACTTAAGCAAAAGGGAGACCTGCGCTCCCATAACCCAATCTCAGCAGAGCAGCAGGGACTGCCTTAGGGATCGCTTCAGCCAGGGCTCAACCGTGGTCCCTGCTATCTCAGGTTCTGCCTTCTGCTTGTTCTCTTCATTTTCTCTAACCACAGATGGTTTCTCTCTTCTGAAAGGGAACAGGCAGCTCCTGACTTTTATGCTTATAACCTCGCAATCAGAGAGGGAGGAGTTCCTCTCTCCCAGTTCTCGATAGGGAAATCTATGGGGAAGGATCTTATTGGCCCAGCTTGGGTCATCCCTGAACAAATGATTGTGACCAGAGAAATGGGCAGCTCAGCTTTGTGGCTATCCTTGGACAAGTCATTGTAGCCAGAGGGGTGAGCTACTTGGCCTTCATCAGAACCATTGGTTACGCTGCAAAAAGAGCAGTTTCCAAAGTGTTGGCTGAGGGAGTGCTATTATCAGAAGGAGGAAGGGTTGATGTCTGTGTACTCTTGTAAATGAAGAGCTCAGGGCAAGGAGAGGCTGGGTTGGGTTGGACTGGTTGGATCCTCTTCTTGAGGTGGGAGGTTACCTGGGTCATGGAGATGGGATAACTGACATCTGGTTCAGTCTCTGCTGGACCATACATCATTTTGGTTTGATCTGGGCAGTGGGATGGGGCTGATGGTAACTTCTAAAGGAAAAACAGAGGTACGTTTATGGCTTTTAGTACTTAAGAGGGTAGTTACATCTATGGACATTCTACTAGGCATTTACTTGATGTCTAGTAAAGTATTAGGGTGTCGCAGTTGGCTCAGTGGTAAAGAATCTGCTTGCCAATGCAGGAGATGTGGGTTGATCCCTGGGCTGGGAAGATCCCCTGGAGAAGGGAATGGTAATGCACTCCCGTATCCTTGCCTGGAAAATCCCATGGACAGAGGAGCCTCGTGGGCTTCAGTCCATGGGGTTCAAAAGAGTCGGACACGACTGAGAACATAGTATAAAGTACTAAGCACTTTAGGAGTTTCAAAATCAATAGAAGACAAGATCTCATCCTTTGAGGAATGGAAATTCTTAAGGAATTTATAATCTTCTTAGGTTGACAAGATACCCACAGGTGAAACACTTAAAAAAAGCTTTATTTTTTACTTTAAATTGTGTGTTTATTTATTTTCAGCTGCTCTGGGTCTTCTCAGCTGCATGTGGGCTTCTCATTATGGTGGCTTCTTGTCGTGGAATGTGGGCTCTGGGGTTTGTGGGCCTTAGTAATTGCAGTACATAGGCTCAACTGGCCCACAGCATCTGGGATCTACCTGGACCAGGGATCAAACTGGTGTCCCCTGCATTGGCAGGCAGATTCTTAACTACTGGACTGCCAGGGAAGTCCTAGAAAACTCTTTAAGGAAGTCCCAGATGGTATCTGAGCTCTGAGTTCTGTAACACATCAGGGCATGGGGATCAGGTCCGTGGGCTGAAAGAAATGGGGAGGCTGCCTATGGTGATGTGAGCTGGGGCTTGGAGAACAAAGTGCAGGGTGAATGCTGAGGC
The DNA here is from genome assembly GCF_001704415.2 of Capra hircus. NCBI lineage: Eukaryota > Metazoa > Chordata > Mammalia > Artiodactyla > Bovidae > Capra > Capra hircus. The sequence continues at coordinate 42,639,990 of NC_030818.1, read as the reverse complement.
TGAACTCACAAATAATAAAGGTTTTTAAAATTTTTAGTGTGCTTTAGGATAGATAAATGAAAATTGGGTATTGTGAAGTATGTAGCCTGGGTGGATGCTGCCTTAGGATGAAGACTCAGGTTTCTTGTCCCCCAAAATATGAAAATAAATGTGTTTTTTGTTTGTTTGTTTGTTTTTACCATACTAAAACTTAGGGTTTGGCAAAAGGCAATTTGATTTCTATGGATATCTCTGCTTTGCTAATGTTCCAGGAGGTACTTCGCTATTGCTGTTTATTCGCTAAGTCATGTCCAACTCTTTTGCAACACCATGGACTGTAACCCTCCAGGCTTCTCTGTCTGTGGGATTTCCCAGACAAGAATACTGGAGTGGGTTGCCATTTCCTCCTCCAGGGGATCTTCCCAGCCCAGGGATCAAACCCACATCTCCTGCATTGCAGGCAGATTCTTTACTACTGAGTCACCAGGGAAGCTGCGGATCATGTGGACTAGGGAAAAAATCACTGATACTTTTTATCTTAAGCAAGCTAAAACTTGTTTATGAATGAATAAACGGGGAATGTTAAGAGAGAAACATTAAAAAAAAACACAGTTGGCAAATCAGGCAAGTCTTCATAAATATTGTGAGGATACAGGAAGAAGCAGATGTGCAAGGAAGGACAGGATTTTTAAAGTCTAGAGGATCCTGGTTTGAATTTTATCTCTGAAGCTTACTAAGAAGCATGAGCCTGCATAATAAAAGAGGAATGAGGGTGGTACTTCAGAGGATTTTATTTTTGAGGATACAACAGATTATCTGTGCAAATACTTAGGGTGGTACTTGGCAAGTAGTAGAGACTTAATAAATGGTTGTCATTATCGTTGACATAAAATATAAATATGTATGGGTAGTGGGGGCGGAACCATTATGGTTTAACACCTATTATGTGCTGGACACTGGACTATGTATGCATTTTACGTGAATGATTAAATGCCGTTGCCACAAAAGATATGTGAGGAAGATGCTGTGATTTTCATTTTAGAGATGAGGAGACTCTGCCCCAAGGAGGTTAAGGGGCCCCACCCAGGTCAGTTTGAACCAGGGTGTGTCTGACTCCAGAGTTTTGCTCTCTTTTCCTTAGAGGGCAGATCAAAGGTAGCTGGTGAGGACTGGCAGGCAATTTCCTGGTCAGGGCGCTGCACTGTAGACTTTTTTTCAGATGTTTTGGGAGGGACCCAGAAGGTTGGGGGTGAGGGGCAGTGATGCAAACCCAGTAGAAATGGTTGGTAAAGGCAAGATATAGGTGGGAAACCTCTTCTTGAGCCAAACTCCATAATAAGCTCCTAAAGCAGCATTTCCCCAGGAATGCCAGAATCATACAGAGAGAGAGAGAGCCTAGGAACTGATTTCCTGAGGAGGTTTGCTAAGCAAAGATGGCGGATTCTTCTGGCACGATGGTGGAGTAAAAGGATGTGTGTTCATTTTCTCCTGCAAGAACTCAAAAATTACAACATGCTGCTGTACAACCATCAACAGGAGAATGTCGGATCCCATGAAAAAAAGATAGCCCACGTCCAGGGGCAGAGGAGAAGGCCCAGCAAGACGGTAGAAGGGGTGAAATCACATTTAGAATCAAACTCCATCCCCACCATAGATGCTTGGAGGGCTCAAATAAAACCTTATGCACACCAGGACCCAGAGACCCCACAGAGACTGAACCAGACCCATGTTTGAGACCCGTGTTTGACCCATACCTGTGGAGTTATGGGTCAGCAGTGGCCTGCTGCAGGGGCAGGGGCTCTGGGTGCAGCTACCTGGTCACACAGACTGTCTTGGAGGTCGCCATTAACCCCACCATAGAGCCATCAAGCAGACAACCCACAAACTGCAGAACAATTATGCCAAAGACATTCTCACACTGTTAAGAAAGTTCTAGGACCCACAACAGATTTTCCAGCCTGGGGATCTGGCAAAGGGACTGAGAAATCCCAGGGAATTTGACTTTGGAGGCCAGTGGGATTTTTACAGAACTTACATAGGACTGGGGAAACAGATGCTTTGAGGGCACAAACAAAACCTTGTGAGCACCAGGAGCCAGGAGAAAAGAGCAGTGACCCCACAAAAGACAGGCCCAGACTTGCCTGTGAGTGTCCAGGAGTCTTCGGGGGTGGCGTGGGTCAGCAGCGGCCTGCTGCAGGGTTAGGGCACTAAGGGTGACAGGGCATGCAGGGGACCTTTTGAAGGAGGTTGCCATTATCTTCATTACCTCCGCCATAGTTTGGTCCCAGGTCAAATAATAGGGAGGGAACAGAGCCCCACCCATCAACAGAAAATTGGATTAAAGATTTACTGAGCATGCCCCCTCCATCAGAATAAGACCTAGTTTCCCCCACAGTCAGTCTTTCCCATCAGGAAGCTTCCATAAACCTCTTATGCTTACCAGACAGAATGAAAACCACAATCACAGAAAACTAATCAAACTGATCACATGAACCACAGCCTTGTCTAACTCAGTGCAACTATGAGCCATGCCACGTAGGACCAACCAAGATGGACGGGTCAGGGTGGAGAGTTCTGACAAAACATGTTCCATTGGAGAAGAGAATGGCAAACCACTTCAGAATTCTTGCCTTGAGAACCCGGTGAACAGTATGAAAAGGCAAAAAGATCGGACACTGAAAGATGAACACCCTAGGTTAGTAGGTGCCCAATATGCTACTGGACATCAGTGGAGAAGTAACTCAAGAAAGAATGAAGAGGCAGAGCCAAAGTGAAATGTGACTGGTGATGGAAGTAAAGTCTGATCTTTTAAAAAGCAGCATTGCATGGGAACCTGGAATGTTAGGTCCATGAATCAAGGTAAATTAAAAGTGGTCAAACAGGAGATGGCAAGAGTGAACATTGACATTTTAGGAATCAGCGAACTAAAATGGACTGGAATGGGTGAATTTAACTCAGATGGCCATTATATCTACTACTGTGGGCAAGAATCCCTTAGAAGAAACGGAGTAGCCATCATGGTCAACAAAAGAGTCTGAAATACAGTACCTGGATGCAATCTCAAAAACGACAGAATGGTCCCTGTTCATTTCCAAGTAAAACCATTCAATATCACAGTTATCCAGGTCTATGCACTGACCAGTAATACTGAAAGAGCTGAAATTGAACAATTCTATGAAGGCCTACAAGACCTTCTAGAACTAATACCCAAAAAAGATGTCCTTTTCATCATAGGGGACTGGAATACAAAAGTAGGAATTCAAGAGATACCTGGAGTAACAGGTAAATTTGGCCTTGGAGTACGCAATGAAGTAGGGCAAAGGCTAATAGGGTTTTGCCAAGAGAACACACTGGTCATAGCAAATACCTTCCAACAACACAAGAAAAGACTCTACACATGGACATTAACAGATGGTCAATACTGAAATCAGCTTAATTATATTCTTTGCAGCCAAAGATGGAGAAGCTCTATACAGTCAGAAAAGACAAGACCAGGAGCTGACCGTGGCTCAGATCATGAACTCCTTATTGCCAAATTCAGACTTATATTGAAGAAAATAGGGAAAACCACTAGACCATTCAGGTATGATCTAAATCAAATCCCTTACAATTATACAGTGAAAGTGACAAATAGATTCAAGGGATTAGATCTGATAGAGTGCCTGAAGAACTATAGATGGAGGTTCATGACATTGTACAGGAGGCAGTGATCAAGACCATCCTCAAGAAAAAGAAATGCAAAAAGGCAAAATGGTTGTCTGAGGAGGCCTTACAAACAGCTGAGAAAAGAGAAGCTAAAGACAAGAAGAAAACGAAAGATATATCCATTGGACTACAGAGTTCCAAAGAATAGCAAGGAGAGATAAGAAAGCCTTCTTCAGTGATCAGTGCAAAAAAAAAAAAAAAAAAAAAAAAAAGAGTAAAACAACAGAATGGGAAAGACTAGAGATCTCTTCAAGAAAATTAGAGATACCAAGGGAACATTTCACACAAAGATGGGCACAATAAAGGATAGAAATGGTATGGACCTAACAGAAACAGAAGATATTAAGAAGAGGTGGCAAGAATACAGAAGAACTATACAAAAAAGATCATCATGACCCAGATAACCATGATGGTGTGATCGCTCATCTAGAGCCAGGCATCCTGGAATGTGAAGTCAAGTGGGCTTTAGGGAGCATCACTATGAACAAAGCTAATGGAGGTAATGGAATTCCAGCTGAACTATTTCAAATCCTAAAAGATGATGCTGTGAAAGTGCTGCACTCAATATGCCAACAAATCTGGAAAATTCAGCAGTGGCCACAGGATTGGAGAAGGTCAGTTTTCATTCCAATCTGAAAGAAGGGAAATGCCAAAGAATGTTCAAACTACTGCACAATTGCACTTATCTCACACACTAGCAAAATAATGCTAAAAATTCTCCAAGCCAGGCTTCAACAGTACATGAATCATGAACGTCTAGATGTTCAACTGGATTTAGAAAAGGCAGAAGAACCAGAGCTCAAATTGCCGACATCCATTGGAGCATAGTAAAAGCAAGAGAGTTCCAGAAAAACATCTACTTCTGCTTTATTGACTATGCCATAGCCTTTGACTGTGTGGATCAGAAAGTGAAAGTGAAGTCGCTCAGTCATGCCCGACTCTTTGCGGCCCCATGGACTGTAGTCTACCACACTCCTCCGTCCATGGGATTTTCCAGGCAAGGGTACTGGAGTGGGTTGCCATTTCCTTCTCCAGAGGATCTTCCCAATCCAGGGATCGAACCCAGGTCTCCTGCATTGTAGGCAGACGCTTTACCATCTGAGCCACCAGGGAAGTGCGGATCAGAAGAAACCGCAAGAGATGGGAATACCAGACCACCCGACCTGCCTCCTGAGAAATCTGTAAGCAGGCCAGGAAGCAACAGTTAGAACTGGACATGGAACAACAGACTGGTTCCAAATAGGAAAAGGAGCATGTCAAGGCTGTATATCATCACCCTGCTTATTTAACTTATATACAGAGTACATCATGTGAAATGCTGGGCTAGATGAATCACAGCTGGAATCAAGATTTTTGGGAGAAATATCAGTAACCTCAGATATGCAGATGACACCACCCTTATGGCAGAGAATGAAGAGGAACTAAAGAGCTTCTTGATGAAAGTGAAAGAGGAGAGTGAGAAAGCTGGCTTAAAACTCAACATTCAAAAAACTAAGATCATGGAATCTGGTCCCATCATTCCATGGCAAATAGATGGATAAAAATGGAAACAGTGTCAGACTTTATTTTGGGGGGCTCCAAAATCACTGCAGATGGTGATTGCAGCCATGAAATTAAAAGACACTTACTCCTTGGAAGGAAAGTTATGACCAACCTAGATAGCATATTGAAAAGCAGAGACATTACTTTACCAACAAAGGTCCATTTAGTCAAAGCTATGGCGTTTCCAGTAGTCATGTATGGATGTGAGAGTTGGACTATAAAGAAAGCTGAGTGACAAAGAATTGATGCTTTTGAACTGTGGACATGGAGAAGACTCTTGAGAGTCCCTTGGACTTCAAGGAAATCAAACCAGTTAATCCCGAAGGAAATCAGTCCTGAATATTCACTGGAAGGACTGATAGTGATGCTTAAGCTCCAGTACTTTGGCCACCTGATGTGAAGAACTGACTCATTTGAAAAGACCTTAATGCTGGGAAAGACTGAAGGCAGGAGGAGAAGGGGACATTAGAGGATGAGATGGTTGGATGGCATCACTGACTTGATGGACATGAGTTTGAGCAAGCTCCAGGATTTGGTGATGGACAGGGAAGCCTGGCGTGCTACAGACCATGGGATCGAAAAGAGTTGGTCATGACTGAGCAACTGAACTGGACTTTGCTAAACAAGTGTGACCTTTCCCTTCCCTTGGGTCAGTGCCTCCTCTCTTATTGATGCCTGAAGCCCTTGGGAGCCCTTTTGCTTCTGTCACCCCTCTCCACACCGTGGAGGAAGGAGGTTGGCTTGAGCTCCCTACGTTGGGGTGGCAGTGGCCCCTGCCTTGGCCATAACTCCCATCTAATGAAAACTTTTGCAAGATGGGCAAGGCTTAAAGCAAAGCAGAGCCACTGATGTGTGGGCAGGTGTAGGCAAAAAAAAAAAAAACATGTGGCGGTGGGTTAGCATGCAAAGTTGAATTGCTGAGATAACAGGATATCTTAATAGCGTGGGAAAAGGGGATTGTGAGATCAAAGGCCAAGATAAGAGGGTGATTACTTCATCATGACTCTTCTGAGGAGAAGGACAGTCATATACAGAGAGCAGACACCCACCCCCCCGTTTCTTTGATTTCAAAGTCTGAAACACTCAACCCAACCCCAAACAGCCTGGCCCTCTTCCCTAACTCCCCACACCCCCCTGGCTGACTCTGCCCTGGTGTTATTGGCTGATGGAATGCCTGACTTTCAGTGCCCACTGCATTTGCTCTTGTGTGATTTTATTTTTATTTCCAGCTCATATTTTTATTTCTTCAAAGCTAAATAATTTTCTCTGTGGAGCATCCTGGTTTTTGCTTGAAGTCTTGCCTATATTCTTTGCTTGGTTGTAACCATTGGGAGTTGATTTGGAGGCTTTTTAAACAAAATTATTGCATTTTAAGAAAGACAAACCACTTTACCAGCATTATTTCTAGTCCTTAAAATTCAAAGCAGTTTTTTAGAGACTGTTCTTTGCTTTTGGAGATGGAGCCGATTTCAGTTTATAGCTCGTTGTCTTCACACCCATCTCGGTGACTAATACTGTAAGATGGATTTCCTTTTTTTTTCTCCTTCCTTGAAGTGGGTTTCAAATCCCCAAAGAATTTCTGGGAGGGGAAGAAAAATCCTTTAATTGAAAGCAAGAGAAAACAAAACAAAAAAGCATAAGAGAGCTGACAAAAATCTCATGTTTAATGAAACCAAGTTCCATTCCTGCAGATGGCTGTGGAGGCACAGAATGACCTAAAGATGGAAAAACGGGTTTTCTTTATGTGCCTTGTAAAGGGTGGTTTCTCTTTTGAATGTCACACGAGTGACTGGCCAGTGCCTCGCAGAACCCGTGGGTGAGCAGGTAGGAGTCCAGCTACCCTTCAGGCTGTATAGGGTCCCATGCTGAAGTGGCTTGTGTGGGCGTCCTGGGCTCTGCTCTCCACTCACCGCTAGAGCATGGGCAGCGTGTTCCACGTTGTTCGGCACTGGGTCAGACGCCTTCAAGTCTAGACTCAGCCACTTAGCAGCTGTGTGACTTCAGGCAAGGGACTTAACCTCCCTGGGCCTCAGTTTTCTCCCTTGTAAGAGTCAGACAGGACTGAGCAACCGAGCTGAATTGAACTGAAGCTGACAGGAATCATAGCTACCTGCATGGTTACCTGGGAGGATTACTGAAGATTCAGAGTGGAATGCTCTTGGCACAATGTCTGACTCTTAAGAAAGGGTGCTGGTTTTCCTGTGGCCTGATCTGCCCCACTGTGTGTGCAACCAATTGTAATCTCCGTGAGGAGGGGCTGGACCTTGCACACCTGAGGAGCTTCTCTGGTGCTGGAGACCGAGGAGACCCTTACAGTCTGCGGGGGCTGAATGAATAACGGAATTACTGAGGCAGATTTCTTAAAATAACCCAAAAAAGTACCAGTCTTGCTGAACTTCCCTCTTAAACAAATTAAACAAAACCCATAAAGAAATAAGCACATTTAAAAACTCCACAAGTTTGAAATTAACTTTATTTCATTAGGAATTAATGACTTTGAACATTTTCCCATTCTGCTGTCAATTCTTGCATCTCTAGTGACTTTTCATTTTCCACCTTCTGTCTATGAAATTACTGTCCTTCAGACTCAGAGAATTTGGGCAGTTTTTGTGGCTGGAAATAGACTTGACCTTTTTCCATTAGGGAAGGGTGTTGTGGTTATAAGCGTGGTGGATTCATGCTGATGTGTGGCAAAACCAATACAATATTGTAAAGTAAAAAAAAAATAATAATAAATTAAAAAAAAAGAAACAAAAAAAAGAATGGCGTAGGGACCTCTGGTCCATGAGACTCCAAGGTAGGAAAGGCGTAGCTTATTTTGGAATCTTCTTTGCTAGAGAACAGGGGAAGCTGTGTATCTCAGATCCCCTCTTTCTACCTTCCTCTTCACACACACTGTCTCCGCCCAGCCCAGGGCTATTTCACACCCTTGACTGGAGTCTCAGACTTCCTCCAATGCCCCTAGCCTGTATGCATTTTTCTTGACTCCACTCCTTTTCTCCTGCTTGCCCTCTGTTCAGTTAACAACTTCTGTCTTTGGTTTTCCAGCACACCAGTTCATCTCTCTACATGCTGTTTGCTCATCTCTGTCCCTTTTAAGATGAACATGGACATCTTAATTCATTGCATGGGGCTTGCTGAACCCGGGTGTGGCGTGGGGGGCATTGTCTCTCACTTTCTCCCCTTTTCCTATTCATTTTCTCTCTCTCCCTTAGTTTCAGTCCATGTACCTGGCAGCTACATTTCTGACTGGAGTTTCATACTTTAATGCATTCAGAAACCCCCTTTTTCTGTCCTTTACTTGATAAAAATTCCATATCATACCTACCAATCCAAATTGGCCCAAAAGATAAATAGCAGCTACTTTTTCTTTTTCAAATTACAAAAGGTTTCCCTCTAGGAACAATAGCTGGTACACTGACAAGTGAATCCATTTATTAAAACGATTTATAGTTCACTGTTATGAAATATGTCTATTCTGTAATTTGAGGCAAACCTGTGTTCCTTTATGGGTTTTTTACCCCATCATTTTTTCACTCTATCTCTTCCCTGCCCCATCCTAGCTGTGGCTAGTTTGGTAGAAACTTAGCAGCATGTGTACCTTAATACAGTCACCTGGTAAATCAAGTCTAGATCTCTTTGATTTGCATCCTTCCCTTGCTTTGTCAGGGCAAGATGGCAGGGATGGCGGTAAGGGTGCAAGATCGAATTGAAGGGACTGACACTGCTTTTTAATCACTTGGGCAGCATACCCTTCCCTTTGGCTTTGTTTTTGTTCAGAGGCTTTTAAGCCTGTTAAGTTACACCTTGTCTCCCAATCATTGCCTCCTCCATATTAAAGTCTATTGCTCCCTTCAATAGAGATAGAGTGAAAACTGGGAAATTTAGACGCAAACCACAGGTTTTCCCTGAGCAGTAAGATTCATCTGGGCATGATAGTGTGGTGTGAAGTAACCCCAAGGAAGAGAAGACAGGCAGGGGGCTGGAAAGCACCTCACTTCCCATGGGGCCTGCGGGTTCTGAATGCATGAAGCCTGTAGATCCTGAACAGTAGGAGGCACCTGTGTTTGGGGGCCTGGTTTATGATGCCCCCTCCTTGTTTGGTGTGATATTTGGGTTCCATAGTTTAAAAACTTATTTCTTTCAAATAGCCTCAAACTGTCTTACTGTTTCCCCTCTGCCAATGCCAAGGGAGCAGCATGGGTTAAATCTAGTTGGCTGTGCTTGTGGATAATTTCTGTCACTCTGTCTCTCTCTCTGTCTCCCTGTGTCTCTGGACTTGATTGGTTTAATTTCCATTATGAAAGGTGAAGTCCTGGTAGGAAGTTGGGGGATTGGGTTTGAGAGCAAATCTAACAGCACATGGTTGGAACACTGTGCCTGAGATACCCAGCCCCCGCCCCCGCCTTTTATTTCTTGAAGGGCAATAAGGTGACTGAGTCTGGGTGCAGTCAGGACACCCCCAGGAGAGCCTTGTACACTGCAGGCAGGCTGTTTTTGCCCCCTTTTCTGGTCACCCGATCTCTTTCCATGTGCTGCTTTTAGAACTTCCTGCTGCTCAGGCCTGGCCTCGCAAAAGGGAACAGCCATTCAAGTCCAGACACATTGCAGACTTCTGGCAAAATAGCCGGAGCTCACGAAAATTTACACTTTTCCTGGCACCTGGCCGACAGAATGAGCCGGACTTGGCTTGGGTTTGCTTTCAGTTAGCAAAGCCCTTTGGGGTGGGGGGTGGGGTGGAGAGTTGGGGGTAGGGTGGCAGCAAGATTCTCGAGAAGGGTCAGAGCTGCTGAAATAAATATCAGCTCAGCTAGAGAGAGCAATTCCTATAATTATATCTGCCTGATGACTTATAATCCGCATTCTTAGCAGAGGCTGTAACTTTCACGTCTTCTCCTGTGTGCACTGATGGTGGGGTTGCCGAGGGGCGGGCAAAAAAGTGGTGTCACTGGTGGTTTTTGCTGTTAACGTGAATACCATTTTCACCGAAGATTACCTTTGAAATAATGCCAGTGGGGCATTTGCTGGATTTTCTTGGTGAAAGGGTCTGAGGACTATTTTTCACTAGGGAGAATCCTGTGTATATAGACATTCAAAAGAGCAAAACAAAGCTGAGTGTGTGAACATAGCTCAGACTTGTCATGCTGGTCCTACCTTCCAAGCAAGGGTCCATTTTGGATCCTCACCTAACGTAGCCCATTCTCCATCTCCCCTCTTTGAAAAACTTGAGAGAAACCAGTCGTCTGCCAGTTCACAGGCTGTGTGTCATTTCCTTCCTTCTCCAAGCCTCACTCTTTCCACAGAGGAGACTTTTCAAATTAACGTTTTCAGTTCATTAAAGACCTTTGCGCAAACATTTCATTCTGGTAAAGGCAGCATTTCATCTGGAAATGGTCAGGCTCATGTTGGCACAGAATGGAGTGAAAAAGGAAAAAAAAAAAAAATCAAATCTCTTTTCATCAAGTGGACAGTGTGCAGCAAGCCTCAAATGGGTCTTCCCGAGAAGCTGGGGAGGTTTCTTTGGAAGGAAAAAACAAAGTCAATGAATGAAAATCATTTGCTCTTGTTTGTTTTGCAAAACTAGCAAGGGAATAGGGGAGCTGGGCTTTCATTCCCTTAAAAAAAAAAAAAGGATTCTCTGGGAAGAGGCAGCTTGCAATTGTGTCCCTTTGTCTTGCTTCTGCTAACATCCACTGCAGCCTCTCCAGGGCTCACTCCGTGTCTGGGGAGAGTGTATAAAAAGCCTTCTACTGCCAGATGAAAATATGGCCTTCTCTTCCCTGCCTGGCTTGAACCAGACACTCTGTGAGTCTCATGCAAATGGTCGGCTTCCCCAGAACAGATCAGTGGAGCAGAGAAACAGTACCTTGACAAGCTTGAGTGCTTGGGGCTTGCTGGACAAAATTTCAGAAAATCTTTAGTTGATGCAGGACTGGAGATAGGCAGGCAGAGCATGAGTTTCTGCTGCTGTTGTTGCCTCAGCCTGGGAGAAAAGAACCGAAGCATCTTCCAGGAAGGAACCTGAGCGATGAGCTAGTCTGTGTGGTGCTTGCGTGCTTGTTGTTACTGTGTTTTGCAGACAAGCTTAGGATCAGCTCCCCTTTATCTGTTTCATATGGTGGAGTTTGGCATGAGACTTCCACTATGCCTCAAGTTTCTTGAGGCCTGGGCCACATTTGTGCTGTTCATGTTACTTACACAAAGTCAGCTTTAGGTAAATATTTGTTAATGAATAAGGAATGAATAATGTAACTTAAAAAGGAGCTTGAAAATATGGAACCAGTTCTTTTGCCCTCCCCTGCTCTTACCCGTTTTATGTCATGGCCAGAGAAGCTTGGTGATTTTCTCAACGTCCTCTACCCAGTTGGTCACTGGCAGGGCCAGGCTATTCAGGTCTAGTTCAGAGCTAGTGTCTTGGTTTTCCCTCCACCAGTGGGACCCAAACAACTCACAGATGTCAGTTTCTTGGGGGCACCGTTCAAGTAGAGACACTGTTCCCCATTCACCATCCAACTACTGGGCATGACTAGCTGGAGTATTTGTGACTGTGATGTGCATAAGAGCAGAGAGTATGTCTGTTTGTCCATCACTGTGTTCTGTGTGTCCAGCACAGTGGCTGACAATCACTGCTCCATCATTGTAATGTTTGTTGAACGAAGGAACACAAACATATCTCCAGCCCAAGCTCCATTCTCTTGAGAAATCTAGAGACAGAAGATAATGCTTAGTCCCGTGTTTATCCTCAAGAACTCTGGGGTCACAAAGGTCTTTGGGTCTTAATTGAAACATCAGCACCAACAGAAGTTCACTCTGAGCTGCATCCAGCCTCTGTAGTCATCATCATCAGCAGCAGCTGGCAGATAGGAGTCTGTACAGGGAAATAAGCAGTTCTCGCCTTGTTTTAACATGGCTGCCAGCAGTTCTTACCCCTATAATCTTCTCACTCTTGTCCCATGTAAATTATAGACTTCTACAGCCTGAATTTATGGGTGATGCAAAGAGCACTGGACTCCTGAATTAGCAGATTTGGGCACAAGAGTTGGCTCCTCAACTTCCTGGTTGTGTAACCTTGGGCATGTTCCTTGTCCTATCTGACCTTCAGTTTCTGCATCTGTCAAAAAGGAAAACAAACCATGTGGATTTGCTACTTAGCAGCTAAGTGACATTGGTCAAGGTACTTCATCTTAGGTCTAAGCCTTAGCGTTCTCAGTTGTAAAATGGGTCAAAACAGTATGCACTTCTCAGGGTTGATGTAAGGAACATGAGTCAATGTATGCAAAGTGCTTGGTACAGTAAGTGCTCAATCTATAGTGATCCTTGTTCTCATCTTATAGGAATTATAAAACTCATATGGAATGGCTCATTCTACAGAAGAATACTATACATAAGGGGTGTTATTGAAATTTTAACTATTTTCTCTGTGCATCCAATTACCTACTAGCGTTCATACTTAGCTGTTTTACAGATATACCAAAGGTAAATTGCTCCAAATGAAAGTCATGACCTTAGCTCATTTCTAGGGCTCTCCCAACCCCCTCTTCCTGCCCCCAACTCATCTCCTCTTCCTGTGTTTCCTGTTTCACAATGATGTCAACATCTTTGTAGTTGTCCAAACTAACAGTTGGGAAGAAGTCAATTTCTACCTCATCTTCAAAACCAACCAATTAACCAAATCCTTTCAATTTCATCAGCTGGGAACCCTCTCCTATAGCTGGATATGCATCTCTTTTAGCACTGGTCTCCCCGCTGTCATACCAGAGCCTGTATCTAGTTTTGGGCAGCTGTCTCTCAGTGGTCTCACTCTCTATTGTCATATGTTTCTGTCTTCCCATTTTTAGCCTCTGGCTTTTATGCTAGCTACTCCTCTTTTTCTCACCTGGACAACCCTTCAGAATTTAGCTGAGATAATTCCTACAGGAAATCCTCCTTGACTACCTTTCTGCAGTCTGAATGAGAAGTTCGTTCTGAGGGCATCTTAGATATACTGTCCTGAGCATACCACTGTCACGGTATTTATCATCAGACTATATTAACATTTTTAGAGACTTTAAACTTGAAATGGATTAAGGTGTCTGTTTCAATATGCAATCTAAAATATAAAACAATAGCAAACTATAGAAATAATAGCTAACATTTACTGAGTTCTTGTTATGCATCACGCTCCAGTGCTTTATGTATTTTAAAATTAGTGGTGAGTATCTACTTATAAAATAATTCTGATTATCTGGGAGAGGTCAGCGTGGGCTTGGTGTTCTTCTAAGGAGGAAGGTCTCCAGGTGTTCTTGGCACCAGGGACTCAGGGGAAGACATGGTGAAAGAAACTTTAGAGTGTTCCAGGAAAGATGAGCTCTTTCATTATGGCCAGTCAACGTGACCTTGTGCAGCTCACTTAAGTCTGGTTTGTCTTGCTTTCTACATCTGTCAAATGGGGCTTAATGGTAATTATTTTATTTATTTCATGGGTACAAGGAATGCCTAAGCTTTTAGATACAGTGTAAATTACTACATCACTAATGGAAATGGACCCTTTATTTTGGCATAGTACACTGGACCATTTATTCTGGCATAGTACATTGGAGCTGTACCACATGGGTTTGGGAGTCCAGGCCTTGGAATCCATGCTTGGGCACTTTTAGCAGGAAGCAGAGAACTCATCTCCCAACCAGACCCCTCTCCTCTTTTTAGCAAGGAAGCCCTTTGAATAAGTTCTCAGATGGTTTAGGCTTTCCCTAAATGCTGTTCTGAGGTGGCTACTGTTGTCAGTAGCTCAGTGGGATGCGAAAGCATGACTGAAGTGAATGTGGGATGTTTATGTACAAGCTGGTTCATCATAGCTGGGAACGAGGATCTAGGTAAAAACTGAGAGGAGGAAATGATTGAACATGGATTTCTCCACAATGACTTCAGTATCTCGACTCAGGTGAATAAACAGAATGTGTCACATGCATAGTAAGACATATAATTCACAGTGCATTTGAGAGTTTACAACGTGCCTTTTCATGCACATTATCTCATCCATGTATATATTATCTCCCTGTGGGCAAAAATAGGGAAAAAGCCATTTTTTTCTCTATACACTTCCGGGAAGGTGCACAGTTTGCAGAAGGGGGTGAATGAACAACCAAATCCAGCTCACACCCTCCCTCCTACATGTAGGTATCCTTGACCATTTGGGCAACACCATCTCCTTTGCTTCTCACCCTGCTCCATGAAAAATGCTTATTTAGCATTTTTATCATTGGTGCTTTTTTTGAACTTGGTACCTTTTTTTCCTAAATTATTTTTTTAAATTGGCAGATAATCAAACTACTGTTCACAGAACAGTTGCATCGTAAGCTCCATGAACGGAGAGATTTTTGTTTTTTGTTTTTGTTGTTGCTGTTCATTGTTTTGTTCACAGTATCAAGAATATTGCATGTAATAGGTGCTCAAGGAATCTTTATTGTATGAATAAGTGAATTGTTGTTCCTCATATCTCAGTCATATCTCCTCAACTAGATGCTAATAGCTACGAAGGCAGGGACTGTCTCTTCATTTCTCTGGTCCCCCCTGGAGTACCTGGCATGCTGCTAAAGAACTTGAATATTAGTGGTGTCATTTATATGTAAATGACCCACACGTGCACATGGAAATGTGCCTTGGATCAGTAGATGTGGCCACTTTTAGGACCTTCAGAGGCTGAAGGCACTTTATTTTTGGAAGCTGCACCCAACATTATATTAATCTTTTATATGCATGTACTTTCCACTATATATGTGTGTCTGTGTTTATGTACACACACATAATTTTGCTGTTAAATGTAAGTAACTTTTGTAATTTGTTTTGTTATTTATTACTTCAATTACCATGTTGATTTCATAGTTTCAGTTTTGTAATTTGAAGCCAAAATGTTTTTCTCATCTCAAACATTTTCTTGGCCCTGGACAAGCCCCCAGGCCCCAGGCCTTGTGGATGTACCCAGCGGTTTTGCCTGTGAATACTTCCAGAACAAGAGTGGCTGACCTAAGAGGAAAGAGACAGTGCATTAAAATCGCCCTCATCATCCCAGTGAAACTCTAATCCATCCCCCTTTATCTCGTTCCTAGGTCTTCTCTTCTGCCCTGCCCCATCTGCCAGACTCCAGGCGTGCACGGAGAGAGGATGAGCTCTGAGTTTTATGGTATCCCTAGTTGTCCCCCAAGTGTAAGCGTCTAATTAGGCTTGACACTACCGAGGCGTTACCCTGACATTTATGTCACTGTCTTTCAATCTTTAGCAGCATTCGGTCTTGTGGGAAGCACAACAAACAGTGTCAGAAACAACATAAAATTCCCCATTAGAGGGGGCCCTCAGAAACCTAGCCGCTGTTTATTAGCCACACTCAAAGGATAGGCCGAAGGGTGGGGCCGGTGTGTGGATTCCAGGCTAGGAGGAAGAAATAAAACGGCTCATTTAAATTCTTAAGAACTGCATAGGAGGCAGAAGACACAATGAGTATCTTAGAGAAGAAAGGCCATCAGTTGAACAAACTAATCACATGGTAATCAAAGGGGAGTGAATCGCTGCCTACTGAGAAGTGCTTTAGAAGAAGTTCCAGGCAGGGAGCGTAAAGACCTATCGAATGACAGCTTTCATAAATTATAGATTTTTAAAAATTGCACAAAGGAATGTGTAATAACGTGCGAAATAGATTTAGAAACGAAAAGTGCCCAAAGCATCTGAGAAAGGCCAGAGAACAAGAAAGCCTGAGTGAGGAGGGGTTGTGACAGCTTTCGCGGGAAGCCCCGCCCCACACTAGCCCCGCCCCTCACAAACCCCGCCCCCATCCGAGTCTCCTGGAGTGGACCTAGGGACACCCTATGCGATGTGTTTGCTGTCCAGATTTGGACTCTTGGAGTCTCACTCTACCTAACAAGGAGCTGCAGGACTCGGTCTGGCTTCTGCACTGTGGCCGGTCCACCAGCCAGGCAGTGATGATGGGCTCCCGCCTTTGCAACCAGCAGACCTATCCACCGCAGCTTCCTTGAGTCTCTCCTTTCTCGGGTGAGTGCCAGCCAGTTCCATACGCCCTGTTAGCGGATAATAACCAAAGTGGTAACCGAAAACGCCTCAGATGTGACTCTACTCAGGAATTTCTGTCTTTTGAAAAGGTGATTTGAGAAGTTGGGGATCATGACAAGTTAGAAGTGTTAGGATGAGGTGCTCTTTCCAGCTGTGTGATTTGGGGACCTTAGCCTTTTGGGGTTCTATTTACAACGGAGAGAAGATTCATACCTTCTTCTGAGTTGCGATGAGAGGCTCAAATGAGGTCCTGAATGTAAAGTGCCCAGAACATAGCCCAGCGCAGAGTTAAGCGTTCAGTAGTGCCAGTCATTGTGCCTCTCTGGTCTCCCTGAGCATGGTGGTGGACGCAGAGACAGGTCCGGGTGGGCTTACTTCTCTTCTGGCCTCCTGGAGGAGCGGAGTGGAGAAATGTTGTCCCAGGTGCCTTACTAACACTGTCTCCAAGGAAGCGGAAAGCTCCTCCTCTCACCGCTCGCCCAGTGAGTGAGTGACAGTTGACGAAAGACTGTTTAAAGTTTATGATGCCAAGGGGGCTTTACTTCTGTTTCCCCCATTCTCTCTTTTTTAAACAGCTCTTGTGTGCTAAATCGCTTCAGCCGTGTCAGACTCTTTGCCACCCCATGGAAGGTAGCCTGCCAGACTCCTCTGTCCATGGGATTCTCCAGGCAAGGAGTGGATTGCCATTTCCTTCTCCAGGGGATCTTCCCAATCCAGGGATCAAACTGTATTGTTTACGTACCCTGCATTGGCAGGCGGGTTCTTTACCACTAGCCTCACCTGGGTTCTTAGGTGATCCTAATGTTCAGAAAGGGCTTAGAACCACTCCTCCAGGGGAGGCAGAGGCAGAAGGAGTGCTTGGGCTGGTTATTTGTATAAAGGAGCCCTGTGTTAGGGTAATTATGCTAGCTGATGTAACACATGACCCCCAGATCTCAGTGGCAGACCACAGTAAAGCTTTATTTTTAGCTCATGTCACAGCCCTGTGTAGATTGGTTATGGGGAGGAGGTCTTACTGATCCATGTTGTCATTCAGGGACCCAAGCTCCTTCCACGTAAAGGCTTAATCATCTTCAATGTGCAATAGCGTCCCTGGAATTGTCCAGCTGGCAGGCTGGGGAGGATAGAGGGTGGGGAACTTGTGCCTCCCGCTAACTGCCTCTGAACAGAAGGACCACATCACTTCTGTCATGCCCCTTTGTAAGAATCTGTCATACATCCCCACGAATGTGCAAGGGCACTGGGACATGTAGTTTTAGCTGTGAGACCAGAAGAGAAAACAGGCTTGATGAGAATCTAGCTGTCCCTTAAATAGACTCTAAAATGGTACAGGATAGCTCAAAAATTGGACCTGAGGTTTTTAACTTTAGATCCTTGAATTTCTGAAGGGTTCATGCACTTCATGAAATTGGATGCCAAATGCTGTGTATATGAGCTTTTAAACTTTTATTCTGTTCTCAAAGGCTGGGAGGCTGAAGTCCTGCTCCTGCTTGGACTCGAGTAGTATTACAGTACCTACTTTATGATTCTAATATTCTCTGAAAAAAATGATATGGCTGGGTCAGGAGTTCTGTCCTCTTGTCTCTTTCCTTTCCTTCTTCCCCTCTAGTGGGGAAAGAAGGATGGATAAGAGGCAGAGGGCTGTGGGCACCGTATCCTGAGGCAGTGCTGCTATTGAGAGGCTGTCAACATGAGCGGGAGGAGGGTTCACGTGGCCGTGAGGAATCTGAGAGTCTGCAATGGGCAGGGTAAAGACCCAGCCTTGCCCTTCCAGAATGACCAGTAACAGCGGTCATTCAGACCTTGCCAGTTCTTAGTTTTCGGGGGGGGGGGGGTGGGGGCGGGGAGTGAGAATAGGGAGGGAGCTCAGAGGAAAGGGACTCCCAGATACCATCTTCGAGAGCCTCTGTAAGGAATGAAAGGCGGCTAGATGAGAACACTGACATTTTGCACCACTGTGTCAATGCCGCATCTGCCTGTGATGGGTACAGCGTGCCGTTGTTTTTTCCCCGTAATGGGCTCCACCTGAAAGCCCTTCCAGACGTTGAGGGCATGGCTGAGGGATTACAAACGGTTCTGTGGCTTGGAAAGAAAAGTTGGGAAACCACTAGTGTAACCTAACAATGGGGCATTGTGCTCTAGCCTGACCCTGCCCACCGGAGGGCCTTTTGTTTCCCACAGTTTCTGGCACTGGACTTCAGGAGGCCAGCGACACTGCTTCTCTCTTAAGGTCAGAAATACTTGCAGCTGGCATTTTGTTTTCTCCCATCTCCTTAATTCCAGGGATCGCCCCTCCTCTGAGGCCACGGCTAAACAGGAGTGGCCTGCTCTCTCTCCTCTGTTTGTATGGCAGGGCAGGAGACAATGCTCAGGCCAGCCGGGAGCGCCGGCTGTCTGGAGGAGTGCAACGCCAGCTGTCAGCCTGGGAGAGGTCAGACAGAGGCCACTCTGGTCCCAGGTGGGCAGGGGTCACCCAGGTGACCAGACTGCACCGGAGGTCCGAAGAGTGTGCAGGAGCATGAACTGTTGGCCTCCTCTGCGGGAGAGGAGCTACAAGCACTGATGGGGATGAACTGCAGACTGTGGCCAGGGGGCAGACGTTCCAGGTGCCGCAGCCATCCCTTCAGGAAGTTTGGGCCCTCCATTGAGCTTCTCTGTCTGCAACCTGAACACAGGGGCTATACTAGCAGGGCTGCCTGTTCCCGTTAATAGTTTTATCATCTGCTGGCGTGTGTTAGGTGGGGTGTGTGTGTGTGTGTGTGTGTGTGTGTGTGTGTGTGTGTGTGTGTGTGTTGGAGGGGGGGTGGTGCATAAAGCCCTCTTTCTGACTTTGGAGGCAGTAAAGTATAATGATTAAGGATGAACATTCTGGAGCCAGACAACCTGTGTTCAAATTCTTCTCAACCTGGTAGCCCGGTGACTTTGGGCAAGGGACTCATTTTGTTCATCTATAAGTAGGCCTAGGGAATTCTCTGGTGGTCCAGTGGTTAGCACTCTGCACTTCCAATGCAGGCGGTCTGGCAGGTTTGATCCCTGGTCAGGGAGCTAAAATCCTGCAGGCCTTGCAGTGTGGCAAAAAAAAAAAAAAAAAAAAGAGGCCTAATGAACATACATACTTATTTCATAGTGTTGGTGTCAGTGTGAATGAGTTGCTGGTTATAACACACTTAGAACAGTGCCTTGTAAACAGTAAGCAGTCAGTTAATGTCAGTTTCTATTAACAGCAAAAAGTACTCAGTCTATGAGCAGACTTCTAGAGGAAAGGCAACTTCCCACTTGTGACAATGCAAGGGCTCTGTGAATGGTGTTTATGTCCATCCATCATTATCCTTGAGAAGCCTTCTCTGATCACTCAAACCCTCAGGAGTTGTCCTTTGTTTTAACTGCCCTGTTATTTGTTTTCTGGTACCTTCTTATCTATATGATTTCTTTAGATTGGGTTCCCTGCCTTATTTATGTATACAATTCTCCCAACTACTGATAGAGTGAATTCATATTAAATATTCTTTTTGGTAGGATTATACACTTAAAAATGAACTTGCTCTCTTTGTATAAATATACTTCATGGAAGGAAAAATCTCTAATCTAGAATAAGGTCCTGATAGTTTTGTGAACTTCAGTTTCATAAAAACACAACACTCAACTAGATAAAAATTATATTGTAAAACTATGGCAATAATACAGTATGGTACTAATTCAGGAAAAAGATAAAGAATAGAACAAAATAGAAAGTCCAGCTATACATCCAGAAATGTTTGAGCTATTAAATTATGAAGATGACATTGCAAAGTAATAGGTAACTGATATACTGTTATTCAGTAAATAATGTTGAGACAGCTGGCAAGTCATTTGGAAAAATAAATAAACCTGGATTCCTAATTGTAAAAAGAAAAAGTAAACTGTAAAAGTATAATCACAAAAAAGGAAAAATGTAATGATATTCAAGTAGGACAGACATTTCTCAGTAAGACATGAAACCATGGGAGCTATTAAAAAAACCCCAACTAGTTTGATAATACAAAGTCTGAAACTTCCACATAGCAGAATATTATAAAAATAGAAAATAAAACATGGCTAATTGATTCTACATAGCCAAAATACCATAAACAAAAAACTAATTGGAGAAAATCTTTCTGTATTTCCTTAATATGCAAAGTGAAAATGAGAGTTGTTCAGTTGTGTCCAACTCTTTGCAACCCCATGGACTATACAGTCCATGGAATTCTCCAGGCTAGAATACTGGAGTGGGTAGCCATTCCCTTCTTCAGGGGATCTTCCCAACCCAGGGATCGAACTCAAGTCTCCTGCAATGCAGGTGGACTCTTTACCAGCTGAACCACAAGGGAAGCCCCCAAATACTGGAGTGGGTAGCCTATTCCTTCTCCAGCGGATCTTCCTGACCCAGGAATCGAATTGGAGTCCCCTGCATTGAAGATTCTTTACCAGCTGAGCTACCAGGGAAGCCATAATATGCAAGATCTCATCCAAATCAATAAAATCAATAGTTCAGTTCAGTTCAGTTGCTCAGTCGTGTCCAACTCTTTGCGACCCCATGGACTGTAGTATGCCAGGCCTCCCTGTCCATTACCAACTCCTGGAATTTACTCAAACACATGTCCATTGAGTTGGTGATGCCATCCAGCCATCTCATCCTCTGTCTGTCCCCTTTTCCTCCTGCCTTCAATCTTTCCCAGCATCAGGGTCTTTTCAGATGAGTCAGTTCTTTGCATCAGATGGCCAAAGTATTGGAGTTTCAGCTTCAACATCAGTCCTTCCAATGAACCTTCAGGACTGATTTCCTTTAGGATGGACTGGTTGGATCTCCTTGCAGTCCAAGGGACTCTCAAGAGTCTTCTCCAACACCACAGTTCAAAAGCATCAATTCTCTGGTGCTCAGCGTTCTTTATAGTCCAACTCTCAAATCCATACATGACCACTGGAAAAACCATAGCCTTGACTAGATGGACCTTTGTTGGCAAAATCATGTCTCTGCTTTTGAATATGCTGTCTAGGTTGGTCATAACTTTTCTTCCAAGGAGTAAGCGTCTTTTAATTTCATGGCTGGTCACAATCTGCAGTGATTTTGGAGCCCCCCAAAATAAAGTCTGTCACTGTTTCTATTGTTTCTCCGTCTGTGTGCCATAAAGTGATGGGACCAGATGCCATGATCTCCTCTTTCACTTTCATCAAGAGGCTCTTTGGTTCTTCTTCACTTTCTGTCATAAGGGTGGTGTCATCTGCATATCTGAGGTTATATTTCTCCCGGTAATCTTGATTCCAGCTTGTGCTTCATCCAGCCCAGAGTTTCTCATGATGTACTCCGCACAGAAGTTAAATAAGCAGGGTGACAATATGCAGCCTTGACATACTCCTTTCCTGATTTGGAACCAGTCTGTTGTTTCATGTCCAGTTCTAACTGTTGCTTCCTGACCTGCATACAAATTTCCCAGGAGGCAGGTCAGGTGGTGTGGTATTCCCATTTCTTTAAGAATTTTCCAGTTTGTGGTGATTCGCACAGTCAATGGCTTTAGCATAGTCAATAAGGCAGAAATAGATAAAATCAATAGGGTGATATGTAAAACTCATGAATAGATATTTCAAAGAAAAAGGCATATTAAAGGCCAATAAATACACAAAAGATTAGCTTGTAATTTTAAAAAAGTCTCATAGATAGTTTCAAGTATTATATTTTCAAGAGTGTCATAATGCCTAATATTTCCAGGTGTTAGATATTATAATCTCAAATAGTATTGGTGAACATGTATTGGCACTATTTTTTAAAAAGGCAGTTTGGTAATATCTATCAAAATTCAAAATGTTTATTCCTGTTGACATAGACATGCCATTTCTAGTATTTTATCATACATACATTTGTGTATATGTGTACACATTTATGTCTCTATGCATACAGAAATGAACATTTAATGTGAAGTGTTGCTTATAATAGCGAAAATTGGAAATAACCCAAATTATCATTGTAGGGGGATGGTTAAATAAATCATGGTGCTTTGAGAGAAACATTCTCTACAGCTGCTGAAAAGAATCAAATAAGTCTCTGTATTTTCATAGAAACATGTCCAAAATATGTTACGAGAAAGAAAAAAACTAATAAAATAGTATATAGCATTACCTCATTTGTAAAAATGTTTGCATGTAATATATTCTTGTATGTGTATAATAGTTTTAGAAGGATATGCATACAAGGAAGAGTTAACAGTGCTTACCTGTGAGAACAGGACTGAAGGAGTGCTGGTGAGGGAAGAGGGGTGCTTTAACTTTATGCCCATCTACACTCTTTTAGTTTTGTTTATAATGAATTGATATTATCTTTAAAATATAGAAATTCTAAAATTAAAAAAACTTTATTGAGATCAACACAATAGCAATGTCAATAGTGATGGATTTCAGAAAATATTTTAATAGTCACCACATCTATTTGCACCCCTATAAGGTGGTTCAGATGGTAAAGAATCTGCTGCAATACAGGAGACACAGGTTCATATCCTGGATCAGGAAGATCCCCTGGAGGAGGGCATGGCCACCCACTCCCGTATTCTTGCCTGGAGAACCCCATGGACAGAGAAGCCTGGCAGGAATTGGCATGGAAGGCCCCTCACACGTCCCCACCACCCTTCCTTTTTTTCTGCATGCCCTTGCTAAGAGAACAATATAATCAGGCTTCCTATTTGTGTCATCTGTCTCTTTTTATTTCCATTTTAGGTGACTTCCCATCTGCCTGGCCTTTCCCTGGCCCGGTGCTGGTGACATGTTTTCAGATCTGAAGGAGTGGTGCAGAGCTCTCTCCCTGCATTCCCTATGCTCTCCCACGCCATCTCTGGTCTGCTACTCAGGAGACCACCTTTGGCACACTTGATCTTCAGGGCTCATCTCTGAGTCCAAAGACAACCTTTCCCTTCTGGAAGGTCTTCTTTCTTGTTAAAATGTTCTTGTTGTCAAGCTTACCTCACATTAGTCGTGGTCAGCATCTTGACTTCGTTAACAGAGATGCATGTGAATGTTTAAAAGCATAAATGACCAAGATGAACTTTCAGCAATTTTGGGAACATTCAGTTCAGTTCAGTTCCTCAGTTGTGTCCAACGCTTTGTGACCCCATGGACTGCAGCATGCCAGGCTTCCCTGTCCATTACCAACTCCTGGAGCTTGCTCAAACATGGCCGCTCTTATCTCAACTAGGCTTTAGCATCCTTGGAAATAACTTGCCTATGGTAGTGAAACTTGTAACTGGTTAGTGCCTCTTAATTGCACCTGTTATTCAGATACAGAATGACTCTTGCCACTGGGCAAGCGAATCAGGAAATTGACTGCCTCTGGCCCTGCCAGGGCAATGAGTATATTCTCAAAGCTCATCAGCTAAGAAGCTGTGGTGTGTTTGCTCACTGTAATTTTTCTTTCTGAATCTTCAAAGATGAGGAAAGGAGTCAGGAACTTGAATAAGCAAATCCTGGGGTTTTGAGTCAGATCTGTAACGGGGAAACATTAAAATATTTTCATCTGGATTAATGCCCTGCTGGTAATAGCTCTCTGTAACTATCCAGTGATAAAGTCCAAATGGAATAATAGTATTAAAAAAAAATCCCAATCAAGCCTCCAAAGATTCTATCCTCACCAGAAACTTGGCAGCATCATTCTGGGGTGGTTTTGTGTCGCCCTTTGAGAAGCAGTATGGCCTGGAAAAGTACCCCTCTATAGGTTTCCTGTCCAAACTTGGATTCCAGGATGAAGATAGTCTGTGATATTTTTCCACCTCTTGGTTTTGTACACATGATTTACATTTTCATCTTGTATTTTCCCTTTCTGAAACTTTAACTGATGTATCAGTATGGCAATAGATAAGTCTTCTGAAAAGGATTCTTTTGAGTGGAAGTGGTGGTAGAGGGAAAAAAAATTGAAAAGATGTGGAAGCTGGCACACACGGGCATCGTGGGGTCAAGAGTTACGTTTGGCAGAGCCTGTCTGCAGGAACCACTGGTAGAAAGACTTCTCTGGCTCTAGAAGTTTCCACAGGATGTCCTCCTTTGTCTACTATTGTGAGAGAACCTGGGGGTGGGGACCAAGACCGGGAGCATCCACCTTGATCTTTCAATGTCTTCTCGCTTTTATCAGGGGTTTACTAGATCCATCCTACTATAATGGAGGTCTTGCAAGTTTCTGTGGTTTGAAACAACCTTCCTTTTTATTAGTGGTGGCATCTGGGATGCATAAGAAATGATGTTACCCAGATTGAGATTCATGTTAGTAGTGAGAGGAGAAAGGGACCTGGTGCTAGAATCAGTGTGGAATTTGGAGCCAGTTATTTTGGCTAATTATCTTTCATTATGCTAGTGGACGAACTTTCCAGGTGGCTCTAGTGGTAAAGAACCTGTCTGCCAATGTAGGAGATATGAGAAATGTGGGTTTGATCCCTGGGTTGGGAAGATTCCCTGGAGGAGAGCATGGCAACCCATTCCAGTATTCTTGCCTGGAGAATCCCATGGATAGAGGAGCCTGGCAGGCTACAGTCTCTAGGATCCCAAAGAATTGGATACAACTGAAGTGACTTAACACACACGCATGCTAATGGACAAAGCGTTTGGCCCTCTCTGATTGAGATGAAGACAGTAATTTCTGGTAAGTTCTGACACTACTGCTAGGAAGAGAAGGTGCGGTAATGATTGTGTAGGAGAAACTGGGGACTAGAAATAAGAATGAACTCCCATTTGAAATGTGCCTAGATACTTTTCAGAGGAAATGAATGTTTTAAAGCTGGCAATTGTAGCACAAACTGTTATGCAATGTCTTGGTATCATAGTCTTGAAGCATAGACATATATATCTTTCCTATACAAATGTTTTCTCAAATAAAAGATAGTAGTAGGAGAGTGGATGAAATCGGTATTTATTTTTCCTACTGGTAAAAAATTAAAACATGCTGATAAAAAATTTAAAAAATAAATAAATAAACTAGGCTTGCAGGTAAGGATTAATTTTCCAAGGCTATCCTAAGAAAACCTTTTTTAAAGGGAGGTAGGACTAGGATAGAGGGTCATAGCATACAGACACAAGAACAGTAAATCCAAGAGCAGTTTCCTCTTAATTGTGCCCCGTGTCTTTGGCCTTGAAGGGCAGAGACTCAGAAGTGGTCCAGTGTGAGATGCTTCATCAGTCATAAAGATTTAATTACAATCCTTATTTGACTAGGATTGTAACGGGAGGCCCGGTTAGTATTTTCTGGAATTTTCTCTCATCACCCCTCACTCTCTCCCCTTCCTGCCCACCTTCCTTGATACCCCCCCTTCCCCCCATTAAAAGGATGACCAGTTTTGAATTACGGTAATAGCTGCACTCTTGGTTTAGGACTAACCTCCCTGAAATTTTCAGGACCACTAATTTGTGGTTACTCCAGTGCTAGAATGAACTTGGTGCTCTGGCCTTTAGACTGGCAATGCAGTAAAAGTTTAAAGCGAAGACTGCCTCAGAGCCAACAGAAGAGAAGAGCTGGAAACCTAAAGGTTATCCTGAAATGCACTTTACTGTTATCTATGAGAACAAATGAGTTAAAAAAATTTCAAATACCAGAATACCCTACAGGGAGGAGATATAACTATTAAAGGGCTGTTATAGCTGCAATAAATGTAGGAACAATAAAAATAAATTGATGAAGTAAATGTCAGCGCTGTTCCCCTGAGCTGCCCCCACACCTTTGTCCAAAAGTAGAACATCTCCAATTACAGAGGGTGGAAACAGCCTTCAATGACAATATGACAAGGACGGAACACAGAACGCTGGCACAGAGAACACAATTATGCACAGCCTTGAAAAATTGTATCATAGCACAATGCATGGGAGAAATCAATTAATGATGCAGGCTTCCACTGCTGTCTAATAATCCTAGAAAGGAAAGGAGGGGGAAAAAAACCCGAACACCCAGTGCATCAAAAAGGTGACCTGTAAGTGGAAGTCTACATAATACCAGAGGTCAGTCTTCAGAGTTTATAGCATCTGAAATACTCTTTTTTTTTTCTTCTCATTTTTTTCCTCTGAGGGGGAAAAAAAATCTAACAGTCTTAAGGAGGCATTTAAGTAAAAGTCACTTCTTCTCTGGTTAAATAGGCTTGCAAAAGAGAGTTCTTTGGTGAAAGGGCAGAGATGAGCAAAGCGTGTGGCTGTCGTTGCGAGTCCACCAGCTGAAAGGGAAAAGGCAAAAGTTAGGCATAAACACAGTGGAAGGTAGAAGGTGATTTATCTTGTGCAATTTACAACAGGTGCTAAACATTACGAAAACCAGAGCTATTAAGCAATCAAATTAAGCTATAATTATAACCGAAGAAAACTGTACAGGAATTCTAATTAATTCAAATCTGAACATGTCCAAGAGGAATGCTCCAGCAACCCCACTTCTGAATAAAACAAAACAAAAATAACCCTTGGATAATGCCTTCAGATTGCACAGGAAATTAAGAAATACTTCTCAGCCAGAGTATTCCAGGCATTCCTTATTAAATGGTGAGAGAAATTACCTGCAGTGTCTGAGCACTTGGCTTTTTAGGTATGGACCATATAAAACATGTAGTTGGTGGGCCCTTCACTTGGCAGGATTCGTTGATGGAGTGGACCAAGGGATTCCACCTTCTGTGTAAGTACTTCAGTCGGTCTGAAGGGGCGGCTCCTCCTTCTCTCCTTTGAAGGTTTCTCCTAGGGCATGTGAAGCTTTTAAAGAGCTCTTCACACTCCCCTTATATATTAAAAAAGTTTGTGTGTGTGTGTGTCTTTTGGACCAATTCCATTTTCTTCTTAGCCACTCCCCTTCCAGTTCTTAATCCCAGTCTTTCCATCTCACTTGAGCTTTCTGCTATGCTTCCATCTCAGGGAACCCTGGAATGTCAGAAGACCAGGGCAGGATTTTCTGTTGGGTATACCCAAGTCACACAAGTGGTGTCCCATTACCACAGTGGCACCCCACTCCAGCACTCTTGCCTGGAAAATCCCATGGACGGAGGAGCCTGGTGGGCTGCAGTCCATGGGGTCGCTAAGAGTCGGACATGACTGAGCAACTTCACTTTTACTTTTCACTTTCATGCATTGGAGAAGGAAATGGCAACCCACTCCAGTGTTCTTGCCTGGAGAATCCCAGGGATGGGGGAGCCTGGTGGGCTGCCGTCTATGGGGTCGCACAAAGTCGGACACGACTGAAGTGATTTAGCAATAGCAATAGCAATGGGAAGAAGTGGATGTTTCGCTATTAGAGTAAGATTTCCAACCCCAAAACTGAACCATTTGATTAGGGTACCTGTTTTCCCTAAATCACGATTCTTTCATTTTAACAACTTAAGAACAGGAACAGCAAAAACAACAGCATTGACAGCTAACATTTATCAGAAGCTTATTACGTATCAGATATTTTACTGAATTCTTTACCTGATTTTCTCAATTCTTTCAACCGCTCAATGAAAGAGGGACTCTTATAGTACCCATTTTATGGAAGAAGAATCAAGGCCCACTGTTGATTGTTAAATCAATTGTTAAACAAAGACCCCTTTTCTGTTATTCACATAAAGTAAGAGAGTTCCAGAAAAACATCTATTTCTGCTTTATTGACTATGCCAAAGCCTTTGACTGTGTGGATCACAATCAACTGTGGAAAATTCTGAAAGAGATGGGAATACCAGACCACCTGACCTGCCTCTTGAGAAACCTATATGCAGGTCAGGAAACAACAGTGAGAACTGGACATGGAACAACAGACTGGTTTCAAATAGGAAAAGGAGTATGTCAAGGCTGTATATTGTCACCCTGCTTATTTAACTTATATGCAGAGTACATCATGAGAAACACTGGGCTGGAAGAAGCGCAAGCTGGAATCAAGATTGCCAGGAGAAATATCAATCACCTCAGATATGCAGATGACACCACCCTTATGGCAGAAAGTGAAGAGGAACTAAAAGGTGTCTTGATGAAAGTGAAAGAGGAGAGTGAAAAAGTTGGCTTAAAGCTCAACATTCAGAAAACGAAGATCATGTCATTTGGTCCCATCACTTCATGGCAAATAGATGGGGAAACAGGGAAAACAGTGTTAGACTTCATTTTTGGGGGCTCCAAAATCACTGCAGATGGTGACTGCAGCCATGAAATTAAAAGACACTTACTCCTTGGAAGAAAAGTTATGACCAACCTAGATAGCATATTCAAAACCAGAGACATTACTTTGCCGACTAAGGTCTGTCTAGTCAAGGCTATGGTTTTTCCTGTGGTCCTGTATGGATGTGAGAGTTGGACTGTGAAGAAAGCTGAGAGCCAAAGAATTGATGCTTTTGAACTGTGGTGTTGGAGAAGACTCTTGAGAGTCCCTTGGAATGCAAGGAGATCGAAACAGTCCATTCTAAGGGAGATCAGTCCTGGGTGTTCATTGGAAGGAATGATGCTGAAGCTGAAGCTCCAGTACTTTGGCCACCTCATGCGAAGAGTTGACTCATTGGAAAAGACTCTGATGCTGGGAAGGACTGGGAGCAGAAGGAGAAGGGGACGACAGAGGATGAGATGGCTGGATGGCATCACCGACTCGATGGATGTGAGTTTGAGTGAACTCTGGGAGTTGGTGATGGACAGGGAGGCCTGGCATGCTGCGATTCATGTGGTCACAGAGTCGGACACTACTGAGTGACTGAACTGAACTGAACTTGCATTTCTAAATAATTTAATGTAAATTCTCTTTGCTTTTATTCTCTCTGGTTAAACTGGCAGGGAGTGTGGTGGGAAGGAGAGTGATTTTCTCAGGATGGGTTTGACTTCTGGACTGGCAGCAACATGGCCCCTGTTGTGAGCAGCTTTGCCCACCATTTGGAATATTTCCCTCTGGACACATCCTTGGCTTTTGCTCTGTTTGCTTCCGCTCACATTACACCCTGGTTCTTGTGGGCAGAGACGTGTGAAGAAGCACTGATTTTGTGCATATTTGAATTCATAGGTCTTTGTTAACCATCACTGGAGTTTTTGTTCTAATAGGAATCTCGTGCTGACTTTTGATTATGTTGATAATGGGCATGTAATGCTACTTTCCTTCTGTGGTGTGGGTCCCTAGAGCCTTCCTCCAAGGCTACATGGCCTTGATTCAGAGGGAAGTGGAGAGTCAGTAGCCTCCTAGTTTGGCAAGAATAGTCCACAAGTGTTTGCTGGAAGCAATTCTAATCATAGCACTCTGGAGAAATTCTAATTCTCCTGGATAGGTGAGGAAACCAAGAATTAGAGAGTTAGAAGTTGGACCAAGGTCGCATTGCCAGTTGCGTGGTAGATCTGAGAAATGAGCTAGCGTGTAAATGCTCTTCCATGTGTCCGCCTGTGCGTGTGCATGGCACCGCCCCACTGTGTCCCTCCTTTGCGCTGTAGCACCCTACAGGAGACACAGAACTCCATGCGGCGACCCTTTCTTTCCCTCTTGATTTCTAGGACGTCTGTTCAACTTGGGAGTGAGGGGAGTACAGAAACTGCCCTAAGACTCACTGTACGGAGGTTTATGCCAACAAAAATGGCTTTTGTGCAGGGTGTCCGAGAGTGAGGCCCTCCAGCCTGGAGCCTCCTAAAGGGTAAGTTTAAGGATTCACCAGTCCAGCAGAGGACTTGACACAGTACCTCCTCAGTAGAAAGAAGCTGACATTATTATTATAGCTGAGAGATGTGAAGATGTTGTCATGGGAATATGCACTAGCTGGCCAAAAGCTACACTACACGCACATTTAAAAAGTACTTATTATGTCACCTTCCTTAAGTACTATGTACCAAGGCCATTGCATACGTGCAATTAGACTCTCATGACAACCCACCATGGTTGGTACAACTGCTGTCCCCAACCCAAGTCTGAAGAAATTGGATCTTAGAGAAAGTCAGACTTTTGTAAGATCTCACAGCTAGTAAAGGGCAGAACCGGGAATCTTTTCCTGGCAAGTGGACACAGGAGTGCAGCTCCTAAGCAACTAGCTGTGCCCGTCACAGACCCCTAGTGCAAGAGGGGCTTCCAAAGGCAAAATGTGAAGAACTTAGTGAGGAGGGGCTGTGGACCTGGGGTGGGGGTGGTTAGGAAGATAATCTTTTTAGCTGGAATCTCACAGATAAGTAGGGTTTGGGAAGGCAGTGGATGATGGAGAATGAGAGAGATATATAGTCCTCACCAAAGGTGTGAGCAGAGGGCAGCTCAGCCAGGGAGCCTGGAGCAGAAGCACTCACAGGGAGAGAGCCCCTGGTTTCCTTTTACCTCTTTTCCCTCTCAGGGTTCTGCTGGGACCACTCTACAGATGGCCTCAGGTTTAGGCAGGCCCCCATCACCCTGAATGTAACCTTGCCCCTGACATACTCTCCTGAGCTTGCTTCTCCTGTGGGGGCAGCAAGTGCCCTTGGGACCACCCACCCAGGGAACAACTGGCTGCGGGCTTCATGGTCTGAGGTATAATCCATGCTTCATGTGTTTTGAGAGCTGCATGCTAAGGCCTGCAGTGGCCAAGCTCTGCTCGTTGGTCTGGCCTCCTGGGGATTTTCCCAGCCTCTCTCAGCCCCCTACAGTCCTGTCCTTCCCTGTGAGGAGCTTCTGGAGTTGAGGCGGCCCTGGAAGTCCTTGTCTTCACTCTGCTTCTGGGTTTTGCAATCCTCCCCAGTTTTTGAGTAATGAGCACTCCCTCTGCCTGTGGCTGAGGCTAATTTTGACCTCATGCAGCGAGATCTGCTTTTAAACTGCCCTGGAGGAGTATGGCTGGAGCCCTGGATGGGCAAATCAGGATGGCAGCCACTCAGGTGCCCTGAGTCCTGCTTGCTCTGTCAAGTTGGACCAGGAGTCCTGTCCGGGATCTGTGTGTGGTGGTGATGAGCTCTGGCTATGGGATCTGACTGGAGTTAAATCCCACATCTCCTATCACCAATAGCATGGCCCTGGACAATTCCCTTAACACTGCTCTCGGCAGCATCCTCATTGCACCTCTCTCAGAGCAATGGAAAATTACATGGAAAATACTTAAAGGGCATGAGGCATATAATAGTTGCTCAGTGAAAGTTAGTTGTGTTTTTGTACTGAGTTCCTAGAAGCTCATCCTACCTGCCCGCTTTGCTAATGTGACGTCTGAGGCCCACACAGGTTGTTTACCTGCCTAAGATCAACTACCTGGTATAAGAGCTAGGGTGTTGCTCCAACACACTGGCCTCCTAAGCCAGGGCTTTTCCCACTTAGCATCAAGTCCTGGGTTTTGGTCCGTTTCTTGAAGGAGGACACAAGATCCTACTCATTTTGTTACAAATAGATTCCAGGACCCCAACCTAGACCCATTAAAACGTAATTTCTAGAGCGGTGCATGAAAATCTGTAATTTAGCCAAGACCATGCCCTTCTCATCTACACTTTCCACTTGATTCTTCGGTACTCTGAAACTTCAGAACTGCTGGCTTTGTTTTGTGTACATTGGTAAAAATACAGAAGGATCAGTCCCCACAAAGTCTCCACGTTCTTCAGTCAGCCTGATTGTGTCCTGCCTGCTGTGTGCCCTTCACGCATGTCTGCAGGGACCTTGCAGATCTGTTGCTCAGTGTTTGGGAGGAAAGTGGAAAGTGAGGGGGGTTCACATGTTCAAGGGGAGGCAGAGATGACTGGTGACCCTGATGTTCAGAGAGGGCAAAGGACGGTGAGTAGGCGGTCAGGAGGGGCTCAAGTGGGGAGCTTGGAGAAGCAGAGGAGAGAACCAGGGGCAGCTCCACCCAGGCTACTCTCAGGGAGTAGAGCTGCAGGGAACAGGCGTCACTGGGGGCAGCTGCGAGGTGTGGGGTCGGGTGGCCTGACTTCCCAGCTGCCAAGACACCCACCCCCTTCTTTGGATACCATCAGGCTGCTCTTTTGTGATCGACAAACAGCCTCTCTCCAAAAGCTACTGTTGACTTGATGTTTATCTTTTTGTATGACTATAGGGGAGCTGTTTGCCCCTTGATAACTTTGTTCCTACAACCCCCTCAGGGACAGTAGAGGCCAGTGTGGACACAGTGTGGCCCCAGGAGGCATGGGAGCAGCAGGCAGGAGGGGCAGGAGGGGGATGATCTGGCAGGGAGGAGTGCCACCGCTGTGGAGAGGCAGAGCACCAGCTCCCTGCACCCCATCTGCTCCCTGGTTACCCCCTGTCTGCTCCCTGGTTATACCAAATTTCAGGGTGGCAGTGAAAATGCCTCCCTGAGCCCTTTAAAGTCAGAGGTCAGGGTGTGTGTGAAGACCAAGCAGCTGCTGCAGTCTCAGCTATCTCCCATTGAGCAGAGGCTCCAGCCACACTCTGGATGGATGAGATGGGCACATGTGATACCTGCTGATATTTCCAAGTGCTAACCATTGACCATTGACCATTCACTGTGATAAGCCCTTTATGTGGAGTAGCACATCAGGATGGGTACCAATATCACCATTTTCCAGGTGAGAAAAACCGAGACCCAGAAAGAATAAGTTAGTCACTCAAGGCTGTACTGTTGCTGCTGCTGCTAAGTCGCTTCAGTCGTGTCCGACTCTGTGTGACCCCATAGACGGCAGCCCACCAGGCTCCCCCATCCCTGGGATTCTCCAGGCAAGAACACTGGAGTGGGTTGCCATTTCCTTCTTCAATGCATGAAAGTGAAAAGTGAAAGTGAAGTTGCTCAGTTGTGTCTGACTGTTAGCCACCCCATGGACTGCAGCTTACCAAGCTCCTCCGTTCATGGGATTTTCCAGGCAGGAGTACTGGAGTGGGGTGCCATTGCCCTCTCCACAAGGCTGCACTGGTGAGTAGTAAATTGAAACTGGAACTGAGACAGCCTGGTTCCAGAAGTCACACTCGAACCCAGCCCACAGAATATCTGCCTTATTCACTCAGGAGGAAGAGAGGCTCTGCATGTATGTTACTAGAGAGGGGCTCGCAGGAGGAAGAGGAGTTAGAGAGACAGCTGATGTGCTTGGCTCTGTTGTGTTTGGATGCTGGCTGAAGTCAGAACTGTTTGTGCTGGGCAGACTGGCAGCTCCTGGAAGACAAGGTTGGGGCAGGTTGAGTTGCTCTGCCAAGGCCCCAGCACCTCTGACTTGTGCGTGATGCTGCTGGTCAAGATGAGTCAAACGGTCAAGTGCAGTTGCTGTTGCCCTGCTCAGCACTGATGGAGAAGCACCTTTTACATTACTAGCAAGATCTCCCCTTCCCATCGTATTTTTGTCTACTAGGTTTAGCATTCGTCAGTGGTCATTGCCTGTCCTAGTTACTACAGTGTATTTGCTTGATGGTGATTTTCTATTTCTTTAGTTTCTTCCACATTTATTAATTGAAATTCTTCTGTAAGAAATAGATGTCCCTTCTCTATCATCTATTTGTTTACTTATCTGTATCGGCTTGTGAAAAGTAAAAGTGTTAGTCACTCAGTCATGTCTGACTCTTTGCAACTTGATGAACTGTAGCCTGCCAGACTCCTCTGTCCACGGAATTCTCCAGGCAAGAATATTGGAGTGGTTGCTATTCCCTTCTCCAGGGGATCTTCCCAACCCAGGGCTTGAACCGGGGTCTCCTGTGTTGCAAGCAGATTCTTTACTATCTAAGCCACCAGGGAAGCCCGTTGTATCATCATTTTTGTCGTTCAGTTGCTCAGTCATGTCCGACTCTTTGCAACCCCATAGACTGCAGCATGCCAGGCTTCCCTGTTCATCACCAACTCCTGGATCTTGCTCAAACTCATGTCATGGAGTTTGGGTGTGATGCCATCCAACCATCTCATCCTCTCTCATCCCCTTCTCCTCCTGCCTTCAGTCTTTCCTGGCAGCAGGGTCTTTTCCAATGAGGCAGTTCTTTGCATCAGGTGGCCAAAGTATTGGAGCTTCAGCATCAGCATCAGTCTTTCCAATGAATATTCAGGGTTGATTTCCTTTAAGATTGACTAGTTTGATCTTACAATCCAAGGGACTCTCAAGAGTCTTCTCTAGCTCCACAGTTTGAAAGCATCAATTCTTCAGAACTCAGCCTTCTTTATGGTCCAGTTCTCATATCCATACATGACTACTGGAAAAACCATAGCTTTGACTATATGGATCTTTGTCAGCATATTAGCATGGACCTGTATCAGCATAGACCATGGCTATTTATTATATTGAACCCGTAAGTCACCTTTAAATTCCATTGCCATATTTGTAAGTTGAGCCTTGCTCCAGTGCTTGCCTGGATCACGATATGAGCCTTCTAACTGGTCCCTTTGCCTCCAACTTCCTTCCTTTCAAGCCAAACTTTACATGTCCACCTGAGGTCATGTAATGTCAGTCTGACTATGTCACAACTCTTCAGCTGCTTTCTTTTGCCCATAAATTCCTCTGAATGGTGATATGACAACTAAAATTCATGAATATTTACTAAATGATTTGCATGCATGTTCTCACTGAATCCTCATGATACTTGGACAGATTGAGTAATATGAGCCTCAACAGCATTCCTCTAGTGCAGATGAAGAAACTGAGGCACAGAAGGATTAACTAACCTTCCCAGGGCTGCTGAGCTGTTATGTGTTGAGCTCATACTCTCAGCCATTAGACTTACCACCTGCTAAATAGGCCCTTAATGATCTGACCTTGGCTACTTCTATAGCTGCGTTTTCACCAGCCCTGGTGTTCATCACACTTTCCATAAATAGTACTTGTTATGGAGGTAGGCATTCTCATTCAGTGTTGCTGAGGATCCAGTTGATATTTTGGCTGCAGTGATGGTAGGGACATTGGTAGCAGCAGAAGGAACAGTTTTCTAAGAAGTATAAACAGTGGCCAGTGGTCCTATGACTGTACCTGAGTCTAAGCCCTTGTGAGTTTCTCGCCTACCTGCCCACACCAGACTGTCTTCCAGGACTTTATTGCTGTTTCTCTTTCTCCTTCACCACTCAGGATAAGGTAAACCTTGCCTGCAGCATTCTTCCTGAGCATTCAGTCTGCCA
The DNA here is from genome assembly GCF_001704415.2 of Capra hircus. Lineage (NCBI taxonomy): Eukaryota > Metazoa > Chordata > Mammalia > Artiodactyla > Bovidae > Capra > Capra hircus. The sequence continues at coordinate 42,604,789 of NC_030818.1, read as the reverse complement.
TGATGCCTTTCTCATCAAATTCATTCATTAGGCTCCTACCAAGTCAATTCTACTTGAGGTCTTCAGAATGTTCTGTAAGAACTCTGGTCAAGGACCATGCATTTTAATTACACCCCCTGGAAAGCTGCCATCTGTATAATATGTGTTCAATTTGAGGAGTCCCTGATTGATAACTAGATATAAGACACAAAGAGTCATAACTCTAATGCAAGAGAATGCAGGCCCTGTACTCATTATCTAAAACCCTTTGGGTCATATGAGTTTTGGAATACAGAATTTTTCTGATTTTAGCAAGATACTATGGTGTGTATCTAATATAATTAATAATACCCCTTGTGGTATCTGGGAATTATTCCATAGTCAAAGATATTAATATTTTTCTAATGAGATACATGAAAATTCTAGGGGAAGTAAATAAAAAGTTTAAATAACCTCATGGCAAGACTTATCATCACATAAGTTCCAATTTTTTTCATTTTCAGAGTCTTTTATATTTTGGAATTGTGGATAAGGAATTGTGCACTGGCATTAAGGTATTAATAGGTGGTGTAAAGAGGCACCAACATTTTATCCTGGTAGTTGAGATGAAAGACCTCCAGGGATGAGAATGCAGCTGTGGTCGGGGGAGTCCTTTGGCTCCTTGCCTAGTTGAGAATTGAGCCCAATGGCAGGATGCAGAGGCCAGTGAGGAGCAATGACAGTTGTCCAGGACAGAAGTCGCTGACTTGGGTGCTGGTAACAGGATGGAGAAACAAGACTGTGTGAAATGTTGCAAAGAAATGAGCTGCAGAGCTTGAGGGGGCAGTCGGTCAATCAATGTTCCCAGGCTTTGTGCTCCACAGTTTGGGAGAGTGTTGATGTATTAAATAGCATGAGAGTAGAGGCGAGATGGGCTGAGGAGAAGGTGGATGCATTTGAGCTTTTGGAGTGTACTTTAACCCACTGGGTAGAAATACCTTTTAAGAATAAAAGGGAATGTGAGGGGAGTTTGGGGGAGACTGGATACATGCATATGTATGGCTGTGTTGCTTTGCTGTTCACCTGAAACTATCTTTACATTGTTTATTAATCAGCTATATTTGCTATTTGTGTGTGTGCTCAGTCATGCCTGACTCCTTGCAACCCTATGAACTGTAGCCCACCAGGCTCCTCTGTCCATGGGATTTTCCAGGCAAGAATACTGGAGTGGGTTGCCATTTCCTGCTCCAGAGGATCTTCTGGACCCAGGGATCGAACCCGCATCTCTTGAGTCTCCTGCATTAACAGACAGATTCTTTACCCGTTAAGCCATCTGGGAAGCCCAATACAGAACAAAAAGTTAAACAAAGAGAAGGAATAAAAGAAAACAGTATGACACTACTTCTACAGTGATGTGTGCATCATTGCCAATATTTAATTATTGTCATCAATTGTTCTATCTTTATTATGGTGCTATTAGTTTACATGCATCCTCCTCACCAGCCTGCAATCCTCTGCTGTCCAAGGTCAGGCCTATTCTCAGACCAACATCTGCCCAGTCCAGTCTGATCAGCTCTTGAGTCTCCCAGGAAACCATCACATGTGTGCTCTGTTGGTTATGTTGTCAACCTGTAAGTGGTCGCTTATTTATTGCAAAACAACAGGCTTTGTCTCCGAGGGGATGTCTTGATCTCAGTCCTCCCTACAACGGACTAGCTGGCCCAGAACCTGTTCTGGAACCTGAGCTGGAAGGAAACGGGGTGGGACTGGTAGAGATATCCTCTCTAGAATTCTGTCTCTCTCTCCCAGGGAAGCTCCTGAAGAAACCCTGAAGCAGAGAATTTTCCTGCTCTCCTTATCAAAGAGAAGGATTTCATTTGCTCGTTTATAAATGGGTGCTGCCTAGTAGTTCAATCTGCTTGGGGACTGGGGTGTGGGAGTGTGTTTGAGAGTTTCTTGATAAATATCACATGGAAATGGTGTTCTGCTTGCATAAGCCAACTCCTGAAAAATGGGTCCTTTAACGTCCTCTCAATGAGACCAGCTACATGACAACTGCCCTGGGGAGCTGAAATGCTGGTGAGAAATTGAAGCCATAGATCTGTCTCAGAGTGAAGCCTCATCAGCTGTGATTGTTAAGTGTTAAGTTGAAGACCCTACAGCCCTCTGGTCTCGCCTGCATGTGATGGATGGCAGCTTGGGCGTTAGCCAGGGTTGGATAGGCTGGTGGTGGGGGCTGCTGCTTCCAGGTGCTGATTTGATATGTGTCCCCGTCTGGGACATGTATGGAGGATGCCTTGGGGGAGGAGAGAGACCCAAGAGGGCTGGTGGTTGCATCCGTCTTGGTCCAGCTGGGAAAACAGGAAGCATCTGAGATATTTCACACAGAGGAGATTTAATGCAGAGAATTGGTTACAGAGGTGTTGGAAGAAAGGGCTCAAGGAGCCAAAGGGAATTGGTAGGTAGATGGGGAGAAGCAGAAGAAAGAAGAGGCAATACCCAGAGACGAGGAGGCTGCCAATCCCGCTGGACCGGGGCCTGCACCTGAACCCAAGCTGTGCTGCTGGAATGACCTGGGAGGTGCGGCCACCAACTTCCCTGAGGCTGGAGTCAGGAACACTCCATCCGCTGCCACTATGGCAACTGTGGGCCAGTGCCAGAGCTACTGCCCACTTTGGGGAAAAGCAGCAGGGGGCTTTCCTGTTTCTCCCACCTTCTCATCTCCCATCAGTGCCTCCCTTTGGCAGAACCGAACCAGATGGCCAGAGAGTTTGGGAAGTGTTCTCCTGGACTCCAAGCTCCAGCAGTAAAGAGGAATGGATAGAAGGGTCTGTGCAAACTGAGAGGCAGCAGATGAATAAAGGACACAGAGTTCTGGGGTTGAGGTGTGCAAGTGGAAAATGAGAGAAGTCCCTATCTTGGTATGGTGCCCAGGGTGCATTTATGATTTAAAATCCATTGTGCCCTGAGTAGTTTCTTTTTTTTTTTTCCTCCAACAATTCTCTGGAGAAAAGGTGTTAGAGTTGGAAATGATCCGTATTTCAGCTTGTACAGGAATATCCTCTGCAGCATTTGGAAGCACCAGAAGATGGTCCTGTAGTTGCTGAAACATCTCCGATGACAAGGAAGCTTACTACTTGGGTGAGGTAGCCAGTTTATTTCACAGTTGGACAGTTGTAATTACTGGCAAGCACCCTGCGAGCGGAAACCTGTTTTCTAGGAACTTCCCACTGGTCCTTGTTCTGTACACCATGGGCAATATCCTTATTTCACTTACTCTTTACTTTGTGTTATGTAAGAGAAGGTGGGCCTTGGATTCTGTATTAGTCAGAAGTAGATTGGCCATGAAAGACAGGACCCCCCACCCCCCGCCCCGCCCACCTCCGCAAGAATGGCTTAAGTTAAATTCAGGATCTGGGGGAGGCAGTACAGGGAAAGTTCGGGGTGCTGCCCTGTCACGTCCCTTCGAGCCCAGCCTCCTTGAACATTTCTACTCTGCCAGCCCTAAAGTGTATGCCCCGACCCTATGGGTGAAGATGGCACTGTGGTCATCTCACCCATGATCCAAGCAGTAGGGTTCATGGAGGTGGGGGCAGCAGTGGTGCGTGAAGTGTTACTTCTCTCTTAAGGAAGCATCCTGGCAGCTGCCGTTAGAAACTTCCCCTTACATTTGATTGGCCAGAACTTGCTTGCTGTTCAGTCACTCAGTCATGTCCAACTCTTTGCCACCCCATGGACTGCAACATGTCAGGCCTCCCCTGTCCTTCACTATCTCCCGAAGTTTGCTCAAACTCATGAACTTGGTTACATGGTCAAAATCAAGCTGTCAAGAAATCTGGGAAATGTATTCTTTACCTGGATACGTCAGGTGCCCAGTCCAAACTTCTTTGACTATGGGAAAGAAGGCAGTAGATACAGAGGTCCAGCAAATACTCCAGCAAAAGAGTCAAGTTTTATAGGCCAAGCAATGCACTAGGCCCGTGATTCTCACATTTAATATGTGAATTTCCTGGGGAGTTTGTTAAATGCAGATGCTGACTTAGTAGGTCTCACTGAGGGCTGGGATTCTGCATTTCTGTCAGGCTCCTAGCTGACACCAATACTGCTGGTCCAAGTACCATACAGTGTACAAAGGGCTGGACATTGTTGAACAAGACGGACAGAGGCTCATCTTGCATCCTGCAAGTGAAGTTGAATCCCAGACTTTTTACCGAAAACCTGCCTTTGGGGGATGCTGTGAGATTACAAGAGCCTGGCTCCCAGGAGGCCCTGAAATGTAGCCTCCTTCCTGCTTTTGGAGTGTCTCCTCCAGGAGGGTGCTGACTGGGGCAGACTGCATGAGCTGTTCAAATTGTGTATCAGCTACAGACTCCAGGAAAGTGAGCAGGTTGGGGGTCACCCAGAAGCAGGCGAGGTTTCAGAGGGGGTCCAGTCGGCACTGACGACCACAGAGAGGAGGCTTCAGGCTGGGCGGGGGCAGTGCAGGAGAGCACTTCCCCCTGTGCCAGGGAGGACTAGGGCCTGCAAGAAACAAGGCCGCCACCGTGGGCCTGCCCAGCTCCCCATCTGCTCGGGAGAGAAAGGACACGGAGCAGAGGCAGGAATTCAGGCAATTAATCCTTTATTTAAAGAATAATAAACAGCCAGATTTTACATACTGAAAGAGGGAGCAAGGTAAAAGGGGTTAAAAACTAAAAAGCAAGGATGGCAGACACCAATTAACACAATGCTAATTGACAATTTCCCCAAGCTTCCATGAAACATGCCAGGCCGATTTCCCCAATTGCTAATTAAATCAAACCGCACACACAATACTAATTTCCCTAACTTAGGGAACTCAGTAGACAAATAAAATGAGAAACTAACTTAAACATTTTGTCAAAGTATGGGAAGACGGATGAATGAAATCTTAACGTGAATAAACTTTGGCTTCGTGTAAATTTGTTAAAGTTCTGACATGTTTAATGAAGTCGTGAAATATTCTGGTATCTCTGTTCTGCTCACAATTGCATAAACGTTCTTTGCTAATCACAAAATAATACACAGCAGTCCTCTTACACTTACGCTCTCTCCCTCTGGTGAAGGGTACCCAGCGCATCATGGAAGTGACATGGAAATTACACCTTTTAAAAATTATAAAATACCTACTTAATTACAATTAAAAACAAAGAAATAACTTTTTCTTTAAAATAGTCCCCGAGGTCTTTTGAGCTGGAGTCTGGCTTTTTGAAAAAGAGAAGCCAGTCACTTAATCTCAGAGTTGAGTGTGGAGGCAGCTCACGTTGGCTGGTGTTCTGGCGACCCCCGCCCCCAGCCCTGCTCTGATCTATCTCAGGGGCCCCTGGCTCCCTTTCCCACCAGCCCCTGCTGCAGCCTGCTTTGAAGTGTCCCCTTTGCGCTCTTGCCTCTTGCTACACTCAGGGTCTGCTAGATGCATCCCTGTTGAATTTCCCTGTCACAGAATGGGGACGGATCTTTGAGGTCATCTGTCTAATTCGCTCACCTTCCTGTTGAGGAAACTCAGGCCAAGAGATGAGAATGTGCCTGAGATCTGACATTTGGCCTGAGGCCCCCAGGTTTGTTTGTTTGTTTTTAAAATTATGTGAGAATTATATGATTGTCTGAATAAATGTGGCTTATACTTCCATTGTGTTTATTGATACTGTGTTCCAGCTACTGTTGTAAGAGCTCCACACAGTTAAGCCAATTGATCCTTATAATGATCCTGAGAGGTCAATATCATTATCTCCCCATTTTATAGATAAAGAAACCGAGGCACTGCAGTGTTGAGTAGCTCACCTGAGGTCACATCCCTAAGTGGCAGAACTAGATTTAACTCCGGGAAGAATGGCTCCAGGTCCACGCTCTTAACCGCTCCATTAACCTGCTGTTTTGTAGACTAATTAGAAAATACAGAGAGAAATAAAGTAGAAAATGAGAATAAATGTCACGTGTAATAATACTTCTCAGAAAAATATAACCATTATTAGAATTTTGGCCATATCCTAATATAATTTGTCCTCCTTCTTACATATTAAAAAATAGAATTAAACATATCCATGAGCTTTCCCTCTGATTCCCTTGATTTTGCTTTTTTTTTTAACGCTGTACTGTGAACAGCTTTCCAGTGCCTATAAACGCACGTGTGCAGCATGGTCCGGTCTTCAGTGGTTGCAGTGCGTCCCACTGAATGGGTGCCACAGCTGAGTTAACCTGTGCACTGTGGCTGACATTTAGGCTGTTTCTTCTTTCTCTCTCATAGCATGCTGCAGTGGACATCCATATACATACATCTTTATTTTCTTGTTGCATCTTCCTTACGGTGACCCCTTCACTGTTGTATATATATGGAAACCAGAAGATCTGAAAGGTGAGGGGGAGAGAGTGTTAAGTGGAGGTAGAGGACACTCCTAGATGTGCAGATCTAGGAAGCTGGACTCCCAACCAGCAATGGAGGAAACCCCCACTCCCTAAGTGAGATATTTCACCACAGGTCTATTCCTGTGCAATTTCTTGTGGATCACTAAGGCAAGGGTCACAGTCCCCTCAAATAATATAATGGACTCTCACCATCTGAGGTTGAGTAAACTATTCTTTAGGGGTGATTAACTTCAGACATATGTGTGTGTGTGTGTGTGTAAAGAATTGTTATATTTTAGGGTATTGGCTGCTCAGTGAAGTATATAAAAACTAGGCTGTTGGTGAAACTTGTTTACGTAGATTCACATGTTCCACCCACTAGCCAGAGGGGCAAGTGGGTATCTTTGCTCAGCCTGGGATATAGACATGGGAGACGGCCACGCGCAGCCGCGGTGCTGGGTTCTTTGGCCTCTTTGTCCTGACTGGCATCGGTAATGCATTTGTCAAGAAGGAGGATGCTTATCTGTCCTTGTCCCTCCCTGGGACAAAGGCAGACCTGTCATTGTGAGATCAAGGGAACTCTGGAACTGTGTGGAAGGACAGCTGAAAGTCTTTCTCGTTCATTGTGATTTATCATAATCACTGACCCCTCCCCCAGGATGAAATAGGAATGAAATAGTAATGTGATAGGTTAATGCTGATAATTAAAGAGAGTTTAAGACCAGTATGAGACTGAATTGTGTGTGTGGGTGGTTGAAATGGCTATTTGATGTGAAAGTCAATGATTGAATTATTCAGAGAGAGTGATTTCCAAATGATAATTTTACACTTTACATAACTGGTTTTGATTTATTATAGTGGCACCCAGTTGAGCCGCTTTAGTTCTAAGGGGCTGTCAGCTTTTCCCTCCCCAACCCCTGGTTTGGAGCCCACACACACAAAAACCTGCTCATGTCTGAAATTTGACAGTATTGTTGTTATCTCCCTGGCATGAGTTTCCCCCCTCGTCCCTCATAAGAGTTTATGGCTTGTTTGGCTTTGCAGTTTATAATCTGGCAGCGGGTGTGTGTGAGAGTGTACAGGAGCGAGCACACACATGCCCGTGTATGCGTACAGTGAATGGCCCAGATAACCTGATCTCTCCTTCCCTTTCATTGTGGTTTTACGAAAGCTTTGATCTTTTGTCATTTAGCAAGAGGTAGGGCCAGGCTTGGAACAGGACCCCACGGGCAGCTGGAATGAAAATGGTACGGCAGCGGCAAGTTGCAATGCTGCTTCAGAACTGAGAGGAGAGTGAAAAGCTTGGGAGCCCCACTTCCGGATCAACCCAAGAGAAGGAATGTGAAACTTAGAGAACGTATGAACTTATGCCAAGTAAATCCATCTGAAAAACCAGGCCTCCGGAGGCTGCTGTTTCTCATCTGAATTTTATTTTATTTTTTTGCTGGAAGTGACGCAAACCAAGGCACAGTTATCCCGCTGATCTTTTCTGAAACAGCCTAGAATGCAAGTGATACGGGACAGGCAGGCAAGTTACTTATCCTAACAGATCTTCTTGGCTGACACCATGCTCCCACCCTCCTCTCCCAACACTGCAGCCTCCATCCCTCCTTTGGAATTGAGGGTGGCTTATTCTTATGAGTAAAAGCAGTAGCAGGAAGATGATTCGTTTAGTGACAACCCTGAGCACTTACATATGGTATAATAACGTGGACAGCAGCTAGCATTTATTGAGTGCTTGCTTTGTGACAGGTACTGTTTTAAGCACATTTACTGTATTAACCCATTTGATTCTCTGTAGAGCCCTCAAAGTATTATATTTGTTTTTGCCTCATTTTATACATCAGAGGCTGAGGGTCACTAGGTTGCCCCTGAATGTAGTGTCTGCACTCAGAATTCTTTTTCAGCACGGGTCCCAGTGAAAGATGCCATGCTCCACGCTTACTCCTTCAGTAAAGGAGGTCTTTATTTTCTGAAGCCTTTTGGATGGCTGGTTGCATGTCTCTGATCTATGGCTCCAAAATAGGCAGGAATAGAACAGACCCATCAGAGAATATGCTGGAAAATTGTGGGGGAACTCAGGGAGTTTGGGGATGGTGAGGAAAGGCGGGGTGAGTGGAAGCAAGGAAAGGAGTTGGACACCACTGTGGGAGAAGGGCAAGAGTGGAGAGGGAAAGGGGGCATCAATAGATTCAATAAAGAGGAAGTCTAGACCTTGCCTCTCCGGTTTGACACTTGGGTCACATTTCCATGATGGCCAGTCCTGAAAGTAGCCTAAATTTTCCTAACTTGTAGAACTGGTCAACTGGACACTGTCTCTCCTCTCTGCTTTGATCTCATTTTAAAAACAGTGTTCAAAATGTCTCAAACTGGGGCTTATTTTTAAATTTAAAAAATTTTTATATTTATTTACTTATTTTACTGTCTTGGGTCTTAGTTGCCAGACTTGGGACCTTTTAGTGCAGTGTGCAGGCTTCTCTAGCTGCCCTGTGGCATGTGGGATCTTAGTTTCCTGACCAGGAATTGAAGCCAAGTCCCCTGCATTGGAAGGTGGATTCTTAACCACTGAACTACCAAGGGGAGTCCCAAGAACTCGGGTTTAGATACTGTGGAGGTACCCAGTATTGCCAAATAAATCTGGGGTATGATTTCAAGGAGGGGAAGTTAAATGATTTCATTGGCTAGTAATCAAAATATTACTTTTATAGCAAAATACATCTCAGTAAATTATGAAGTAGAAAACAAAATTCTAATGAATCCTTAAAGCCTGGGATTTCTAAGAACTGAGCTAGGCCCCCAGAGCCCTGGATTCACTCTTCTCTGCCCTTTGGGCCTTTTGGGGAGTGAAGTGGAGCAGTCTTGATGCACGTGTTCCCCTGGCCTTGCCAGGAATCCCGCCGGGCAGATGAGACCTGGCTCCTACCCAGCCCTGTTTCTGATTGATTCCAGGGGACTTCCATCCTCAGAACTTCTGTGGATAATATTCTGATAAATTTTGGGGTTAGGATACATTTCAAAGGAAGATGGGAACCCCAGAGGCCTTGGAGAAAGAAGAATGGAAACATAACACTCGAAAGCACAAAGTTTGGTATTTGACAAAAGATGATATAAACCAACTCACAAGACAAATGACCAACTTTTGGGAAAAGATATTTGTATCACATATAAAGGATTACTATTCTTAGTATACAAAGAGGTTTTATGCAGCAAAAAGTAAAGGACAACAGATAGAAAAAATAGGGGAAAACATACTTTGTTTTTTTATAGAAAAAAATGACTGATAAACACTTGAGAAGAAAGCCTTACCAGTTATTAAAGAAATGTTAATTAATCAGTAACATATACTTTTTTTAACCTGGGAGATTTGAAAAAATGGAGACAATCTGATGCTGGCAAGCATGCTGGGAAATGGGCAGACTCATTCAGTGTGGGTGGGAATGGGTGTCTTGGTACAGCCTCTCTGGTGGGTGGTTGGACTGAATTTCTTAGAATTTAAAGTGATCATATTAAGTACCTAAAAGCGTGATATAGCAGGAGTATTGTGTCTGTATAATGATGAATGTATAGTGGCATTCTTTATAGTTGGTCATGAAGTAGCTGATTGCGACTTGAATGTCCACTGAGAGGGAAAATGGTGAGATATACAGCTTCATCCGTGTGATGGGAAGTTACCTTATTGTGTTGTGCGCTGTGCTGTCATGGCCTACTCTTTACGACCCCATGGGCTGTAGCCCGCCAGGCTCCTCTGTCCATGGGATTCTCCAGGCAAGAATAATGGAGTAGTTTGCCATTGTCTGCTCCAGGAGATCTTCCCGACCCAGAGATGGAACCCGGGTCTCCTGTGTCTCCTGTGTCTCCTGCATTCTTTACCACTGTGCCACCTGGGAAACCCTCGTTATCTTATGAGATGTCTTTATATGCAGATGTGAGAGTAAGAACAGTGCAGGCTGACAGTGTCACTCACTTTTTGATTAAAAAAGATATATATATTTTTTTCTTTTATATTCTTATGGTAGTTACACCCATGTAGAGTTAAGCTGGAGCAACTTTATTAAAGGTGAATCACTGAGCTTCCCAGCTGAAACAGTGGTAAAGAATCCACCTGCCAATGCACGAGACACAGGAGACTTGGGTTCGCTTCCTGGCTCAGGAAGATCCCCTGGAGTAGGAAATGGCAACCCAATCCAGTATTCTTCCCTGGAAAATTCCATGGACAGAGGAACCTGGAGGGCTGCAGTCCATGGGGATGCAGACGCAGACATGTCTGAACAACTAAGCACATTTACACATGGGTGTATGACAGAAAGGGACACATCCTTGGAGCAGCAATGAAAAACCAGAGCTGCTAACTATACCTGGCTCTTTTAAGATTTTTTAAAGGATGTATGTTTATATGTAGTTATGTTGTCTAAACATAGGTACAAATCAAGGAAGAAAAATACCAAGTATTTTGGTACCAAGAAGGCTATAGTCAGTAAGATTAGAGACGGTTTTTCTTTTATGTGTTTTGTAGTGTTTTTCAGAATTAAAGCAAATGCCCTCCTGTCATATCACCTGCTTCCTGTGCACCCTTCACTCAGTATTCAATATTCACCATTTTGTGCTTCTGATTACCTGTCAAAATGAATATATTCCTTCTCGCCACCCCCTGCCACCTTACTATACTCAAGGAATCCAAGTTTTCTGTCCTGGAGGTAACCTTGATGTTTCATCCCACTTCCCTACTTTGCAGTGTTTTGCAAATGAATGCGTGAGACTCTGAGGGAACACATGTTGCCATATCCTTAGGATAGCCCTGATGGGTCTGTTGTGCCAGCGTCCTGTCTAATTAGTCCTCCCTTTCAGTCTCAGATGTGTCATGATCTGGACAATATATCACATGACTACCCTGCTTGGAGCAGTCACGTGACAATTCACGTTCATGACATTGGTGAGAGGCAGAGACAGGAATGAAACTCAGAGCTCCCAATTTCACTGGATATGGTCAAAGGCAAGCCCTGCCTTCAGTGAGCTTCTAGTAACCCTGGCAATAAAAGGCATTTTCCTACAAAGACAGGTGGTCCTCTGGGGAGAAATATTGGATTTAACTCTTGGTTCTGCACCTACTGGCTGTTCTCTGAATCTCAGCTGCCTTATCTGTAAAGTGGGGTTATTGTGCCTGTCTCAGAGGGTTGATGTGAGTATTAAATACAGTGCTGAGCATTATGCTTAAAAAATAAACCTCATTTATGAAAAGAGCAGTCAAATATAATGCAAAATTATATAAGGCTCCAAGTATATTGTTCAGTCACTCAGTTGGGTCCAACTCTTTGACCCCATGGACTGTAGCACGCCAGGCTTCTCTCTCCTTCACCATCTCCCAGAGTTTGCTCAGACTCATGTCTGTTGAGTCAGTGATGCCATCCAACCATCTCATCTGTCATCTCCTTCTCTTCCTGCCTTCAATCTTTCCCAGCATTAGGGTCTTTTCTAATGAGTCAGCTCTTTGTATCAGGTGGCTGAAGTATTGGAGCTTCAGCATCAGTATTGCCAATAAATATTCAGGGTTGATTTCCTTTAAGATTGACTGGTTTGATCTCCTTGCTGTCCAAGGGACTCTCAAGAGTCTTCTCCAGAACCACAGTTCAAAGCATCAATTCTTTGGCACTCAGCCTTCTTTACAGTCTAGCTTTCACATTCATACATGACTACTGGAAAAACCATAGCTTTGATACGTGGATCTTTGTCCTTGATGTAAAAGTGAAAGTTTGATCGTGTACTGGAACTGAAGGACACAAGGTACCTTGGACAAGTCCAGTCTTACTTCATAGGTACATTTTCCAAGTACCCTAGGGCAAATTCTTCTTTAGGGATGCTAGAAGATGGAAACATTTTGAGGGCTTGTTAGAAGTTGAGCTCGATGACTGAGTAGGTTGATTCATTTGGGTGAGTGTGGTGGAGCCAGAGGCTCTTGCAGTCAGACGGGAGCTTGGAAATGACATAGTGCCACTCTGGACAGAAATTGCTCTGGGAGTCTTTGGAAGCCAGAATCAACATTGTCTTGCGCTAGTCCCACTGGGAGACAAGCACCAAGAGCCCGTGGGACCTCTCCCTTGTCCCTGGCTTTCCTCCTCAAGGAGCCCTGGTGGGGAAGAGACCCTGAAAGGCACACCTGCCACATCTTGCTTGGACACTGACCACCTAACTGGTGTCAGAGGTGGTCAGTTCTTACCCTCTTCATCCCTGGAAAAAGCTGAATCTGCTACTAAATATTTCCTTTATTTTCTGGTGGTCATAGAAAAGGGCTTTGGGTTTTCACTTCTGAATTAGCAAGAAGAAGGGACAAAGGACCTGGGGGAAAGCAATAACACAAAACGACGCTTCCCCTGTGCCCCACCCCCCAACTTGATCTGTTTGGAAATTTGAGCCTAAAAGCTCACTCATTCTAAGAAAGTAGATTATTCCAGGACAGTGAAGGCATATTCCAAGGGGCTACATGCTTGAACAGGAACTAAGATCATTGGACAAAAAATTAAGTCTGCTCCTTAGTGCACCACAGCAATACTTTGTAAAATTTTGTGAGCATTTACTATGTGCCAGCCCCAGGGCTAAGTGTTTTACAAGCATAATCTCATTTAATTCTAACAAGAACCTCTGAGCTTGGTGCTATTATTATCTCCATTATTCAGATACTGAGACTGAGGCTTAAAGAAATTAATTTGCCCAAAGTTCTCAGCTAGAAAAATCCAGAGTATGAAGCCAGACTCTGATGTCAACAATTATGTCTTATTTCTATATGCTATAGTCTCCCTGTTAACATAAAATGTGCCAGGCACTGTCCTAGAGAAGAGCTCTATTGTTGGCAGGTTTTGACCATGAATTTTCATGGCACACTTAAGATATTTGTTATCCTAATTCTGATTGATGCCTCCCTCTTCCTCTACCTCCTCCTTTTTTTTCTAGAAGAAGAAAGTCTCAAATACCTACTGGTTGCTGTACCTCCCAGCCTATGTGGTCAATGTTTAATTACATTAACATTTGTTTTCACTAAAAAAGTAATCACATTACTGCCTTTCATGTCACATTAGTGAAAATGGATACCAATATGATACATATTAATAGAATATGATGGGAAATTGCTAATACAATTAGACTTTCACATTTTATTAGTTCTGGAGTGACACCATACACAGAAGAACAGCTCACGTTAGTGGTGATGAGGAATGGCTGAGAGGTAGTAGATGCCTGTCTACCCTGCAAAGGCAGAGCAGGCTCTCAGGGAACCCTGGAGCATTCAGGGGGTCTCATGCTAGATTTCTGAGTCCTACTTCCTGTTCCCTCCTGTTACATGAGCACCTTTGGGCTGGGACAAGAATTCTTCCTTCACAGCCAGACTGTGTTGCCTGAATTGTGGTCATTAAAGTATCATGTGACATGATTCTGCCTGGGTGGCCCCAGATCAGATAGAATTAATATTTCATGATCCCTTCTGTGGCAGGTGCTGGCAGGGAGGGGGACTCAGGCAGGGAAATGTCCCTAGGGCCCATCCCAACACTCTTTAGCAGCTTTATGATGGTCCTCTGCCTTAGGGTCGGGGCCTCTGGAATAACATTTGGATGCTTTTGCCTCCCAGAGGTTTCCCCACCTTCCATCCTTCTCTTTCTGCTCAGCCCCCGTTTCCCAACTCACCCGAGTGATGGTAGGAAACCCTTCTTGACTGTGTCACTGGTGGGCATCTGAAGGTGCATTGTTCATCCTCAGTCCTGGTTAACTACCTCTTGGTGTGTTAGATTTTATTCCTGTGACTTTGTCTCCTTCCCCACTTGAAACACTGTCCAAATCCAATTTGTCTTTTCAGGCCCATTTCAAATCCCATTTCCTGCATGAAGATATCCCTATATACCTCAAGCTGATGTTACCCTTGAACTCAACACACACTGTATACCTGCTTGTGCAGTCTCATGTGACTTCACTAATACGTGTCAGCGGCCACTTCTGGCCTTGTTTAAAAGAAAAAAACATTTTTGATTAAAAACTCTGAGAGTGAAGCAGACAAAATCTGATAATATTAGACTTGAAAGAAAATGAGGGCTGCTATGGACTCTTCAGGGCATGGCGTGTGGTACAGTCTGATATATAAGGACCAGGACTCAGAGAGTGGCAGGGTTCCTGCTTCCTTTCCTCTGCAGGCTTTCTCCTGGCCTTCGATTATATCTGTCCTTCCTTGGAACAGGATCCAGAATTTGGGACCTTGGACTGAAAGCCTGTGGTGTGACAGTTGTGAAGAAAAACTGTCACAATTAAGGAAGATGTCTATTACCTTGAAGAATTCAGTATAAAGAGTGGGGAAATAGAGGAAGAGAGAAAAAGGTGAGACGAGGACCACCTGGCCTTTAAATAATAGGTAATTTACTTTGGAGAAAGTTATACACTGTGGAAATACTAAAAAGAGAGCTTATAGCCTCAAAATAGTCAGCGAATGTAAATCAGTACGGCAGCAGGACTTTCACTCACCAGCTCTTTCATGCTCCTTTTTGGGGAGGGCCACCATGGAGGCTCTGGAGAGAATGGGGAGAAGCAGCCGACTGGGAGCTTGCCCTCTAGAAGCTTATGAGGCTGCATGGCCTGCAGGCAGGATCTCTGATCTGAGGACGGTGAATCCTCAGTCTGCACTCAGATTCCTCACCTGAAGAACCAAGGGTGCTGCAACTAAGATGATGTGTCAGGCTGCACTCTCCTCTAAAATCCTGTAACTCTGCTGAAGGGTGCGTATTGTTGCTGTTCAGTCACTAAGTCTTGTCCGACTCTTTATGACCCCATGGACTGCAGCTCGCCAGGTTTCCCTGATCTTCACTATCTCCTGGGGTTTGCTCAGACTCATGTCCACTGAGTCGGTGATGCCATCCAACCATCTCATCCTCTATGTCCCCCTTCTCTTTTTGCCTTCAATCTTTCCCAGCATCAGGGTCTTTTCCAATGAATACACTCTTCAAATCAGGTGGCCAAAGTATTGGAGCTTCAGCTTCAGCACCAGTCCTTCCAATGAATATTCAGGGTTGATTTCCTTTACAATGGACTGGTTTGATCTCCTTGCTGTCCAAGAGACTCTCAGGAGTCTTCTCCACCTTCTGGCCCAGAGTTCCATTCACCACCTCCACCTTCTGACCTGCGCCAGCTGTCCCCGAGACCATTGCCGTGTTCCATTGTCTCGCGGCCCTTGTGGCACCTGAGCCTGCAATGTCGGGTCCCAACGGGGACCTGGGTATGCCAGTGTAGGCGGGCGCTAGAGGTGAGGAAGATGGCTTTGGGGAAGCAGAATACGCTGCCATCAACTCGATGTTCAGTTCAGTTCAGTTGCTCAGTCGTGTCTGACTCTGTGACCCCATGAATTGCAGCATGCCAGGCCTTCCTGTCCATCACCAACTCCCAGAGTTCATTCAAATTCATGTCCATCAAGTCAGTGATGCCATCCAGCCATCTCATCCTCTGTCATCCCTTTCTCCTGCCCCCAATCCCTCCCAGCATCAGAGTCTTTTCCAATGAGTCAACTCTTCACATGAGGTGGCCAAAGTACTGGAGTTTCAGCTTTAGCATCATTCCTTCCAAAGAACACCCAGGACTGATCTCCTTTAGAATGGACTGGTTGGATCTCCTTGCAGTCCAAGGGACTCTCAAGAGTCTTCTCCAACACCACAGTCCAAAAGCATCAATTCTTCTGCCCTCAGCTTTCTTCACAGTCCAACTCTCACATCCATACACGACTACTGGAAAAACCATAGCCTTGGCTAGACGGACCTTAGTCGGCAAAGTAATGTCTCTGGTTTTGAATATGCTATCTAGGTTGCTCATAACTTTCCTTCCAAGGAGTAAGTGTCTTTTAATTTCATGGCTGCAATCACCATCTGCAGTGATTTTGGAGCCCCAAAAAATTACTCCGTGTTGGACAAGATCAACTTCTGTCTGGACCACCTGGAGGACAAGAATGACCACCTCCATGCCCACCTCCAGGAACTGCTTGAATCCAACTGGCAGACATGCCTTGAGTTCCAGCAGCAGCTTGGAGAGACCCCCAGCAATGCCAGCCCCTAGGCTCTGGGAGCCCCCAGCCAGGCCCCAACCCTGACTTGCTGGGCCAGGCTTTGGCCTGAATACTCACCACCTGGCTTAGATACCTTCTCAAGGGCTAGCTGACAGATCTTCTGGGGGGTCTGCCTGCCTATGCCACCTTTCTGGTATTTCCCTTGGTGTGCCTGGGCCAGCCTCCACCTCCCAGCATCCCCTCCTGGAGCCAGGTGTGGGCCAGAGGCTCGTCCACCATGCCTGCCTGCCCAACTCCTGGATGCTCCCCACTCTGCCCAGGCCTTGAGTGTCCACATTAAATGGGTCTCCAACACCTAAAAAAAAAAGAGTCTTCTCCAACACCATAGTTCTAAAGCCTCAATTCTTGAGCACTCAGCTTCCTTTATGGTCCAACTCTCACATCCATACATGACTACTGGAAAAACCCATAACTTTGACTATACAGACCTTTGTTGGCAAAGTGATGTCTCTACTTTTTACACTGTCTAGGTTTGTCATAGCTTTTCTTCCAAGGAGCAAGTGTCTTCTAATTTCATGGCTGTAGTCATTGTCCTTAGTGATTTTTGAAGGATACATAGACTGAGAGTCAGATCTGGTGTTGTTGCACAGGGAGGTGGGTGGATATGGGGCAGACCTGGTAGGATCAAGATGGGTGGAACAGGAGGGCTGGAAAAGGGGCACTGTCAAAGGTAGGTGCAGAAATTCTGGTCAGAAGTACTCAGTATGGTGTCCCCACACCATGCGACTAAGAGGATTTCTGTAGGGAGGGTGAATTGCAAGGCTAGGTCCAGGTGGTGGGCAGCATGGGATAGCAGCCAAAAAAGTATGCACTTCGACACTGTAGGTGTAAGGAAGCCAGTGAAAGCAAACCCTTTCTGTTGCCTGGAGCTCGCCTCTCTGTGATGGCTCATGAGGGCCTCCCAGGAATGTTACAAGTTTTGTCCAGTGCATTCTCTAGGCCCTGGAGTGCTGGCAGACACCCTGCTGTCAAAGCAGAGGGTCCTGTGGGGGGTGGGTGAGAAGGAAGCCCACCTGGAGTGGGGAGATGTTGGATGGATAGATTTACTAATCAATTTTCAAAGTGAAGGAAAGGCTGAGAGTGTATTAGAGGCCTCTTTTAAAATTCATATTTACTTAGCCTGTTAGTAGGTGCAAGGCTTTAAAAGTTAAGCAGATAAAGTCAGTTCTGCCTCTCCCATCCAGATGTCTCTATAGGCTTTCTGCCTCTTGCCTTTTAAGAAAACACACACACACACACATGCACGCACACACACGCACGCACGCACACACGCACGCACGCACACACGCACGCACACACACACGCACGCACACACACACGCGCACACACACACACACACACACAGCTTGCAGGTGACTGTGGGGGCATGCCTGGCTCAGGCTGCATCCTGCAACATCCCACCCGAGGTAGAAGTAAAATTGGGGCAGTAGTTAATCATTTAATGAACCCAGAGTTCTGACCCCAGTGTTCCATGCCAGAGGGTTCAGGCCACCAAATGTCCCCCAAAGTGGGACGTTTCATTAATGTCAGCGTTACTGTTGCTGTCACAGGGAGGATAACCCAGCATCAAAACGTGCTGTTGGCCAATGTAGTATACCTTTATCTGTTCTCTTCTTTCTAGTGTATTTCCTAAATGCGCAAGTAAGATGGGTATTTGTAAGTTCCGCGGATTGCGTATTGAAACCGTTATCACCATGCAGGCCACTATAACAAACAATACTGATTATAGAGCAGGGATGTATTTTGTAATTATAATGCTCTTCAAACTTCTCTGATTGACACACAGTGTATTTAAACAGGATGATCAAAAATTACGTTCACAGCGCAGGCCTTGTCTTCCCCTTGGAAGCACAAAAGCTCTCTTCAGTAGGTAACAGCCACCCGGCTGCCTTTGAGCAGCTGTGTCGAGATGGGATTCAGTTTCTTTGGAGATGGGGTGGGGCGGGGGAGACACCCCGGCTTTTAAATCAAAGACAATTCAGTTTGGAGAAAGATGTACCTTGTGGAAATGAATAGGAGGAGGCACGGTGTACTGTCAGCTGGCCGTTTAAAAGCAATAATGCAGGCGGTCCATCTTGCATGCCCATTCAGCTCCCCGCTCATCGTGTGTGAGCGGGGAGGGCACCTGCCTTCCAGTGGGGTCCTGGAATAGAAGCCCTTGTGGCGAGATGGCCAGGAGTGCAAATGGATCCTGCTCTGCCCTTCAAGGCCTCTCCAGAGCTGGCCTGGCAATGTGCCTGGCAGAGATCTGAGGATGTTAATATCTGGTACCTCCAGATCACATCAATCTGCACCCATTATTTTGCCAAGCAGGGACACCTGGATGGGAGGCTCTATTTTCTTTCAGTGGCCCCTGGCTTACAAAACAAAACCAGCAAAGAGCACGCAATTCCTTTGAATCTTCTTCTGGTGTGCCTAATAGGGGTTTCTCAGAGTGCCAGGTACTGTGGGAAGACTCTGGGATTTAAAAATAAAAATAAAAAAAGCAAGCAAGCAAGGCAGCATTTTTTAATCATCTTCTTTGTTTACAAAGTGGTGACATTCAGTCTTGAATCAAAGGGAACAGTTTCCAGGTAGAAAAGTCTCTTGTTTGTTTTTTGTCAACTACCAGCTACCAGCATGTCTCTCCTCCAAACTTTGCACAAAATCAGCTTACCTTGATTTAAGCAACAAAGGAAGGGTTGGGAGTTGGAAGGGTGAGAAGGGGGGAAGCTTTTAAAAGATTATCCTTTTGGAGTTTTGATAGATTAAGAGAGTGATCAAACTAGGCAGCATCTTAATAATAGGGCCATGTGAAGTTTGGCTAGATAATGGAAGCTCTTTTGTCAATTTCCTGTAACCTGTACTTGACAGGACTCAGGAAATGGCCCCACTGGCCCACCTTTGATACCTAGAAAGGGCTTAATGAGATTTAAAGTTGCAGTACCATGACTGGAGTTTCCCACATTAGGTATAAGTTACACACAAAGTCCTTCTATGCACCAGTTCTTAGCTGGCTTTGTCGCCTGTCTGCAGAATTCAGAGTGTGTTTTCTCTATAGAAGTAACAGCTGAAAGTGGGCAGCTGAATTTCCGAACAGAAATTGTTTTCCTAAGAAGATTTTTTTTTTTTTTGGTTCCATTCAGGACTGTGTCTCTGAAATATTATCTATCATAAAAAAACATGACACGAATTTACTATGGCAGTCAGCTGCAATTTTTAGATACACTCGTTAGATTAGCGCATAACGTCTTCCCTTCCCAAAGAGACAGGGAAGAAGAGAGGGAACATCAGACTGCTATTTCTTGGGGGTGGATAGGGAGGGGCGTGGGCAAGGCCATGCCAGAACGTGTGAGCTCAGATGGGGCCCAAACGTTTCTGATGGAATATTTGAGCTGGAAATATTCAATGTGAAAGATCCCACCTCAAGGAATTCTCTGTCAGCCAGAAAGGCTCTGGGAGTCATGAGTAGTTGGTGTGTGCCTGTAATACGGGTTTGAGGATGGAGCTGTTTGGGCAGCATGTGGGGGTTGCAGAGTCAGTCTTGTTAACCTTTTATGACCTTAAGGGGACTCTTCAGGGGACTCTCACAGAAGCAGAAAGTTCTGTCTGGCGTAGTGGTGATTCTGGTGAGTCTCTGATGGAATAGAAGAGACCTCAGTTAGAGTGGGTGAGAAGTGCTCTTAGAATCCTGTTCATTTTGGTGCCTGTCTCCCATGGGCATTCAGCCTGGTTGCCTGGAGGCAGGAAGCTCCTCTACTGGCCAGGAGGCTGGAGATCCTACACCATACCACCTGCTGAGCACAGACCTCCCTTCCCGGGGCTCGGCTATTCTGCACGCTCTGTCACTTCCAAGTAAAAGCTGATGGTGTTCGTCTTCTTTAGCACTTTGGATATCTGCATGCTTGTAGCAGTGGCCCCTGCTCTTCCCCAGTGGGGTGACCACGGTACTATGCCTGTATGTTGTCTAAAAACAGAATCAGACCATGACTGCTGTCTCCAGCTTTTCGATTGAATGGCAAAATGTTCATGTTCTCCAAAGAATCAAGGCCTAATAAGCATCTTAGGATCCAAATCCATAACCATGTTGATTGATATTTAAGGGGGTAAAACTCCCAGGAATATTTAAAACTGATCTTCAAGATACACAGTATCTTGGTTTTGAATTGTCCATAGATGCACTTAAGGAGTCAATGAAAATGAGTGGGATGGATAGGTCTTGTGAGAGTTCAGATTTTTCTGTTTTATCTCATCCAGCCTTATAAGAATGTATTCTGTTTTTTCTTTATTTTCCATCTGATGCTCATGATTTATAAATATCAGGTCTCCCTTTGCCATCACTGACCTGGCATCAGCCAGCCTTTCTCTCTGGGTTTTTCTTCTGTGGTTTTCAATACCACTTGGGAGAAATCAAATACAAACTGACCTATTTTACGATAGGCTGAAAAATTTGTATATGTGTGTTTGTGGACATCTGTTTAAAATATATGCAAATAGAAGCCACTGAAACTTTCACACATAACTCCTAAAAATGTGTGAAGGGCCAGGTAAGGGTGGAAGTTCCATGCCTAGGCGCCCTGGGTAGAGCTGGCCAATGTGGCCTTGGGCCAGTGGCTGCTGGCTACACCAGCTGTGGTGAAGACCAGTATGCACAAGAGCTTGGTGGCCACCTGACCTCCACCCAAGCACCAGTGCCACCACTTAGTAGCTTTGTGACTTTGAAAAATCACTTAGCCCTTCTGAATGATGCTTTTAGCTGTGAAACAGAGATAAGACCTACCTCATGAGGTTGCTCTAAGCTTTCCATTTTTGGGACTACAAACCACATTCAGAAATGCAATTTCCATCATAACCGGGCAGACATAAATACATACATGCATGTAAGTTGCAACCAAAGAGAAAAAGAGAGATGGAGAATCTCATGGATGCTTTAATGACTGGATATGAAAGTATCACCAAGCACAGCCACTCAGCTCAGGCTGCAGGGAAGTCTGGGACATGCAGGCTTCTGTGTGTGCAGAAGAAGGAAACTGAGGAGACCAAGTGAATGATACAAGCCACACATGGTAGCAGCAGGCAGGACAGGTCTTTGATGCACTGAGGCTTGGCAAGCATGTAATTAGGATGTAGGACTGGTCTGATTTGGGGGTAATGTTGCCCCTCCTCAAAGGAACGTCTTGAATTAATGACTTCAGGGGGCTCTTTGTGCTCTTCTTTATGTCATCCTGATGATTCTAAAGTTTCACAGACTCACCTGTGGCTATAGGTAGAGTTTTCTGCAGCTGATGTGAATTTACCTGTTGCTTGATCTTAGCGCGCAAAGATGGTATTCTAACAAGACAATGGAATAGGACTGAAAATTCTGTTTCAAGTTGGTGAGCCCAGGCTGTGCATACCACAACTGATAATTATACTGAACATTTATATTGAGTGCTTACTCTATGCCAGGCATTGAGCTAAGCAGTTCACAAGGTTTATCTCAATTCATCCTCATCATAACCTTATTAGGCAGAATCATACACATCCTGGGCTCTTTTGAGATCTTCTATTCTGCTTCCTAGAGGAAGCAGATGGAAAAACAGCCTAAGTTCAGAGAGGTTAAGTGGTTTTCCCAGGGTTGCCAGCAAATTAGTGCTTATGCTAGGATCAGAAGCCTGGATTTTTCACTCTACAACAAGGACATGAGACCAGTGGGAGCACCTGAATATTTTTGTGGCCTTAGCAGTATGTTAACTGAACCTTTAATTTTAGGATCTTCAGTTTTATTTCAGGTATACACCAGAAACACCAATTTGTGCCGGAATCAAATGCCCAAAACTCTATTGCCCAACCACTCTAATGCCTAACCACTATTAAACTTGTAATTTAAATTTGAACTGGTCATTTTTAGGTAGAAATAACCAGCCTGTAATTTAAACTGTTTTTATCAACTTCAGGTAAAACTGCAAGTCTAGATTGTAGTAAAAGATCCTTATCTGTGATTTGTTTTCACGTAAATCAGTATGTTGGCCTCTTATTACTCAGTGGTTCTTGGTTGCTACTAGTACTGAAGGGAAATATTAGAATTTGCCAAAAGAAAGTAAATGTGCTTTTGGAAATCACAGGACAGAGGTAGCTGGCTTAGGCCACAACTTAGAGGATATAAGTTCTCCTTAAGAAAGAAGCTAGTGGCGATGAAATGGTTGGACTCTCCTAAAGGTGACTGAGGAGGTTTTAATGTATCTCTTTCTGGAGTTCTTTAAAGGTGCTTTTCCAGGTTGGTTCAAACCAGAGGTGGTGACCCATGACCTGATTTCTTCTCCCTGGGCAGAGGGATTCTATGTTTCCATGAAATTATCTTTTTCTAGCTCAGTGTTGCAGATGTCTCCTTACACAGTTACAGAAAATAGTAATGAGTGTATGCAATTTGCACACGAGTGACCCACATCCCAGGGCCCTGTAGAATGCCTTCCTCCAAAGGACCAAAAGGCCTGGATGTTCATAAAGAGGTGTTCCCAACCTGACCTGGTTGGAATTTTCAGTCTTACTGTCTGTGGATGGATTTGCAGCTATAAAATTTGACATTCTTTTTCTTATTCACGCCTCCTTTTACCCATTTATATCTTTGGGATCAATAAAAGGACAAAAGTAAAAGGTAGTCAAGGTAAGTGCTTCCAGCATCAGTACCCCCTCTTCCTCCACCCTGCAGTAGGCCTCTGCAGATATGGTGGTTCCTCTAAGCTTCAGCTAATCAAGTGTCCTGAAAGTGGTGGGGTGATTGGAGAAGCATCTCACAGTTTCAATGTTAACCAGCGTTCAAAGGACTGTGCCACTTGGTGGGCACCTGGGCCTCCAGGCCTATCTACTCTGAAGTGTGCACTCAGTTGGGGAGAGCATTTTTGTGCCGTGCATGTAATGATAATTTTATTAACTGGAAACCAAGTCTTTTCTGCCTCAACACAGACTCCTGATATTCTTGCATAATGTGTTTGACATTTCTGAGATGTGCAGCCTGAGGAGAGCAAACACTGAATAAGGAATCGGGAGTGCTAGTTTTTGTCCTGACTTGGTTGCTGACCTGCTCCTTCTCCCTGGGCAGCTCACCTGCCCTCTCTGTGCCTCATTATCTTCCTTTTTCCACCTGAAAAATAAGGACCATTTCTTCTACCTGCTCTGACTTGGAGATTTCAGGCACATCCAGGCAATTTGCTTGGTCGGTAAAGTAGGCTGTACATTCATGATGGTGTTTTTTTGTCTTTATTGTGATTATAGTTACTTTACTTTTTATTGGCTCAGTAAGAACTGCTGTGAACCCTGTATTGGAGGAAAAACTCTATCATATAATGATTTGCTGTTGAGATGTGATGTGATCTTTCAGAGCTATGATATAATTTTCAAGTGATATAATTTCTGAATGCAAACCAGCATTTTATCCTAACTCTCAAGATCCAGCTCTGTGGGTCCCCATTCTGAGAGATGTGGCCATTTTTCTTGTACTTTTCTGCTGGACAGGGTAGGCTCTGTATATATATATATATATATATATATATATATATATATATATATATATATATAACTCTAAAGATTTAGATGCTCCCCTCCCCACCCCTAACCTACTCATTTCAATTTTTTTCATATGTCCTGGGCGGAGGAAAGTCTCCTGAGGCTTATCACCTGCAGATGGTGCTTCTGAAAAGGAGACTGTTTCAAAAAGTTCCAAGCACTTAAAATGGGTGTGTAATGAGCCCTGTTTTGCATCTTTAATTATAGCATTTGCCACCACACATGCTGTAATCATATGCTTTCTCTAGAGCCAAAGCAGTGTGCAGTTCCAGGTCCATTCATTAATGAACCAGCAAATCAATCACAGATCTTGTCAAAAACATCA
Source organism: Capra hircus (assembly GCF_001704415.2). Classification (NCBI taxonomy): domain Eukaryota; kingdom Metazoa; phylum Chordata; class Mammalia; order Artiodactyla; family Bovidae; genus Capra; species Capra hircus. The sequence continues at coordinate 42,580,547 of NC_030818.1, read as the reverse complement.
CTGCAGCGTGGGCCTTTTACACAGACCACAGGATCAGATATACAATGGATCCCTTCTGTCTGAGTGGTGCAAATGCCTTACTTGGTTTGTAGGTTCTCTGATGTCTGTCTGTCTGTTTCTTGTTGCCTTTACTTTCCCTCCCACTTCTGTTTTAAATGGTGTCTGTTGGTTCCTTAAGAACATGCTTCTGAAATTTGGCAAGTGGAGGTTGCAAGGGGCAGATGTGAGGGCAGAGATGGAGGTTTATGATTCCAGGAGAGTCCCTAGAAGTCCTCATGACCTAAAAATATCTTGCTGATTCAGGTTTCACAAAGTATAAAATTCCTCCACTGGAGCAGGCTTTTGTGGGAAGATTGCCCTTGCAAGAGAGGGAGCCTTGTATTTAGAAAGCTAATTCTTTAGGGAGGCAAATCAGAGCCCATTCACTTGTAAACACGTTTGTATCAAACTGCTTTCTCCTTGACCTGAGGGGTCCTAGAGCAAAATAGTGAGGGTCTGCTTGGTATCCGTGTGGAGATGGCAGCTCGGTTGTGGGGGAAAGGTGAGAAGGGGTTGGAGGCCACTGACTGGTTGGAGGCCTCCTGCCAATCATGCTGGAGCCCTGCCTTGGTGAGTAGAGATTTGGGCTAAGGTGATGAGGAGGACTGAGAAGGTGATAAAATTTGACCAACAGTGTTCAGAGTTCAGATGCTGGAACTTCTAAATGATTGACCAATGTCACATTAGGGCCTGGGCGTCTCTTTAGGAAAGTCTTGAGTTTCTGTGTGACACACCCAATACTTCTTCAGTGTATTTGTCTGTTATTATTATCGTTGCTGTTGTTTGGTTGCTAAGTCGTGTCTGACTCTTTGTGACCCTTGTGGACTGTAGCCCGCCAGGCTCCTCTGTCCATGGGATCTTCCTAAGCAAGAATACTGGAGTGGGTTGCCATTCCCTCCTCCAAGGGATCTTCCCAACCCAGGGATCGAACCCACATCATTTGCAGTGCAGGCAGATTCTTGCTGCTGAGCCACCAGGGAAGCCCAGAGAAGAAGGTACTGAAAAACAAATATCAGGGCACTTAAAGGACAACCTCTGCAGGTGTGAGTGATCAGAGAATGTGTCTCAGGCATGATGATGTATAGACGTAAACACCACTATTACTGTTAATTTATTATACTTGGTATAATAGAAATAACGTTATCAGTTATTGATTATTGTCAGCTTCCTCTCACTAGAATGTATATTCATAGAGGGCAACTTCTTTGTTTTGTTCAGTGCCTGGCACTTAGATGGTGCTCAGTATTTGTTGGATAAATGAACACATTTATTCTTTTCCTTGGCTTCAGTGTCTTTCTCTCTTCCATTTCAGCACCTACCTAGTACTCACTGCTGCCCCAGGAATTCTTAGACTCGCCAGCTTGGCACCATCTGTCTTCTCTAGGGCCCTCTCAGAATTGGGACAATTGCAAATATTCGATTTCCACCCCTTTTCTTTAAGTGAGAAAGCTGTAAACAGTGATATGGCAGTCTCCACTGGCTTTCTGCACGATGCCAGTGACGGTTTCTTGCAAAGGGCAAGGCCTGGAATTGAACGTAAACAAACACAGCCCATGAGTTTAAAATAGACCATTGAGCGGCTCACAGAATAGGCCCCTTGTTTTTAAAAGAGCAGTGGACGCTCTCAAGAAATAATAAGAAATAATAAGTCTGGAAGCTGGATAGAAACCTCTGATGCTTTCTGGCTGCGTTTGTCCTTCGAACTTTATTTGTGTTTGGCACGCCTATGATGGAGCTGCTGCCAGCCTCGGCCAGGGTCTGCAGGCAACGGAAAGTTTATCTGGGCTGCTGGAGGGAAGTGGAAATCTCTTTGAAAAAAGGGCATCCTAGTGGTTGTGCTCATTTCTAAAACACAGACTCCCTTTGCAGAGGCAGTTTGGCGTTCATCCAAAGAGGAGCATGAGATTTGAGGATGGACGTACGTGTGACCTAGGGACATTTTCTTAACATCATGTAGCCCAGATTTTCTCATCTGTAATATTAGGGCATTAATACCTACCTCACAACGTTGACTTGGAATTAAATGATATGATTGTAGATTCTGTGAGTTGACAGCTTGCTCTGATGTGTTCACGTCTCTCCACCCAGTGGCTCACACTGTGTCTGAGGGGTGGTGGCAGTGCTAACCCTCTTCCACCGAGAAGCAGCCAAGGATAGCTGGGTTCCTTTGTCAGCAATCTGAAGACATAAACAGTGTTCTATTCCCTTTCTTCTCTCCAGAATCTTTATTCTTTCTTGAAAAAAAAGTAAACACACCCCCACAAATAATATATTAGTACATTTTAATTGTAAAAATTTAAACGATTAAATATATTCCCAGTTCTCCCTTGAGTAACCACTGTGGGAGTGTATCCTTCCAGAGACCATATGTCTCTATCATTCGGGTCTCTGTCTGTATATCAGTCGCTCAGTCATGCCACCCCATGGATGGCAGCATGCCAGACTTCCCTGTCCATCACCAACTCCTGGAGCTTGCTCAAACTCTTGTCCCTTGAGTCAGTGATGCCATCCAACCATCTCATCCTCTGTCATCCCCTTTTCCTTCTGCCTTCAATCTTTCCCAGCATCTGGGTCTTTTCTAAGGAGTCAGTTCTCATCAGGTAGCCAAAATATTAGAGCTTCAGCTTTAGCATTAGTCCTTCCAATGAATATTCAGGACTGATTTCCTTTAGAATTGACTGGTGTGATCTCCTTGCTGTCCAAGGGACTCTCAAGAGTCTTCTCCAACATCACAGTTTAAAAGCATCAGTTTGTCAGCACTCAGCCTTCTTTATGATCCAACTCTCACATCCATATGTGACTATTGGAAAAACCATAGCTTTGACTAGACAGACTTTGTTGACAAAGTGATGTCTCTGCTTTTTAATATATTGTCTAGGTTGGTCATAGCTTTTCTTTCAAGAGACAAGTGTCTGTTAATTTCATGGCTGTAGTCACCATGTGCAGTGATTTTGGAGCCCAAGAAAATAAAGTCTATCACTGTTTCCATTGTTTCACATCTATATGCCATGAAGTGATGGGACTGGATGCCATGATCATTGTTTTATGAATGTTGAATTTTACGCTCTCCTCTTTCACTTTCATCAAGAGGCTCTTTAGTTCCTCTTCACTTTCTGCCATAAGGGTGGTGTCATCTGCATACTGAGGTTATGGATATTTCTCCTGGCAATCTTGATTCCAGCTTGTGCTTCATTCAGCCTGGCGTTTCACATTTCTGTCTGTATATCCATCTCATCTGTATCATTATCTCTGTTTCTATCTATAATGTATTTCCGTAGCTATAAGCCTATCTGTCTGTCTGTCTCCCTACCTATCTATTTATCTGTAATAGTTACTTTTATGCCTCGACTTGACTGGGTCACAGTGCACAGATAGTTGGTGAAACATTATTCTGTGTTATGTGAAGGTGTTTTTTGGATGAGAATAACATTCAAATCGGTGGGCTTCTAGTAAAGCAAATTACCCTCCAAGATGTGGTGATCCCATGGACAGAGAAACTTGGTGGGCTACAGTCCATGGGTCACAAGAGTTGGACACAACTTAGTGACTAAACCATCACCACTATGCCAATGTGGATGGACCTTCAACCAGTTGAAGGCCTTGATAGAATAAAAACTGATCTCTCTGGAAGACAGTATATGCCAGCAAATTGCCTTTAGATTCTACTTGCAGCTCTTCGCTGAGTCTCCAGGCTGCTGGCCTACCGTTTAAATTTGGGGCTTACCAAGCCTCCCCAGTCTCATGAGCCAACTACCCATAATCTCTCTCTCTTTTTGTCTCTCTCCACATCCTGTTGGTTATAGTTCTCTGGAGAACCCTGACTAATAATCTGATTTATTCTATCCTATCCTTTCATCAATCCATCCATCCGTAGCAGGAGAATTACTGGGATACTAATTAGTGTTCCATTCTTATTTTATTATCTTCTCCCAGTTCTATGAAGGAGCCAGCTTTGTATTATAAAATCAAAGCAGAAATTGTCTGCCTCCATCCTCTCTGAAACCTCCAGGGACTTGGTAGAATTTTTACTTGGAGTTGGAGGCAGGAGAGGATGGGAAAAGAGGCAGAAGCTCTGAGATATTTAGGTAGGGAGAGGCCCTAAGACCAAGGATAGGTTCTATGGGGTGAGACCTTGTCCACACCTTCACTTTTTCCTTAAGCAGGGAGAGGGCATATACATTGTCTCATGTGCCCAAGGAGGTTCTTCTCTCTCCCAAAGATGATACAGAAGTTTCTGTATGTTTGGATAATGTAATGACCAGAGCAGATCAGTGACCGCAGGAGCCATGTGCAAAGTTTTGTTTTGTATGACTCTAGAACCTTGGCACAACACAGGGTTTGGAAATGTGATGATGTAAGTCAAAGTTATGACAGATATTATTAGTTTGGTGCAAAAGTATTTGTGGTTTCCAGTGTTGAAATTTGCTGTTTGATATTAGAATACATTAAAAACAAATGTGGTTATGTTATCCATAATTTTAATGTGTATTTCTCACTTTTTTTTTTTTTGCTAATGACTTATTATTTGCTGTTAATATTTATTTTGGACCAGAGAAATTATGTTAGACAAAAAACAAATTTGAGTGATTTTATTTGAATTCAAAATAAGTCATAAAGCAATGGAGACAACTGGCAACATTAACAACGCTTTTGACCCGGGAACTGCTAACGAATGTACAGTGGAGTGGTGGTTCAAGAAGTTTTGCAAAGGAGAAACTTGAAAATGAGGCACACAGAGGCTAGCCATTAGAACTTGAAAACAACAATTGAGAGCCATCATTGAAGCTGATCCTCTTACGGCTACAGAAGTTGCCGAAGAACTCAGTGTTGACCACTCTATGGTCATTTGGCATTTGAAGCAGATCAGAAACATGAAAAAGCTGGATAAGTGGGTGCCTCATGAATTGACTGCAAATCAAAAAAATCATTCTGAAGTGTTGTTGTCTTCTTTTATTCTGCACAACAGCAGTGAACTGTTTCTCGATCAGGTTGTGATGTGTGGCAAAAAGTGCATTTTATATGACAATTGGTGACAACCGGCTCAGATCTAGAAGAAGCTCCAAGTTCAGTTCAGTTCAGCTGCTCAGTCATGTCTGACTCTTTGTGACCCCATGAATCGCAGCACGCCAGGCCTCCCTGTCCATCACCAACTCCCGGAGTTCACTCAAACTCACGTCCATCGAGTCCGTGATGCCATCCAGCCATCTCATCCTCTGTCGTCCCCTTCTCCTCCTGTCCCCAATCCCTTCCAGCATCAGAGTGTTTTCCAATGAGTCAACTCTTCGCATGAGGTGGCCAAAGTATTGGAGTTTCAGTTTTAGCATCATTCCTTCCAAAGAACACCCAGGGTTGATCTCCTTCAGAATGGACTGGTTGGATCTCCTTGCAGTCCAAGGGACTCTCAAGAGTCTTCTCCAAACCACAGTTCAAAAGCATCAATTCTTCGGTACACAGCTTTCATCACAGTCCGACTCTCACATCCATATATGACCACTGGAAAAACCATAGACTTGACTAGACGGACCTTTGTTGGCAAAGTGTCTCTGCTTTTCAATATGCTATCTATGTTGATCATAATTTTCCTTCCAAGGAGTAAGGGTCTTTTAATTTCATGGCTGCAATCACCATCTGCAGTGATTTTGGAGCCCAAAAAAATAAAGTCTGACACTGTTTCCACTGTTTCCCCATCTATTTCCCATGAAGTGATGAGACCAGATGCCATGATCTTCGTTTTCTGAATGTTGAGCTTTAAGCCAACTTTTTCACTCTCCTCTTTCACTTTCATCAAGAGGCTTTTTAGTTCCTCTTCATTTTCTGCCATAAGGGTGATGTCATCTACATATCTGAGGTGATTGATATTTCTCCTGGCAATCTTGATTCCAGCTTGTGCTTCTTCCAGCCCAGCATTTCTCATGATGTACTCTGCATATAAATTAAATGAGCAGGGTGACAGTATACAGCCTTGAAGTATCCTTTTCCTATTTGCAACCAGTCTGTTGTTCCATGTCCAGTTCTAACTGTTGCCTCTTGACTTGCATCTAGGTTTCTCAAGAGGCAGGTCAGGTGGTCTGGTATTCCCATTTCTTTCAGAATTTTCCACAGATGATTGTGATCCACACAGTCGATTGTGATCCACACAGTCAAAGGCTTTGGCATAGTCAACAAAGCAGAAATAGATGTTTTTCTGGAACTTTCTTGCTTTTTTGATGATCCAATGGATGTTGGCAATTTGATCTCTGGTTTCTCTGCCTTTTCTAAAACCAGCTTGACTTCTGGAAGTTCACGGTTCATGTACTGCTGAAGCCTGGCTTGGAGAACTTTGAGCGTTATTTTGCTAGCATGTGAGATGAGTGCAGTTGTGTGCTGGTCTGAGCATTCTTTGGCATTACGTTTCTCTGGGATTGGAATGAAAACACCTTTTCCCGTCCTGTGGCCACTGCTGAGTTTTCCAAATGTGCTGGCATATTGAGTGCAGCACTTTCATAGCATCATCTTTCAGGATTTGAAAGAGCTCCACTGGAATTCCATCACCTCCACTAGCTTGTTCGTAGTGATGCTTTCTGAGGCTCACCTGACTTCACATTCCAGGATGTCTGGCTCTAGGTGAGTGATCACACCATCGTGATTATCTGGGTCGTGAAGATCTTTTTTGTACAGTTCTTCTGTGTATTCTTGCCACTTCTTAATATCTTCTGCTTCTGTTAGGTCCCTACCATTTCTGTCCCTTATTGAGCCCATCCTTGCATGAAATGTTCCCTTCGTATCTCTAATTTTCTTGAAGTGATCTCTAGTCTTTCCCATTCTACTGTTTTCCTCTATTCCTTTGCATTGGTAGCTGAGGAAGGCTTTCTTATATCTTCTTGCTATTCTTTGGAACTCTGCGTTCAGATGCTTATATCTTTCCTTTTCTCCTTTGCTTTTTGCTTTTCTTCTTTTCACAGCTATTTGTAAGGCCTCCCCAGACAGCCATTTTGCTTTTTTGCATTTCTTTTCCATGGGGATGGTCTTGATCCCTGTCTCCTGTACAATGTCACGAACCTCAGTCCATAGTTCATCAGGCACTCTATCTATCAGATATAGTCCCTTAAATCTATTTCTCACTTCCACTGTATATCATAAGGGACTTGATTTAGGTCATACCTGAATGGTCTAGTGGTTTTCCCTACTTTCTTCAATTTAAGTCTGAATTTGGCAATAAGGAGTTCATGATCTGAGCTACAGTCAGCTCCTGGTCTTGTTTTCGCTGACTGTATAGAGCTTCTCCATCTTTGGCTGCAAAGAATATAATCAATCTGATTTCAGTGTTGACCATCTGGTGATGTCCATGTGTAGAGTCTTCTCTCATGTAGTTGGAAGAGGGTGTTTGCTATGACCAGTGCGTTCTCTTGGCAAAACTCTGTAAGCTATTGCCCTGCTTCATTCCACATTCCAAGGCCAAATTTGCCTGTTATCAGGTGTTTCTTGACTTCCTACTTTTGCATTCCAGTCCCCTATAATGAAAAGGACATCTTTTTTGGGTGTTAGTCTAAAAGGTCTTGTAGGTCTTCATGAAACTGTTCAATTTCAGCTTCTTCAGCATTACTGGTTGGGGCATAGACTTGGATAACTGTGATATTGAATGGTTTGCCTTGGAGATGAACAGAGATCATTCTGTCGTTTTTGAGACTGCATCCAAGTACTGCATTTCAGACTCTTTTGTTGACCATAATGGCTACTCCATTTCTTCTAAGGGATTCCTGCCCACAGTAGTAGATATAATGGTCATCTGAGTTAAATTCACCCATTCCAATCCATTTTAGTTCACTGATTCCTAGAATGTCGACATTCACTCTTGCCATCTCTGACCACTTTTGCCTTGATTCATGGACCTGACATTCTAGGTTCCTATGCAATATTGCTCTTTACAGTATTGGACCTTGCTTCTATCACTAGTCACATCCACAGCTGGGTATTGTTTTTGCTTTGGCTCCATCCCTTCATTCTTTCTGGAGTTATTTCTCCACTGATCTCCAGTAGCATTTTGGGCACCTACTGACCTGGGGAATTCCTCTTTCAGTATCCTATCATTTTTCCTTTCATACTGTTAATGGGGTTCTCAAAGCAAGAATACTGAAGTGGTTTGCCATTCCCTTCTCCAGTGGACCACATTCTGTCAGACCTCTCCACCATGACCCACCCGTCTTGGGTTGCCCCATGGGCGTGGCTTAGTTTCATTGAGTTAGACAATGCTGTGGTCCTAGTGTGATCAGATTGACTAGTTTTCTGTGATTATGGTTTCAGTGTGTCTGCCCTCTGACGCCCTTTTGCAACACCTACTGTCTCACTTGGGTTTCTCTTACCTTGGACCTGGGGTATCTCTTCACGGCTGCTCTAGCAAAGTGCAGCTGCTGCTTCTTACCTTGGAAGAGGGTTATCTCTTCACTGCCGCCCCTCCTGACCTTGAACATAGATTAGCTCCTCTAGGCCCTCCTGCACCCATTCAGCCACCACTCCTTGGATGTGAGGTTGCTCCTGAAGAAGCTCCAAAGCACTTTCCAAAGCCAAACTAGCCAAACAAAGGTCAAGGTCACTGGTGGTCTGCTGCCGTCTGATTCACGATAGTTTTCTGAATCCCAGCAAAACCATTACATCTGAGAAGTATGCTCAGCAGATTGATGAGATGCACTGAAAGCTGCAGTGCCTGTAGCTGGCATTGGTCAATAGAAAGGGCCCAATTCTTCTGCACAACAATGCCTGGCCACATGTTGCACAACGAATGCTTCATAAGTTGAATGAATTGGACTATGAAGTGTAACCTCATCCACCATATTCATCTGACCTCTTGCTAACTGACTACCATTTCTTCAAGCATCTCAACAACTTTTTGCAGGACAATGCTTCCACAACCGGCAGGGTGCAGAAAATGCTTTCCAAGAGTTCATCGAATCCTGAGGAGTGGATTTTTATGCTGCAGGAATAAATAAACTTGTTTCTCCTACAATCAATGTGTTGATGTTAATAGTTCCTATTTTGATTAATAAAGATGTGTTTGAGCCTAGTTATAATGATTTAAAATTCACAAACATAATTATGTTTGCATCAACCCAATATATATATATATAGCTCTCCAGCTATATAAATATAAATTATAAATAAATATAAATGATATCATTTCTGTGAAAAATGTAAATGTTTAGTCTTTGAGTATTAAAATCTTTAAAGTAGCACTTAGATTTTTCACTTCCTACATCTTGAATAGGTTTCCAATTCTACCTCATTCAAATATTCTATAAAATGTTCCATATTACTTACATGTCTTAACTCATACAATTTCCTATTGATATTTAGATTGTTTCCATTGTTTCTTATTATAAACAATGCCCTAGTGAACATCCTTTAATGTTGAGCAGTTATTCCTAATTGCCTGGAAAACTGAGCCTCATCTCCTCCCAGAATTCCGTTCTACTTTCACATGCCCACAGGAGTCCAGCTCTGTGATGGGCTCGGTGGGGAATACAGAGCAGACGGAAGAAACTGTTGTCCCTGCTGGAGTCTATGATCTTATGAAGAAAGTAAGACCTGAAGAACAAGAGACTCCTCTCTGTAGCCACAGGACCTCATAGGGTGAGAAATCAGGCCTGGCGGCGTAATTTGGGGAGTCATAAGAGATGAAGGCTTTTTGTCTATGGGAACAAAATGTTCCCTGATTAATCCCATACCTTCCTTGGAACACATGCGTGTGTGGCAGAGCAGACTTCCCTCTATTAGTTATTCTCCAGCTGTTTACCTTTCCTTATTTCCCATTGGAATTAGTACATTTTGTAAAGAATAAAGACTTGACGGAGTTAAAGTCGCAGGCTCCAGCCCTTTGACAAGCTTGTATATATCATTGCCCTGAATAGTTTTGGACTTCTACTATATATATATATATATTTCCATAAATAATATAAACCATTGTTTTATGTATTTAAAAATTTTACAGATCTTCTCAACAAGATGTAAACACATAGGGCCAGAGACTTGGCCTTTCTCTGTAAAGCTGCCAGCCTCAGTGAGCAGTTAGGGTGGGGTTCGCACTTGACCAGACGGGAGAAGGTAGAACCTGGGAGGTGGCTCCTTCTCTTCTCAGATCCCTCCGCCAGGGCCTGACATTTATTTCTGAAGGCTTTTGAAAGACTCTGGACCAAGACTTTAGCTCATAAAGGCTTAAAGGTCTGTTCTCCAAGGAGCCTGTTTATGGGGAAACACCTGAGAGAGAACATTTAAAACCTGAGGAATGAACGCATCTCCAATGAGTGAATTTGAAGGGTGGATGGGGACCTTTTGGTTCCCTCCTTGGGGTGCTCAGAGTGAAACAGCATGAAGGGATGAGGCTCTATTGACCCCTCTGACTAACAGTTCCCAGACCTGGAGAGGAAGATGCCACTCATTGTGACTGTCCCAATTTAGGAACAAGGCTCTCTCTGACAGGGATGTCTTAGAAAATTCTGTACTTGGTCCCCTCATGATAAAATGAGGTGCAAAAGTGCTGTCTTCCTTTCCGGACAACCTTGTCTCCAACCAGGGTGGATAAGTGGAAAAGGAGAGGGTGAAATACCCCAGCCCTCTGACTGTAGAAGCTGAGGAGGGGTCCGTTCCTCTGGCTCCAAAGGGTGAAGGCATGGCACAAAGGGTGAAGGAGCTGGGCCTTCTCTTACTTCCCTTGCTTTCCTCCCTCCCTTCCTCTTTCTTTCATTTGTTCTTTACAAATATCAAGGAATTGTCAAACTTCTTGTTTCAACTAGTTGCACTTTAGTATGATTTGATTTGGGTTGATTTTCTTCTAAGCTGAAGGAACGCTAGTTGGCACGGGTCTTTTTGTGTCGGTAAAAGGAAGCAACAAAGAAAAGAGGTAAGGAAAGTTCCCTTTTGATACAAGAACAATTTGTCATAAGATTCTGCACTCCCAAATACTCAGCCTTGCAAGGAGTATTTTTCCCATCAGCTATGCACCCAAGACTCTGTTCTTTCCCTTGTTTCCTCTCTGACACTTTTGCATGTGTGCTGGATACAATAAAGTTGCTTAGTTGCTTGAGCTTTTTTTTTTTTTTCTCTTTTCCAGTTATTTAACAACTTTCAAGTGGGGAAAAATTTGGGTCTTTTTAATTTGATTTTTGACTTTATTTTAAATGCATGTGTATCTCCTTTCTGTTTGCTAAACAGTAATTGCAGATCTTTCTGGCCACCTTTAATACTCCCAGCTAATTATCCTGAAATAAATCTCTTTCAAGCCCGCATGCCAGCAGTTCTGGGATCCGAGCGGTTCTTTCAGCTCCCGGCTGCCTGTCACTCAAATGGGCCTCAGCTGCAACTCCGAACGATGAGTATTAACCTCCCGCTGGGAAGATTCGCCCAATCTCCCCACTTCCAACAGCAGCTCCCAGGGCCGCACCACGCTCCTACCTGTTAGCCTAAGCTGGGATTTTCTTTTGCTAACGCTGTGATTTTGAAAAGTGGAAGAGGATTCCTGGGAGAAAGACACTCAGTTAACCTTCTCCTAATTGCCATTCAAGATGGGAAAGCGAGAGGAAGATGGTGACTGTCCCGGAGGGGCGGCTGGGTTGTGGAGTGGCCCACAGCCTCGCCAGGAAGCACTGGTCTGCTGGTGAGTGTGGCGAGGCGTCTGCGTTGGCAGGATCCTACCTGAGGGCGGCTGATGGCTGACGCCTGGGGACAGGCCTCGATTCAGACCCTGTGTCTTGTCTGATGTCGTCCCTCCTCCTCAAATGTCCCTCAGTGCTGTGCTCACTGTTGTTCCCTGGACTCTCCTTCTTCTTCCACTCTCTGCTAATCCCTTGCAGGTTTCCTCTTGCCTTGTTCAGCAAGATTTTGTACGTTCTTGCTGAGCCCTGGCCTGTTTATTTGTTCAGAGTTTTGTGATCGGTCCCACCTCTCCTGGGTAAGGCCATGCCCTCCTCTCACTCTTGTTTCCCTTCTGATTCCAAATGCTTTCTGCCTCCTCACTAGGTCCTGGTGAGATAGGGGAGTGGCTCTTTGGGCAGGCCCCAGAGCGCAGTGGGTAGAGCACACTGTTTAATGCAGCAACACTGCATGATGCCAGATGAATGAAAGCATGGGTGAATAAATGACAGCAGAGAAACAGTTCTTGTCCCCCACCCCCACCCCCACCATAGTAGGCCACCTTCTTCCTAGATTGACCTCTCTGAAACCTCTTCTTTCCATACTGTGAAAGACTAGTTATCTGCCAGCTGCCAGTACCCCTCCTTGTGGGAAGAATTCTGCTTCCTGGCCATTGGTATGTGCCTGACTTTGGTCAGTAAATGTTAACTAAAGCTGATGCGTGTCACCTCCAGGTGAAAGCTGTGAAAACCTAGTATTCTCTTTTCCTTCTGTCAATTTCGCTGGCAAAATTTCCAGTTGTAGCTGCTTCATGAGCTTGGATCTTGTACTGAGAGGCCCCGGGTGATCTGTCATGGGTATATAGTGTGGACAAGAAATAAACCTTTGTAGTTTTATGCCACTGAGGTCTTGGTTTTTTTTTTTTTAAACAAAGGCACCATAATCTAACCTATCCTGACGGATACACAAATACACAAATATACTTATTAGGTTGGTGCAGAAGTAATAATGTGGGGTTTTGCATTGTTGAACTTTGCCACTTGATATTGGAATACGTTCTTAAATAAATGTGGTTATGTTATATATCATTTTAATGCACACTTCTCACTTTATGTATTTTTGCTAATGACTTATTGCTTGCTGTTTATTTTATATTTATTTTAGACTAGGGAAATGATGTTAGACAAAAAGCAAATTTGAGTGATGTTCTTATTTGAGTTCAAAATGGGTCATAAAGCAATGGAGACAATTCACAACATCAACAATGCGTTTGGCCCAGGAACTGCTAACCAATGTACAGTGCAGTGGTGGTTCAAGAAGTTTTGCAAAGGAGAAACTTGAGGAGTGCAGTGGCTGGCCATAGGAAGTTGCCAATGACAGTTGAGACCCGTCATTGAAGCTGATCCTCTTACAACTATACAAGAAGTTGCCAAATAACTCAGTGTTGATCATTCTATGGTCATTTGGCATTTGAAGCAAATTGGAAAGGTTAAAAAGCTTGATAAGTGGGTACCTCATGAGCTAACCACAAATAAAAAAATGCCATTTTGAAGTGTAGTCTTCTCTTATTCTACACACACAAAAAAAACAAACCATTTCTTTGTTGGATTGTGATGTGTGACAAAAAGTGGATTTTATACAACAACTGGCAATGACCAGCTCAGTGGTTGAACTGATAAGCTCCAAAGCACTTCCCAAAGCCAAAATTGCACCAAAAAAAAGGTCATAGTCACTGTTTGGTGGTCTGCTGCCCATCTGATCCACTACAACTTTCTGAAGCCAAGCAAAACCATTACATTTGAGAAGTATGTTCAGCAAATTAATGGGATGCACCAAAAACTGCAACACCTGCAGCCAGCATTGGTCAATAGAAAGGGCCCAACTTTTTTGCACAACAGTGCCTGACAAGTCACACCACCAACACTTCAAAACTTGAATGAATTGGGCTACGAAGTTTTGCCACATTTGCCATGTTTACCTGACCTCTCACCAACAGACTACCACTTCTTCAAGCATATTGACAGCTTTTTGCAGGGAAAGTGCTTCCACAACCAGCAGGAGGCAGAAAATGCTTTCCAAGAATTTGTCAAATCCTGAAGTGCAGATTTTTATGCTATAGGAATAAACAAACTTACTTCTCATTGGCAATGATGTATTGATTATAATGGTTCCTATTTTGATTAATAAAGATGTGTTTGAGCCTAGTTATAATGAATGGTTCAAAAGTGCAATAACATTTGTACCAACCTAATATATCCCAGTGTGGCTTCTTTCCCTTAAACTTTAAATATGTACTTTTTACCTACTTCTGAAGAAAGATCTTTTTCTAGTTAGCTAGCCCCATATTCTTTGTAGAGATCAGAAACCCAAATCCTGGCCAAAGAGAAAGAGATATGTTTTTGTTTAGATGGTGGAATGAGACAGATGAGTCTTACATCATCATCAGATCCCAGATTGCTCCTATGTCTGCATTTCATCTCTCAAGATATCAAAGGAGAACTGCCACATACAGTTGCAAGGTTGTGCACTGAACAACCAAGGGGCAGGACATTTTCAAAGACCACAGTGTGAATGGCTTATAAACCCTTTGCTGGATTCCACTAGCAGAGGGTCTATTTATAAGAAATTTTGGGGAGCAAGGGAGTACTGCATTCCACCAGCAACAGAAAACTGGAGAATTCATTCAAATGATGCACTGGAACTGGTTAAAGTCCTCAAGGAAATTATAATGAGAGGACTCTTACCACTTTCTATCTTTGGCATAAGTTAAGCAAAATGTTTTGGGCTTCCCTGGTGGCTCAGAGGTTAAAGCGTCTGCCTGGAATGCGGGAGAATTGGGTTCGATCCCTGGGTTGGGAAGATCCCCTGGAGAAGGAAATGGCAACCTACTCCAGTATGCTTGCCTGGAGAATCCCATGGAGGGAGGAGCCTGGTAGGCTACAGTCCATGGGGTCACAAAGAGTTGGACACGACTGAGCAACTTCACTTCACTTCAAGCAAAATGTTAGTACCTGATACTTTTAGCCATTCTCATCTGCCCCTTAACCTTAGCTCCAGGCCCCTTAAATTTGTATTGAATTGTGTTTTGGGGAATTGTGTTTCCTGATTTTCCCTTTGTGTAGGCTGTGCCTTCTGGGTCTCTCCAACAGGGGGAGTTCAGTAGATTTCACCCAGCAGCTGTCTCTTTTGGGCTTTTCTTTTCCTTTCAGTTCTTGCCCTCCATTACTTTTGTCTGCTAAGCCCTTGTGTTTGATTGGTGCCCTAAGATAGACTGGCGTTTTACTCCCATTGAGGGTGGCTTAACATACAGTCACATGTTGGTCTTCGTTTTTCTTTCTCTAAGGATGTTCTGGCTTCAAACTCCAGCATATAGCATAGACGAAGGCAATGGCAACCCACTCCAGTACTCTTGCCTGGAAAATCGCTTGGATGGAGGAACCTGGTAGGCTGCAGTCCATGGGGCCTCTAGGAGTTGGACATGACTGATCGACTTCACTTTCACTTTTTGCTTTCATGCATTGGAGAAGGAAATGGCAACCCACTCCAGTGTTTTTGCCTGGAGAATCCCAGGGACAGGGGAGCCTGGTGGGCTGCCATCTATGGGGTTGCACAGAGCCGGACATGACTGAAGCGACAGCAGCAACAGCAACAGCAGGAGTGGCTGTTTTAATACTGGACAAGAGTAGATTTCTGAAGAAAATTATTACCAAGAATAAAGAGTACCATTTCATAGAGGTAAAAATGCTAATTCTTCACTGGGATATTACCATCCAAAGCGTACAAGAAGCAAAAACTTAGTTCTTTCAGAACTGGAAGCAAAAATAGATTCATAATTATAGTCAGAAATTTCAGCTCCTGTCTCCCAGTACTTAAGGACACAAACGGACGGAGAATCAGTAACGATAAGGGAGACTTAGGTGTCACTGTAAACCAACGTTTTCTCATTGACATTTGTATTGAGTTGGCCAAAAAGTTCATTTAGCTTTTTTGGCAAGATGTTGTGAGACCCGAACGAACTTTTTGGCTAACTCAGTAGCTCACACAACCCCACAAAGCAGAAAACACTCGTTCCAAGTTCATATGGAATATAAACCAACATAGAACATATTCTAGACCGTAAAATAAGCCTCAGTTAATTTAATAGGATTCAAATCAAAGTATGTCCTCTGACTACGAGGGAAATAAATTAGTGCCAAATAACAAAAAATTATTTTGAAAATCCCCAAATGTTTGAAAATTTAAAAAGTTCATGTAAAAATACCCATGGAACAAAGAAGTAATCAAAAGGAAAATTAAAACATATTTTGAACTGAGCAAAAAGAAAAACCATATATTACAATTTGTGAGAAGCAGCTAACATAGTCTTAAAGAGACAGTTACAGTATTAAATGTCCATATTAGAGAAGAAAAAATGATTACAAACTGGGTTTCCCTGGTGGTCCAGTGGTTACAAATCCATCTACCAATGCAGGGAACAGGGATCCAATCTCTGATCCTGAAAGATCCCACATGCCACAGGGCAAATAAGCCTGTGTGCTGTGACTACTGAAGTCTCCGTGCCTAGAGCACATGTAGAGCCCATGCTCTGCAACAGGAGAAGCCATCACAAGGAGAAGTCCACATACTGCAGCGAAGAAGAATAGCCCTCGTTTGCCACAGCTAGAGAAAAGTCCATGTGTAGCAACGAATACCCAGCACAGCCCAAAATAAATAAATAAATAATCTTTTACAAAAAGGTTACAAACCAATGACCTTCACTTTCACCTTAAGAACTTAAAAAGAGAATGAACAAATGAAACCCAAAGTAAGGAGAAGAAAGGAATATTGAACATCATGATGGAAATCAATTTAAAAGATAACAGAAAAATAATACAGAAAAATAAATAAAACCAAAAACTGATTCTTTGAGAAGGTCAAAATAATTTGATAAATCTATAGTAAGAATGGTTAGAGAAAAGAGAAGATAAAATAACCAGTATCAGGAATGAGAGAGATAATATCATTATGGATTTTAAAGATATTTAAAGGGTAATAAAGGAGAATTTTATGCCAGTATATTCTGCATGTTACATTAAATGGACAAATTTCTTGAAAGATATAAACTACCAAAGCTTATTCAAGAAGAAATAGTGTGTGTTATTTGATCAATTGTTTTTGATTCTTTGCAACCCCATGAACTGTAGCTTTCCTGGGTCCTCTGTACATGGAATTCTCTAGGCAAGAATATTGGAATGGGTAGCCATTCCCATCTCCAAGGGATCTTCCTGAGCCAAGTATTGAACCTGAGTCTCCAGCATTGCAGGCAGATTCTTTACCATCTGAGCCAAGAAGAAATAGGTAACCTTAATAATCCTATATAAAATATTGACTTTATCCTTTAAAACCTCACAAAGAAACCCCAGGGCCAAGGGGCTTCATGAAGAAATTCTACTGAACATTTAAGGAAAAAAATAATAATGTTTCTATATAAACTTTTACAGAAAATTGAAGAGAAGAAAATGTTCTTCAACTCAGTCTATGAGATAGTATGACAGTGATACCATAACCAGACAAAGATATTACAAGAAAATATATTTCAGACCAGTGGTCTTCATGATCATGAGATACAAAACTTTTACCAAAATGTTAGCAATCAAATCCAATCATGTATAAAAGATAATGCATAATGACGAAGTGGTGCTTATTTTAGGAATGCAATGTTGAATTAACATTTGAAAATTAAGCTATTGAATTTACCAGCTTAACAATTTAAATATAAAAATTTAAAAATGATATGGTCATCTCAGTAGATGCAAAGCAGAACAAACCCAAAATGTTTTGGCAAAGTTCAATTCCATTTCTGATTTAAGTGCCCGGTAAACCAAGAATATAAGTAAACTTCCTGACAGTAACGGGCATCTGTAAAAAATCTGCAGCTAACATCTTATTTAATGATAACAGACTGAATGTTTTTCCCTAAGCTTAAGAACATGACAAGGATGTCCATTCTTCTATTTTAACATTTTTGGAGAGTCTAGGTTGTACAATATGGCAAGAAAAAGGAAAAAAGACCTTCAAATAAGAAAATAAGTAAAAGTATATTTGTGCATAGTATTGTTGCCTATGTAGAAAAATTCCATTAAGCTACTAGAACTAATAAATGAATTTAAGAAAGCTGTAGGATAAAAGATCAATATACATAATTCAATTACATCCTATATGCTAGCAACAAACCATCAGAAATTGAAGTAAAACATTTATAATAGCATTAGAACTATGAAATACTGTGGACATATACGATAAAAGTTGTGCAAGACCCATACTCCAAAAGCTACAAAACAAGGCTAAGAGGAATTAAGAAAGAAATTAAGGGGGACACAAAAGACTGGAGAAATGTACTGTCTCATGGATCAAGAGATTCAATATTGCTGAGATGTTCTTCCAGTGTTCTATGTGAAAGCCCCATGAAAGGCCCAGTGGACATTTTTTGGAGGGTAGAAATTGACAAGGCTGACTCTTATGTTCATATGGAAATACAACCAACCTAAAGTACCTAATAAAATTTTGAAAGAGAACAATGTTGGAAGATTAATTGTGAAGGTACAATAATAAAGATAGTGTGGAACTGGCATAAAGATCAACAGGTAGGTCATTGGAACAGAAGAGAGTTGAGAAGCAGACATACATGTCAATTGATTTCAAAGGCTGAAATTTATTGTTAGTTGTGAAGAGAACATAGTGGTAAGGGAATATTCTTTTCAATTAACAGTGCTGGGACAATTGTATATCCACATGAAAAAATACAAAGACAAAAAGAACTTCAGTCCACACTATATACAAAAATTAGCTCCAAGTGGATCATAGACCTAAAGAAAACCTTAAAAGAAAACCTGGAAGAAGCATACAGGACATCTTTTGACCTAGGGTTAGACAGAGATTTCTTGTATGTTCATTAATGTATGGATCAAAAGCATGATTCATAAAAGAAAAAAATTGACAAATCAAATTTAATCAAAATTAAGAACTTCTGCTCTTCAAAAGTCACTCAAGATAATGAAAATACAAATTACAGATAGGGAAAAAATATTTATAAATCACACCTCTGATGGAGGACTTGTATCTAGAGCATTTAAAGAATCTCAGCATTCATTTATAAGAAAAAAATCCTTCTCCCCTTGGGTAAAAGATTTAAGCAGACAATTTACCAAAAAAGTATATATTGATGACCAGTTAAGTCCATGCTTATTAGTCAACACTGTTAGTTATAAAGGAAATGCAAATTAAAATCACAATGAGATACTATTGTACATCTAAAAGAATGTCTAAAATAAAAGTTACTGATCATATTGAGTGTTGGCAGGATATGTAGCAACTAGAACCCTCATACTGTGCCGATGGAAATGTAAAATGATGAAACAGTTTTGAAAACAGTTTGGCAGTTTCTTAAAAGTTAAACATACATCTACCAGATGATCCATCCATTCTACTTCTAGGTATTTATCCAAAAAAATAAAAGAAAGCATATGTTCATGAAAAAACGTGTCTAAGACTATCCATAGCTCTCTGTTTTGTAGTTGCCAAAAATTTCAACAACTCAAATGTCCATGAAGAGTTGAATGGGTTTTAAAAATGTGGTATATCCATAAAATGGACCATTACTCAGGAATAAAAATAAACTATTGATACCTACAATGTGTACAGAGTAATTATTCTGAGTGAAAGAAGCCATATGAAAACAAGAGGATATATTGATTCCATTTTTTTAAAAATTATGGAAAATGCAAGCTAAACTATAGTAATAGAAAGCTGAGAAATGGTTACCTGTGAATGAGGTGAAAGTGGAGGGAGGTAGGAGTTTCTCAAGTGGCATGAGGAAACAGTATCTTGATTTAATGAAGGTTTCAGAGTGTATATGTCAAAATTTATACACTTTAAACATGTAGAGGTTATGGTATATCAGCTATACCTCAATGAGGTTGTTAAGAAACAACAAAAATATATTTAAGCTACTTATATTTCTTAAAAAAATAAATTATATATCTGGATTCAAATATTTATACTTTTGTATATTAAAATTGTGACTCATTAAATAAGAGGGGTGCTCAGAACTCTCTGGGGATTCTAGAAAATCACAGCATGTAACTGATAGTGCTTAGCTATCTTTATCTACCTTTAGCATTAAAGCCTTTGACTGTGTGGATCACAATAAACTGTGGAAAATTGTGAAAGAGATGGGAATACCAGACCAACTAACCTGCCTCTTGAGAAATCTGTATGCAGGTCAGGAAGCAATAGTTAGAACTGGATGTGGAACAACAGACTGGTTCCAAATAGGAAAAGGAGTACGTCAAGGCTGTATATTGTCACCCTGCTTATTTAACTTCTATGCAGAGTACATCACAAGAAATGCTGGACTGGAAGAAACACAAGCCGGAATCAAGATTGCCAGGAGAAATATCAATCACTTCAGATATGCAGATGACACCACCCTTATGGCAGAAAGTGAAGAGGAGCTAAAAAGCCTCTTGATGAAAGTGAAAGAGGAGAGCGAAAACGCTGGCTTAAAGCTCAACATTCAGAAAACGAAGATCATGGCATCTGGTCCCACTGCTTCATGGGAAATAGATGGGGAAACAGTGTCAGACTTTATTTTTGGGGGCTCCAAAATCACTGCAGATGGTGACTGCAGCCATGAAATTAAAAGACGCTTACTCCTTGGAAGAAAAGTTATGACCAACCTAGATAGTATATTCAAAAGCAGAGACATTACTTTGCCGACTAAGGTCCCCCTAGTCAAGGCTATGGTTTTCCCAGTGGTCATATATGGATGTGAGAGTTGGACTGTGAAGGAGGCTGAGTGCCGAAGAATTGATGCATTTGAAACATGGTGTTGGAGAAGACTCTTGAGGGTCCCTTGGACTGCAAGGAGATCCAACCAGTGCATTCTGAAGGAGATCAACCCTGGGATTTCTTTGGAAGGAATGATGCTAGAGCTGAAGCTCCAGTACTTTGGATATGTCATGCGAAGAGTTGACTCATTGGAAAAGACTTTGATGCTGGGAGGGATTGGGGCAGGAGGAGAAGGGGATGACCCAGGTGAGATGGCTGGATGGCATCACGGATTCGATGGACGTGAGTCTGAGTGAACTCCGGGAGATGGTGATGGACAGGGAGGCCTGGCATGCTGCGATTCATGGGGTCGCAAAGAGTTGGACACGACTGAGCGACTGAACTGAACTGAGCATTATATCATGCTAATAATTAGGCAGAAATGCATTTGCCATAGAAAGTCCCTGCCCAACTCAAAGACACATTCTCATTCAGGAGGTCTGGATTGGGTGAGACAAGGAATCTGCGTTTTTAATGAGTCTTTTAAGAGATTCTGCTGCAAGTGAGTCATGGGCCACACTCAGAGAAATATTGGTCAAAGTCTCAACAACAGTTTATTGTGATCCACACAGTCAAAAGCTTTGGCATAGTCAGTTGAAGAAAGTAGAGAAAACCACTAGACCATTCAGGTATGGTTAAATCAAATCCCTTATGATTATACAGTGGAAGTGACAAATAGATTTAAGGGACTAGATCTGATAGAGTGCCTGATGAACTATGGACTGAGGTTCGTGACATTGTATAGGAGACAGGGATCAAGACCATCCCCATGGAAAAGAAATGCAAAAAAGCAAAATGGCTGTCTGGGGAGGGCTTACAAATAGCTGTGAAAAGAAGAAAAGCAAAAAGCAAAGGAGAAAAGGAAAGATATAAGCATCTGAACGCAGAGTTCCAAAGAATAGCAAGAAGATATAAGAAAGCCTTCCTCAGCTATCAATGCAAAGGAATAGAGGAAAACAACAGAATGGGAAAGACTAGAGATCTCTTCAAGAAAATTAGAGATACCAACGGAACATTTCATGCAAGGATGGGTTCGATAAAGAACAGAAATGGTATGGACTTAACAGAAGCAGAAGATATTAAGAAGAGGTGGCAAGAATACACAGAAGAAGTGTGTAAAAGATCTTCACGACCCAGATAATCACGATGGTGTGATCACTCACCTAGAGCCAGACATCCTGGAATGTGAAGTCAGGTGGACTTTAGAAAGCGTCACTACAAACAAAGCTAGTTGAGGTGATGGAATTCCAGTTGAGCTCTTTCAAATCCTGAAAGATGATGCTGTGAAAGTTCTGCACTCAATATGCCAGCAAATTGGGAAAACTCAGCAGTGGCCACAGACCTGGAAAAGGTCAGTTTTCATTCCAATCCCAGAGAAAGGCACTGCCAAAGAACGCTCAAACTACCGCACAGTTGCACTCATTTCACATGCTAGTAAAGTAATGCTCAAAATTCTCCAAGCCAGGCTTCAGCAATACATGAACTGTGAACTTCCAGGTGTTCAAGATGGTTTTAGAAAAGGCAGAGGAACCAGAGATCAAATTGCCAACAGCCACTGGATCATCGAAAAAGCAAGAGAGTTCCAGAAAATCATCTATTTCAGTATGGATAGAGGACAGCAAATATACATTTGCTACCAAACAAACTTCCTGGTTGTGTTCACCCAGGAGTCAACTCTCACTGTGGGGAGATAAGAAAATGGGTTCAAAAACAGGGTTTAGTTGAGTTCTGCTCAGCTTTAGTCCTCTCTGGTTTTGATAGGACTCCAAGCAGGACTGGGCTCCTGGCAGTTTGGCTGGGGTAGCCCGTGGTTAGGTGATCTGTGACTTACTGGCTTTTACAAGAAGACATGAAATGATTGATTGTTTTTGCTCTTGCAAGCATGGAGAGCACCATATTTGTATGTGAGCTCTGAAGCCAGAAAGGTGGGTCATGGTCATGACTGCTCCCTTTTACTGCTGAGTTTGACATTTAAAATTAATGAAGGCAGGAGTCTAATGGGAGGTGTCACTATGTGCCACAGGAAGCTCTCATCCTGAGAGGTAAAAAGCTGAGCTGCCTTGAGAAGATACATTTCCTTTGTGGAATCTCTTTGACTCCATACTTTTTCTCTCAAAACATTTTCCACCTTACTTCCAGTTGTTTTCTCTTGTTTTTTTGGTTACTTCTCCTTTCTCTCATTTTTCCTAGATTTCCCCCTTCATATCCAGCTCTATTTTATAGTTCCTCTCTCTCCATCTCTTTCCTCTCTATCTCTGCAACCCAGCTCATGTCCTTATCAGCTTTCTTCACCTTCTTCCTTTACTTGTCTTCATTTAAGATGATCCTGTGATGCCAGGGGTGTTCTTTTTTCATTACTTTGAACCTAGTTCAATGGTAACTGGCTATATTAATATCTATGTGTATCAATTTGAAATGATATACTTTCCTGGTTAGTTGAATATCATTTTGAGATGTTCCTCTTTATCTCAATGAATGATTTTTGCAATAAATTCTTTGATATTAATAGTTTAGCTATACAAGCTTCATTTTGGTTAGTATTTGCATAGTTTTTTCCTCCATCTTTCCTTTTCAACCTTTTTATATGATCATATTCAATGAGTGTCATGTAGGCTATATTTTTGGGTTTTTATCCTAATAGTCTTCCTCTTTTGATCAGAACATCCTATGCATTTTCCTTTTAAAGTATTTATGGACATATTTGGGTTTAAATATACACTATTATATTTGTTTTATATTTATCTCATCTATAGTATTCCATGCTCTCTCCTTTCTTTTGAATTGATTTTTTAAATTATTTTCATTTTCTATTAGCTTGGCATGTTTTTTATTATACTTATATTTTTGGTGATAACTATAGTAGTTACTCAAATTTATACAAACATGCTTGACATAATAAGTATAAAATAAGAATGTTCATCACTTACTAGTTAAAGCAAAGACCCTAGCATACTGTGTATTTTTCCTTTTTTAACTTATGATTATTATGAATTTTAATTTATAGATATTAAAATCTTATAAAACAAGACTGTTACTATTTTGAATAGTAAGTATTCATTTAACTTACATATTTGCTGTTCCTGTTACTCTTCGTATCTTCCTGCATCTTTGAGCTTTCACAATGGAATCATTTTCCTATGTGTAGACATTTCCAGTAGTTAAAGTCTACTGAAAAATCCTCCATTATTGTGAAAAATATCTTGATTTCACTATTTTTCAAGGATATTTTACCTGACTTATAGGCTTTTAGGATGGCAGGTATTTTCTTAGCACTTGTAAGATATTATTAACATTATTGTCAGGCTTGTGCTGCCTCTGATGGAAAGTCAGATCATGAGTTCTATTGTTGCTTCTATAATTTTTCCTGGTTTAATTTAAAGATCCTTCTTTTTTGTTAATCACTTTTTATTTTCTGATGAGCAGATATTAAAAAAATTATATCCTGCTTAATAGTCATAGTAAGTGCTTCTTGAATTTATGCCTCTGTGTATTTCAGCAATTTTGGAAAATACTTTTAAATATTGCTCTTCCTCCATTCTCTTTCTCTTCTCCTTCTGTGACAGGAGTTATGTTACTTAGACCTTTTCTTATTATGCAATAAGTCTTGATTTATTGCATACTCTTTTCTCTATTTTCCATCCTTTTGTCTTTCAGTGTTTTGTTCTGGACATCTTCTGACTTATTTTGTAGTTCACCAATTAACTTTTAAGTTGTATTTGATCTGTTGTTATAGCCTTCCATTTATTTAAAATTTGTAATTATTACAGTTTTTAGTAGTGTATTTTTTTTTAGTGTCATTATTTCCATCTTTTTAAAGTAGTTTTCAGTTGATTGTTAAAACTGCCCATTTTGGCTTTAAATTTTTTGAATATATTAAGTAAGCATAGTTACTTTAAAGCCTGTGTCTGATAACTATTTTCTGGGTCCTACTGTATGTCTGGGGGCTTCCCTGGTGGCTCAGAGGTTAAAACGTCTGCCTCTAATACGGGAGACCTGGGTTCGATCCCTGGGTCGGGAAGATCCCCTGGAGAAGCAAATGACAACCCACTCCAGTATTCTTGCCTGGAGAATCCCATGGGCAGAGGAGCCTGGTGGGCTACAGTCCATGGGGTCACAAAGAGTCGGACACGACTGAGTGACTTGACTTAACTTAACTTAACTGTATGTTTGGTTGTTTTTGATTGAATACCAGGTATTGCATATGAAAAAAAAATAGGGTTAATTTGAGGCTCAGCATAATGGTATCTTACTCTAGAGAGGATTTAATTTATTTCTCACTGGAAGCTATGCCCTTGAAAATCCAAGATCACCTTAATCTAATCAGTGTGGATGGGTCAAACATAGCTCCTGGTTCCTGGGAGGACTGGTTGATTTTTGATTCAACCTTACGTTTAGGATAAAGTTGTGTCCCTTTCATGTCCCAACCCCAAACTTAAGAATTTGCTAGTTTCTCTGTCTTGGTGGGTCCTGAATTTTTTTCTTTCCCTCTCTGCAAGACAGTCCGTCAGAAGGTCTGTTAAGTTTCATACTTCTCAGCCATGTATCCTGGAGTTGGCTCAGACCCTGGAGTATGCGTAGAAGTAACCTCAAATGGCAGACTGACTTCTCTGGGTTTTCTTTTATTTTTGGACTAGGTCCTGCGATTCTAACCTGTCTTAAAACATTTCCAGTTTCAGATACTTTTTATACATTGCCCAGAATTTCTGGTTGTTCTCTTCATGACGGTTTGTCCAACTTTTCTAGTCTGCCAATGCAAGTAGACACTGCTATCATGTTGCTGTGTAATTCTGGACAAATCATTTTCCGTCTCTGGACCTCAGGTTTCATATCTATTTGATAAAAAAGATTAGACTGGAAGACATTCCCAAGCCATCTCTCAGCATTATTCTTGCTCTGTAGTCTGTACACATGAGACTCATGGGTTAGACTGTCAGTTCTTAGGGTGGATGGCTTAGTTCTGCCTACATAGGGCTGGCATCCTGCTCTACACGGTCAAGGTAACTAGAAAGGCTTTGGAATGATGACAGTGAACATGTTTGCTACAGGGAGATTGAAAACATGTACTATAATGCTAGAATACAGCTAGCTTGCAATAAATACCCTACTTTCCATACTGGTGTGAAATGTAGGCAGGAATGTTTCATTTTTCTCTCACCCCAGAAATAGGAAGGATTCCCCAGGGTTATTTATCACAGTCAGAGGGAGACAAATAAAGAACAGGGATGTTGTTAATTTACTCAGACTCCAAACTCAAAGTCCCTTTGATGGAACAGGGGCACTGGGAGAGCCCTGACGTAAGGTTTCTGGTGAACCATCTGGAGGGTCTGCCACGCATCTTAGTCTACATGAGCACACACGTGCACACACGCACACACACACACCCCAAACATGTGTGCCTAATGATGACCACATTACAGACGGACACATATGGTGGAAAGAGTTTCCAATAGGAATTTCAAAGCACTATCACTTTCATTCTAAAGGGCTAATTTAATTTTGCTTCTGGTTCTTCATTTTGAAGAGTGGTTAGAATATCATCAGTATAAAATATACCCTTGTAGCATCAGTATTTCATATACTCTTGTAGCATTCCAGCTCTGAGGAAAAGTTCTTGCAGTACTACATTAAATCCTCTTGGGTTAAGAATGCGGACTCTGGGGCTAAATAGCCTAGGTTCAAATTCTTTCTCCTCCGTATATAAGCAGTTGAATGTGGGACAACTTTCCTGCCTCATGTCTGTTTGAGGATTAAATGAGTTTCTTTACATGAAGTGTGTGAGCTCTTGGCTGAGCTGTTGTTCAGGAAAACTGATTCATTGGCCCTTCTATGCTTGCATCTCTGAGTATGTAAGCCACAAGACTTGAGGTTAAGTGAAATGGGTAGAGTGCTGGATTCAGGGTCATGAGACCTGCTGTTGTGTTAGATTAATTTTTAGATTAATTTCCAAAAGATTTGGACCCCAGTTTAGCCCCCAAACCTTGCCTGTGATATAGGACAGTTATACACTCGTCTACTTCACAGGGTGGATCTCAGATGAAGTGATGGATATAGACATTTTTGCAAAAGCACTAAGTGCTGTATAAATGTGAGGGCCTGTCACTAATGGTGATGGAAGGGCCATGATCCTTTGTAGGGATGGATTAAATGGAGAGGCTGCAGGAGAAGTGGAAGGAAGGGTGTGGTTCTGAAGTTTTACTTAAGTTTCCGAGCTTGTTCTTTTCTGCAAGACTGGAGTCTTGGCATTCCCAGTACATGAGCTAATCCTGCTGGGCTATCTGTGGATGGGATTCTGATGGTCTCTTAGGATAAGTCTCGGTTCCATTTCTCTTCTCTCAGGGTCTTGTCCTGGAGACTTTGAACTTGGTGTCTGGCATTGTGTCTATTTGACGTGGTAAGGGAATGCCAGGCCCTGGCTCTCTGGAGTGAGCAGGAGGGTTAAAAGCCCCTGTGGAGTGACAAGGCAGACAGTAACTGTGGCATGGGTATTGGGGCCAGACAGGGTGTGGTCAGAGCCAGGTCAGGATAAGTGATATATTAGTTTCCTCTGGCTGTAGCAACATACTACCAAACAGAGTCTTCTCTTACAGTTCTGGAGGCTGGAAGTCTGAAATCACTGTCAATGGGTCAAAATCAAGTAGTCAGTAGTCTCGTATTTCCATTGAGGGCTTTTAGGGGTAAATCTGCTCCCTGCCTCTTCCAGCAACCGGTGGCTGGTTACAGGTATTCCTTGGTTAGTGATCATGTTGTTCTAGTCTCTGCCTCTATGGTCACATTGCTTTCTTCTTTTCTGTCATTCTTCTGCCTCTTTCTTCAGTTCAGTTCAGTTCAGTTCAGTTCAGTTCAGTCACTCAGTCATGTCTGACTCTTTGCGACCCCATGGACTGCAGCACGCCAGGCCTCCCTGTCCATCGCCAACTCTTGGAGTCTACTCAAACTCATGATAATTGAGTTGGTGATGCCATCCAACCATCTCATCCTCTGTCATCCCCTTCTCCTCCTGCCTTCAATCTTTCCCAATATCAGGGTCTTTTCCAGTGAGTCAGTTCATTGCATCAGGTGGCCAAAGGATTGGAGTTTCAGCTTCAGGATCAGTCACTCCAATGAATACTCAGGTCTGATTTCCTTTAGGATGGACTGGTTGGATCTTCTTGCAGTCCAAGGGACTCTCAAGAGCCTTCTCCAGCACCACAGTTCAAAAGCATCAATTCTTCTGCACTCAGCTTTCTTTATAGTCCAACTCTCACATCCATACATGACCACTGGAAAAACCAAAGCTTTGACTAGATGGACCTTTGTCAGCAAAGTAATGTCTCTGCTTTTTAATATGCTGTCTAGGTTGGTCATAACTTTTCTTCCAAAGAGTAAGCATCTTTTAATTTCATGGCTGCAGTCACCATCTGCAGTGATTTTGGAAGCCCCCAAAATAAAGTCTGTCACTGTTTCCACTGCTTCCCCATCTATTTGCCATGAAGTGATGGGACCAGATGCTATGATCTTAGTTTTCTGAATGTTGAGTTTTAAGCCAAATTTTTCACTCTCCTCTTTCTTAGGACACTTATTATGGCATTTAGGGTCTACTCAGATAATCTAGGATAATGTCTTCATCTCACAATTTTAATCATTTTCTGCAAAGACATTTCCCAACCAAAGGTAACATTTATAGATTCTAGGGATTAGAGTGAGGCTGTCTTTTGAGGGGAGGTATCATTTTGGAGGCCATAGGGAAAGCAGGAGACAGGCCCACACAGGAGATGCCCAGAATGGAGGCATTAGTCATCAGAGGACCTGTCTCAGTGGGGAGAAGAAAGTAGGCAAGATAGGAAAGAAACATACCTACAGGGTGAATAATAAGGAAACCTTTATAACTGCCTGAATTAAAATAGATACTGAATGAAATAATGATTTTAATCAGATACCTACTAGGTGCCAGGTACTGTTCTAAGGAGGCTGGAAAGAAAGCAACATGAAGTTTGCTTTCATTTATAGTGAATGCCATTGCCAGAGAAGGCAATGGCACCCCACTCCAGTACTCTTGCCTGGAAAATTCCATGGACGGAAGAGCCTGGTAGGCTGTAGTCCATGGGGTCGCTAAGTGTCGGGCATGACTGAGCGACTTCACTTTCACTTTTCACTTTCAAGCATTGGAGAAGGAAATGGCAACCCACTCCAGTGTTCTTTCCTGGAGAATCCCAGGGACAGAGGAGCCTAGTGGGCTGCTGTCTATGGGGCTGCACAGAGTCGGACATGACTGAAGTGACTTAGCAGCAGTAGCAGCATAGTGAATGAATGAATGAATAACTGAGGATATTCTTTGCTCAGCAAGGAAGGTCTTTGTTTCTTGTTAGATCAGGTATTGAGACCACCAAGAAGAGTGGACTGAGGATGTGCAGTTAGAAACAGAGCAGGTGCTCTGGTTGGAGTGGGGTATGTGCAGTGGAAGAAGGCCAGTCATCACACAGCTGGAGGAGGGGAAGGGGTTTGTTTAACTGAGTGGTTCTTGGCCCAAGCTGCACATTGATCATCTGGGATGCTTTAGTCAAATACCCAGACCAACCCTCAGAGATGCTGATTCAGTTAGTTGGGGTATCTAAGTAGTGTAGCCTCCCCAGGTGATTCTAATGTGCAGCCAGGAATAAGAACCAGAGTTCTTATCTGTACTGGTTCTTATTTCTTAACTTTGTTCTTATTTCAAACAAAAATAATTTATTCTTATTTCTTAACTTCTGTTTGTGTTGATTGCCTTATGATTTGGAGTCAGATCTGGCATGGCATCCCACTCCAGTACTCTTGCCTAGAGAATCCCATGGACAGAGGAGCCTGGTCGGCTGCAATCCATAGGGTTGCACCGAGTCAGACACGACTGAAGGGACTTAGCATGCACACACGTTGGCAACCGAACAAGGCTCAATGAGTGCCTTTAAGCTGTGTGATCTAGGGCATATTATGTAACTTCTCTGGGTCTCCATTTACTCATCTATAAAATGAGGATAGCAGTATTTATACATCTCTGTAAGGATTAAAGAAGAAAATATTTGCAAAGGGCTGACTATGATGCCTGGTACATAGTGAATAGTCATATGTGATCTTTAAAATTTTTCACTAAGTTAGGGATTATTGTGCCCATTTTATAGATTTGAGAATTGGGGATTAGACACATCCAGTTAACTTGTTCAGATCCACATTATTAGCAAATTTAGTCCAGACCTCCTTTTATGACCTAATTCTACCCATTATTTTAACAGTGGTGCGTTAAAGCCCAGCCACCCCACTCTTTTCCCTTTGACTTCTGTGACTATGAATGTCTATTACTCTGAGATAAAATAGACATAAGAATGCTGTAGGCTAAATAACAACCCTCTAAAGATATCAGGTCCTAATTCTTCGAACCTGCCATTATCTTATATGGTAATGTCTTTGCAGATGTGGTTAAGGATTTTGAGATTAGAAAGTTATTCTGAATACTGCAGGGTAGGTGGGGGTCGGGGCGTGCTAAGTACTATCGCAAGTGTCCTAATAAGGCAGAGAGAAGGCTCAAGAGGAAGAGGATATATATGTATACCTGTGTGTGTATAGTTTTAACTGATTTGCATTGTATGACATAAACTGACACAACATTGTAAAGCAATTTTGTGAACCAATTAAAAACCATTGTAAACCAATTAAAAAATAAAATAAAAATGAAAATAAAATTAAAAAAGGCAGAGAGAGTTTTGACACACATACAGAGGAGAACAAGATGTGACTCTGGAGGCAGAGATTGGAGTGTGGTGGTCACAAGCCAAGGAATGCCTGCAGCTGCCAAAATCTGGAAGAATGGATTCTCTCCTCCTCTTTCTGAAGGGAGTTTTGGCCCCATGTTACTAATTTTTTGCTTATGGCCTGTAGAACTGTGAAAGAATAAATTTCTGTTGTTTTAAACCACCTGATATGTGGTAATTTGTTACAATAGCCATAGGAAAGTAACACCAGAGGTTCTCTGTGGACACCCCAGTTCTCTCTGTGTGTGTGGTACTTTCGAGTCACAGTAAACCCAGTGGGGGTCTGCTTGGATCTCTTTTGGGTGCCTGGCTGCTGACTCCTACTGCTGTGCCAGCAGGAAGCTGGCGCTCTTGTAGTGCTGGGCAGCAAGCAGAGTTCACCTCATCCTCACACTCCCGTCCTTTCCTACCAGCCAAGCCTCTGGCCAGCAGCAGATATGAGTCGTTTATTGACTCTTCTGCTGGAAGAGACAGACAGCCTCTCTAAGAGGTGGGGCAGGGTGCAGAGCCACAGGGGCTGATGGCTCCCATTCCCTGCCTGCTTTTTGGCATTGAGGGTCCCCAGCTCAGTTCACCCCCATCTTCCCAGCCTTATTACTCAAGGGCAGGGACTTTCTGGAACAATTTTACTCAGTGCACCAGGAACAAAGGAGAAACCAAATGCCTTGCTTAGGAGCGACCCATATGGAGGAGGCAAGGCTAGGCCCAGTGACAGGATAATTGCTTAAATATCTGCTCTAAGCATAAAGGCAGACTCTACCTCCAGCTGGAGTTCAAGTTCCCACAGGTCATGAAAACAAAAAGGGGAATGGGAGAATTAAAGAGGAATAGAAATGGAAATGATTAGGAAAGATTGCCACTACTTACAGTGGGGGAGGTGGGGAGATGGGAATTAACCCTTTTGGGATTGTGCAAGTAGGGTGTAGCCTCCCAGCTCTTGGGGAACCTGAAGGCCTGAGCCTGCGGGTGAAACGCTCTGCTCCAGGGCAGCTCTTCTAGGGCCCAGAGAGGAGGCTGGTGGGGCTTATTCAGCTGCTGGGCTGTGGGCAGTGTGACTTGGTAACGGCTTTGAGTGGTGGGACTGAGTCTGCAGCAGCGCATTAAGGTTTCAGCTTGTCACAACCCCTCCTCTTTCACTCTCCTCTCCTGGTGGCAGTGGCTCCACATGCTTCATGCTTCTGCTGACCCTGCTTGCTGACACCCCTTTGGTGGGGTGGGCATGCTCTGCACTCATTCCCACAGCATCCTCTGTTTCTTCTTTGCAATCCTCAGTATGTTGGTAATTGTTAAATTAATTGTAGTGATCTTATCTCTTCAATTCTAAGAAGCACAAATTTTCACCTTTTCACACTTCTGAATTAGGTCCTGTCTCACAATCAGTCAGCAAATTTAAGGGATGTATTAGACATGGTTCCCCAGAGAAATAAAACTGATAGGATATATATTGATATATCCTGTTACATATTGTATCCTATCTATACAGTTATATCCTATGTCTGTCTCTGTGTATATATAGAGAGATTTTTTTTGGCTCATGCGATTATGGAAGCTGGCAAGTCTAAAATTCGTGGGATACAACAGCAGGCTAGAAACTCCGGCAGGATTTTTGTGTTGCAGTCTTTTTCTTTGGGAAATCTTTACCCTTAATGCCTTCATCTGATTGGGTCTACCTATATTATAGAGAGTAACTTGCTTTACTTAGAGTCAATGGATGGTAAAATATTGATCATACCTAGCAATTACCCTCACAGCAATATCTAGACTAGTGTTTGACCAAACAACTGGATACCGTAGCCTAGCCAAGTTGACACATGGAATTAACCACTACAGTGGGGGTAGTCACTTGTTTGGGTTTTTTTTTTTTTTGGTTTATTCATTCCCTCCTCCAAAATATCTACTATAAAAGTGTATACAGTCTTCGTGAATGTCTTAAGAATTGGGCTATAATGGCATTTGCTTTCAGTCTGCCCTTCAGTAGGCTGTAGGCCTGATAAAGGCAGAGGTCTACCTATTTTGGTCACCACAACATCCTCAATATTGGTTAATTCCCTAGACTGGCCACTTGGCTAAACAGTAAAAGACTTAGATTTGGGTACCGCTTTGACTTTTAATCTCCTCCCTTTGGGAGTGTCTCAGGACCTTTCTCTGCTTCCTTTCCCCTTTTGTGCGGGCAGCATACTCCTCTTCTTCTCTTCACCCCCCTGTCTTTCTGGCTCCTTGTTTCCCATCCCTTTTATTTGGCTAATGCTCTGTGCCTAATCACGTTAGCCAGCATTGGCATTATAGAGATGTTTGCAATCCAACCCAGGTCTGATTATGAGCTTCAGCAGCCCCAGGCTACTTTAAGAATGTGTTGATTGGTGGGGGTTGGGAAGCCCCCAGAGGGGGCCAGCATTTTTGGCTGATGGAGCTGCCCACATGTGTGTCTGGGCACCGCAAGAGAGCCTGGGCTGGTTGGGTTTTGGTTCTCTCCTTGATCAGGCTCCTGGTGGGGTATTTATCCTGGCTGGGTGTCTAAGCCCTTCCTGATTGTATTAAGCCTCATGAAAGTAAGGCCCCAAACAATCCAGCTAGTGTGGCTAGTGCTGTAACCACAGCAAAGTGTGCCCTGTATTTCTTGTCATTCTCTGTTTGAGCTCATTTCAACTTTCTCCCAACACTGGGAGTATAAAGAAACTGCCACGTGTTTCTCTGGTTTGCAAGCATTACCTCATTTCCCTTGTCTCGGATATTAATTCAGAAATATTTATTAAGTGATTTCAGGATTTGGGGCAATTTTGAAAGCATTCTGTTCAGATTCCAAGAAGGATGCCATGAGTTTAAAGGAAATTAGCTACCTCTCTCTATTTTCTCAAAAGCACCCTATATTTTTCCTTAGTGCATTTTGCTTTCTTGTCATTGTTCCTTTAATTATTTACAATCATTCCCTGAATGTCTGTCTTCTCTATCAGTCGTTTACAATTTCCATCTGGACAGGTTCATGAGTGGTGTCTTCATCACTGTATTCCCAGGGGGAGGCACAGTAAGTTCTTGGCCAGCTATTGCCTACATTTTGATTGACAGAGATATTGCATTCTACCTGGAAGGTGTAATTATATTTTTGAAAGTTTGTACATAGCACAGAGGAATATGTAGTTGTACATAGTTAAGGATGCATAGTTGTATTCTTGGAATCAACTTAACAGCCCATGTTGTATCACTCAAAGAGCCTTAAAGTGTTTCTTCCTTGCATTTCTTAAAATATCTGAGACAAGACTACCTGAGTCACCATTCCTAGAGGGGCTGGTGTGAAATGAAATTACTTTGGGTTGCACAGTTGTGAAGACACACATTCCCATGTGTGTGTATATTGTAGTGGAATGTACTTTGCTAAAATTGGGGGCCCTGTGAATCACACTTCCTGGACTCATATCCTGCTCCTACCAGTTTCTAGATGTTCCACATGAATGTTGTATGGCCTTCAGCACAATGCTTGCCATCCCTATGCCTTGATCTATTCATCTGTGAAAGGGGATAATGATACTCCTCACCTCATAGACTTGTTTGGGGACTGAGATAATTAATATAGAGCACTTAGGTCAATGTGTAGCTCAAAGTAACCTGAATAAATGTCAGTAATTATCATTTCTACAAATATGTAGTAGTAAAATTGTCATTGCATGCCTGGTGAGTTAAGAAAAGGAACTTTTTAGGAGGAGGGAAACTCTAGTCACTGAAAACCACATGGGCTACGTGGAAATGGAAGAGGGCTCTGATGTAAGTAGAAATAATGCTGATAGTCCAGGACACAGCACTCTAAAGAAGAGTCAGTATAGAGAAAACATATAGTTATTTAGCCATTGGCATGGAAGAGCAAAGCACTGGGATGACAGAATTTAAAAAATGGGAGATGCATTCAACCATTGACTAGGAGTGTCGGTGGAAGTTGACTCATTTGGCATCTGAGTGCTTCCAGCCATGCTCACCTGGCATCAGCGCAAATGGTCATTTCAATCCACAAGTTCAGTCCAACCAACATTCAAGGAGAGTTGGTGGCTTGCCTTGGTGAAGCCCATGCTCCAAATCATCATCTAGCCTGGCTGGCTGTTTGTTGGGATTGGGCAATTTGGACAGTGACATCTGCCAATTCCCCCCTGCACAGTCATTGGGGTCAGAATTTGCATTGTCAAACAATTACTAGCAGCACCCCAAACATTTCTGACTTCAGAATACTCTTGTGGCAAGACAGATTGATCAGAAACTGTACTGTCCTGATGTTTTTAGCAAACACAAATGACTAGCCATAAATCCACAGTGATGCAGCTTTGTCATCACATCCCCCAATTCATTCTATAGAACTGGCTTGAAATATACTGTTGGAAGTAAAAATCAGTCTGGCATGTTCTCTTCCTTGTCTTCTTCTCAACTTGGCCCACGGGGGTGTTTCTGGCTAATCGAGGACTAGCTTTCCTTTTTTGTTTTTTTCACCTCTTTGAAATGAAAGACAATTTTAATTGACTGAGCTATAATATTATTGTATTAAAAATGATACATTACAGATCAGTTCAGTTCAGTCACTCAGTAATGTCCAACTCTTTGCGACACCATGAATCGTAGCATGCCAGGCCTCCCTGTCCATGACTAACTCCCGGAGTTCACTCAAACTCACGTCCATCGAGTCAGTGATGCCATTCAGCCATCTCATCCTCTGTCATCCCCTTCTCCTCTGCCCCCAATCCCTCCCAGCATCAGAGTCTTTTCCCATGAGTCAACTCTTCGCATGAGGTGGCCAAAGTACTGGAATTTCAGCTTTAGCATCATTCCTTCCAAAGAAATCCCAGGGCTGATCTTCAGAATGGACTAGTTGGATCTTCTTGCAGTCCAAGGGACTCTCAAGAGTCTTCTCCAACACCACAGTTCAAAAGCACCAATTCTTTGGTGCTCAGCTTTCTTCACAATCCAACTCTCACATCCATACATGGCCACTGGAAAAACCATAGCCTTGACTAGACGGACCTTTGTTGGCAAAGTAATGTCTCTGCTTTTCAATATACTATCTAGGTTGGTCATAATTTTTCTTCCAAGGAGTAAGCATCTTTAATTTCATGGCTGCAGTCACTATCTGCAGTGATTTTGGAGCCCCCCAAAATTAAGTCTGACACTGTTTCCACTGTTTCTCCATCTATTTCCCATGACATGATGGGACCAGATGCCATGATCTTCATTTTCTGAATGTTGAGTTTTAAACCAACTTTTTCACTCTCCTCTTTCACTTTCATCAAGAGGCTTTTTAGTTCCTCTTCACTTTCTGCCATAAGGGTGCTGTCATCTGTATATCTGAGGTTATAGTAATATATATTTTCTTCATCCCAAGTAGCTTTTCACACCAATTGGGTTACTTGATATCTTCAACCACCTTGTGAGGTAAGTTTGGTGGATGAGGAAATTATTAATTTCCTTTTGAACTTGGAGACTCAGGGAGGGGTAGTGATAACTTATGTTGGTTAAATGGGTATTATTAATAGCTAATACACTGCAGTTACCTTGCACCAAATACTATTATAAGTGTTTATTTAATCCTCACAGTGAGCCAATGAAGAAGTCACTGTTATTATCCCTGTGACATGGATGAGGAGACTGAGACATGGAGAGATGAAATCAACTGCCCAAGATTATAGCTGGTAAGTGATGGAGCTGAGATTACAACCCTTGTAATCTTGGCTTCAGAGTCTATGTTCTTATCCGTTGTCATGTTGGATGATATAGCCCATGGTCTCAGGGATTTTCAGGCAATTCTTGCTCTGGTTACTATCTCCTTTTACCAGTTTCCTGTCTTCTTTAAGGATCTCCTAATCTTAGATGGATAGTGTATGTTCTAAAATGAATAGAAATATGTTTATTTCTTTATTATAAGAGCAAGAGCAGTAGCTGGAGAAGATAATGGGAACCAGCTTCAAAATGATAATGAGATGAAAGATCGAAAGCTTATGAGAAGCTTATGAAAGTGCTGCTGAAACTATTGTCTCATTCTTGGTTGTTGCCAGGGACTCCTGTTTGGCTCCTGCTCTGTGTGGTTTATTTTGCTGAAGCAGGAGGAGGCATATCAATGCTGAAGTCAGATTCACTGTGCGGATGGGGAGGGTCCATGTCAGTTGCATTTTCTTTCTTTGTGAACTTCAGAGAAGTGTTGGCAGCAACCCGATTTAAGATCTTGCAGGTAAGGGTTTTAGAACCCCCTAGGAGAGCCTGCTTTTCTGATGAGCTTCTAGGTTTGTGGGATGTAGAATTCATGTAAAAACTATTCAACTCTTCTGAAAGAGCCATTGAAATTAACTTTGACTTGACTATACGTGGTTTTGGTGCTAATAGCTTAGGGCATGCTATTCTGAAATTAGGTCTTTATCACCAGGGATCAGATGGAACTTTTCAGGGCACTTGGAACTTCTCAGGTCAGATGGAACTTTATTTATTTATTTATTTGATATAATGAGAATGCACAGAGAAAGATGGAGCTGACTTTTGGTTCTTTGGAGCAACAAGTTTTTTGGTGATTAAAGTTAATTCATTTGTTACAATCAGTGTGCAATTTGGAAAAGATACCATTTTCTAAGTGATAGATTTTCTCCCATGGAAGAGATTTCTTTTGGTTGGGTGGGAATGGGATGGGGGAGTGAGTAGGAATTTTCAGGGCTTCAAAATGCTGAGAAGTTTGTTTCTTTAGGACTTCACATGCAGCAGGATAACTAACTCAGATAACTCCATGGGGCCTCACCTGGGTTTCCTATATGGGGTCTAATTTTCTTCCTGCTTGAGTTATTATGTAATCACATTATGTTGTCAAAACTTGGACAGTGGGAGAGAGTAAGGTAATAGAGAGAGACCCAAATTCCCTTGGCATTTCTGCTTAACATGACTTTTATGACCTTTGGCATAAATATTAACCCGAGAATGCCAACTTTGTCATGTCTGCAAGCTTGTGTGCCTGGGCGGACAGGGTGAGATGGGAGTGAGTGACATTAGATATGTATTATAGTAGGCACGATGCCAAAGCAGACAGTTGAAAAATGAAACTGTTTGCCAATCTAGTTTATTTGACATCTTTAGACAAATAAATTGTGTTGCTTAAGAGAATTTTGGCTTTGAAAAGTTAGAATTGATAATCATATGGATTTGTCTGTTGGAAATGTTATGTGCCTATAAATCCAAAGAAGGGGTTTATATTCATGTGTTGACACTCCCTGCAGGTAATTATAAACACTGCCCTCCATAGAAACTGATATCTTTAAAAAGAATTGATTTATAAAATTATAAAAGTAGTATAGCAGTAACATTAAGTGCATTTAGAAGAAGAAAAAAAGAAGAAAAATCTCTAACAATCTTAGTATTTGTATGTTGTAACTTTTTTCATGGTTTGACTTTTACTTTTTTTGCTGTTGGCTTGTATATTTTTATACAGTTGGAATCCTAGCTACCCAGACTTTACCCAATTTACTCAATAAAATTTGCAAATTGGAGGCAACTTCAGTAGTAGATCCATGGACAGTTGAGCTAGAGGGGCATTTGAAATCCTCTGGCCTGATCTTGTTCTGCAGGTGAAGTGGCAGAAGCCCAGAGAGGTGAAGGGATTTGCCTGAAGGACAGAGATTGGGAATAACTGAGGCAGGGCTTTTTCCAACACAGTGCTGCTTCTTCACACTCCGCAATCTCTCTCTACCATAGTCTTGAGACTTGCCTTCATCACCACATGTCTCGTCAACTTATGTGTATAAGTATGTGTATATATATACATATATATATGAATTGCTATCTAATATATGGACAGACAATTATAGCAAACTCCAGTTTTCATAAATGATTATAAAAATTGAAAAGGTTTGAAAAGTAGTCATGAGACTATGGAATTTTATATTTCCTCACATTACAAATCTCCTAAAATGTTTTTCTTAAGGTCTTATGGCTACATAATGCCCCTTCTAGCTCATAATGTTAGATCGTTTATAATGAATGCCATTGCCTAGAAATGTGAAAATCTTACTGGACCTGGGAAGAAAGCCCAGAAGAGATGGAAAAGAGAGTGAAGTTATAGGGTGAACTCATTACAATGGACAGTTGTTTTCTCAGAAACAAAAGTGAAGTTAATACAAACTTTTTTAAATGGCAAAACCACAAGTTTATTTATTTGGTTCTAAGTGGTAATAAAGATTGACTTTCCAGAGTTGGAGGGTCTATTTTTCTTTTTTTTTTTCCACTCCTGGTCTTTAATATTAGCCTTTAGCAGAAGTCTATTCAAATTGTAGTCACCATCTTGGAATGTTTTTAATACGTCTGGATTGTTTCCTCTTTTAGGTATGGTTAGCTATACCTTTGCAAATGAAAAACTATGAAGAATTAAAAATAGAATGAAAACATCTAGTGAGATTTACTTGAAAGGTAGATTTTTGGATAATTTTCAGGAGGGGAATTTTTTCCCTTGGCTATAAATCAATTTGGGTAGTTGAAAATATCTGTCAGAGGGAAATATTTTTCAAATTTCAAATCAGTTCCTTGAAAGAACACTGCTTGTTTTTTGTTAGAAGATGCTCTTTTGGATTCCTGAGTTCAAGAATAATAACCTATCTCTAGCGCATCGGCACGAGTGAGCAACTTCCCTTTCACTTTTCACTTTCATGCATTGGAGAAGGAAATGGCAACCCACTCCAGTATTCTTGCCTGGAGAATCCCAGGGACAGAGGAGCCTAGTGGGCTGCCGTCTATGGGGTTGCTCAGAGTCGGACACGACTGAAGCGACTTAGCAGCAGCAGCAGTTCCCGCAGCCCATCGGCACACCCTGTCACAAAAATAAGTGCCTGGATTTTGTTTATTGTTTCTTTACTTTTTGACCTGTTTCCCCTGTTGGTACTCTCTACAAATAGGTCTTCTGTATAGTATCTGTCAGGTAGACTATGTTGCAGTGATGAACATCACTGTGATTTTGCATTCA
The DNA here is from genome assembly GCF_001704415.2 of Capra hircus. Lineage (NCBI taxonomy): Eukaryota > Metazoa > Chordata > Mammalia > Artiodactyla > Bovidae > Capra > Capra hircus. The sequence continues at coordinate 42,541,325 of NC_030818.1, read as the reverse complement.
TGTTGCATGTCCATCTTGGGCAATGGGGAGGCTCTGCTCTTCTAGTTGCATGAGGATTTAAGGTGCAGGATGGCAGTCTGTCCATCTCACATCATTGCTGTAAGGAAGAAAGGATACCAAGAATTGTGTCTACTCAGAAGAGACATTTATCACCTTCCCTATTGGCTAAGGCAAGGGACATGGCCATACCTAGATCAGACCCTATCATGTTGTTTGGAAGCAGGCTCAGAGTTAAGTGGGAACTGCCCTGATGATCACAGTGTGATTATAGCTAATGATGGAGATTTGTGTGGACTTTTCCCTGAAGAGTTTAAAATGATTTCAGTGTTTACATCTAATCCATAATTAAGAGAGATAGGTAGGTTGCTGGTATCACTACTCCTGGAGGAAGGGGAAGTGGAAGGACAGAGGGAGGAAGAATTAGCGACTTACCTGAAGCCACAGAAGATCTGACACCTAGACCCCCAGATTGCTAATCAAGTATCTTTAGAGCCACGTTTGCGAATGGCTCTCCTTAGTCTCCTCAGGAGTATCTCTCATTCTTTGAAATATCTTGACTCCAAGTCTCTGTGTGGTGACGGGTGGGTTTGCAGTTTAAGTGGATTTTTGAACCATTGGTCTTTTCTTTTGGAGCAACTCTGGGAGGGTAAATTGTGTAGACTAGAAAACAGAAAGTGTGGGTTAAAATCAGGGAGTCGGGTTTAAATTTCAATCCCATCTCTCCACTGTTTGGCCTCAGGGAAGTAACGTGTCTGAGACTCAGTTTCTTCCTCTGAAAAATGAGGATAATATTTTCTACCTTGCACATTGCGGTGATGAAAGAGGAAAGGTTGTGGAAGGCATAGCCCGTGCTGGGCATCCAGGAGAGGTTCTGTATGTGGGACAACATTACCCAATTCTTCAGTGCTTTGGTTGCTCACATTTTGAGCCCCGGAGCAGGCCCAGGAATACTGGGGCACTGTTCCCAAGCGAGGCTGATATTGTTTCAAGATAAACAACTTGGTTTCTGTCTGCTGTAAGCTCCTCAACTTATTTTGCTAAAATATCGTAAAGTGTTAAGTTCCTTGATGCATTTCAGGGTCTTTCTGTTTAGTTTTATTTTCTCCCCAATTCTTGGAACAGCTTTTAGGGCAACCCAATAGTCATGACATGGTCAAGGAGGCACCAAGAAATTGCTGAAGTTAAACAGCAGCTTCTAGAAACTACCTCATCAAAGTTCCAAGAAATTTTTAGATATCCAGTTCCAAGGAGCCTTTCTCTTATTCGTGGGGAAACTCTTACAATGGGGAAGCAGAGAGGAGCTGCAGCCCTGAGCTGGCTGCCTTGTTGAAAAGCATAACTCTGCTCTCGGCAGAAGACGGTCTGATCTCGCCTTCTCCATTAATAGGATGCCAACCTTCACCAACTTCGTCTGTTGTGGTTCGTGTGGGAGGGCTCACATGTTTCAACGGTGTTGTTGGGTGCTGTGGCGGTCTGATTTCACTCTGAGTTTCTATTTGCTCTACTTTCAAGGTGAATTGCAGTGAGGCTGTTTGGATCAAAGTCAGAAGGGTTTGGGAAAAAGAAAACAAAACATCACTTTGATTCAACAGTTGCTTAGTGAGTAGTTGCTGACCAGGAATCACCCCCTTGTTTTGACTATTATAAGCCAAAAAAAAAAAAAAAAGAAAAAAAATTCAAACTGGTTTATGAGCACAGATACCATCTCAGTGTTTTTAAGGCCCACAAATAAATCTAATCTTTAAAAGTGTGTACCTGTTGGTAAAGAGATGAAATTTAAAATATATGTCACTTAGCAACTCAAATTCCAAACTAGTTAAAACCCCATCCCTTAGTCTTGATTTTAAATATCTTCCCTCCTCTCTTTTCTCCCTCTCACTTCTGGTTCTAGCTGCCTTCTTCCTTCTCTTCCTTTCTCTGAGATGCTGAAAGGGATTTATGTTTAGTAAGTCAACTCAAAATCTGGAAGGTTGATGCTTTTCTTTGAGGTGGTTGAATAAATAATAGCAAAATATGATCTTTGCTCAACACTCCCTCCCCCACCTTTCTCTCCCACCATTTTTTTTTTTTTTTTTTTGTAATATACTGGGAAGAAAAAAAACTTTCCAAACACAGAACTTTATGGCCAGAGACAATCTGGCTGCTGGAATAAACAGTCTGCTCCCTCGTTTACCATTCCATCATGGGCTTAAATCCTGAGAAGCTCGCGGCTGCCCGCAATAGTTCTTGCTTGGCAGCAGGGAAGTCTGCCAACATCCCATCAGGCTTGTTTCTTAAGCAAAGTTGTATAAGTTAACAGGTTTTATTGTTGGGGGTAATCTGGGGTTGTTCTTACAGGAGGAAAGGACGAGGCCCCCAGAGTGTTTGCCAGCAACAGCCCTTGGCTTTACTCATTCCTGCTCCTCATTAATTTGTGTGAGCTCAGCTTGGATAACAAACTGTGGGGCAGGGGGATCCTATTCAGCCAGGCCTGGCCTTGGTAAGGCCTGTGAGCTAATTGCTTTAATTGAGTGGGAGGGGCTGCCTTCCTCTTGATTCTGTCCCTTCTCGGCCTTCTTTGGAGTGGAATGAATGGAGGCCCACTTCAGCTCCTGCTGGCAGCGTGGTGGCTGGCTGGGCTCTGGGATCCACTGCTGGGATCTGCATCTCACAACTGAGGCTCTGGTCCTTCATTGTGTGAAGAGGTATTCCGCTGGTGCTCATTCTGCGCTTTGCTCTTTTGCTTTCCTTTTGGGTTGAGAAACAATCTCATCTAATTTATAACTGGGAAACAGCATCAGGGATGTGTTAGCGTTCTGGTCCGGATGGACAGATCATTTACAACTAGCACAATCTATTATCAATGCACTGCTCTTTAGGACCTGCTATGCAATAGGCATGTAATGAAGCATAGGAAACATGGATTTCATTTCCAGACCCCAAAAGGAGAAAATTATTTTGAGGCGGAAGACTCACCCCAGGTTGGGGGCAAGGGGTAAGGGGCTTTGGGGAAAGGGGAAGGGTCTGTCTCTTTAAGACAGACTAGGAGGAAAACCAAAAGTCATCAACTTGGAAAGTAACAAATGAGAGCCCAGAGCTGTGGAGCTAATGTGCAAACTTGTTTCTGTCCTCTATGGCGCCATCATTTATTCAGGAGGTAGAAGCAGAAGACGGGGACTTGCATTTGCTTGATACTCAATTATACATTAGTGTACATCACTTGGCAATCTGTTCATATCAATTTAATTGGATTTTAATATTGCCTCTGATCTTGTTGTCCAATTAACAGTACTGGCTGGCAATAAAGCAGAACCACACACTATGTAACACCTTTGATCCCTGCCATATGGAGCTCTTCCATTGATTACCACATTTTCAAAAAATTTCACTCTCTCAATATGGGCTGTGATAAATGGGAGAAAAAGCACATCCCTGATGTGATAAAAATTTCACTTCAACTCGCAACTTCATTTATTTTGTTGACATTCGGCTCTGATTAAGAACAATAAAAAAATCATGCCCTGAATATCATATGCAAATACAACCCTGGGCATGAATCTAATCATGCCATGGGAGCATTACCATGACTAGCCTGGCATCGGCTCAATTTTTTTTAAAGTGACAGCATACACTTCTGGGCTCGCTGTGCAAAGTAGTCGCCACCGCTATGTCATTTAATAAACATCTGATGTTTTGATTCCCACCAAGGTATGGAGAAAGCATCTGAATTTCTGCCTTTTACTATGAGGCCTCTGTGTTCAGGTGATGCCTGGCATTGACCTCCCCTATGGTGGGTCAATGGTGAAGAACCCACCTGCCAATGCAGGAGTTGTGGGTTCAGTCCCTGGGTTTGAAAGATCCCCTAGAGAAGGAAATAGCAGCCTGCTCCAGTATTCTTGCCTGGAGAATTCCATGGGTAGAGGACCCTGGTGGGCTATAGGCTATGGGGTCACAAAATTGGAGAAGATTTAGTAATTAAACAATAACAACAACCCCTGTTTCCTAAATCCTTGCTCTGGGAGATCCAAGGAGCTGGGCACTGGGAAGGGGCAAGGTTCCTGGGTGACCCCTCAGGGTTCCACCTCTTTATGGGCCCGCCTCTCAGACTGGGTAAGGAGATGTAGCTTTGGCTTGGGAGGGGCTGCCATGCCAGGGACAGGACCTGCCTGCTCTGAGAAAGCTTGTGAATGCCTGTATGAGCCAGCTTCCTGTTTGCCTCTTGGAGTTATGCAAGCAATTACAGCTTAATGCCCTGGAGACACTCCCAAATGACAGGATTAACCCCCAAGGGAAACAGGCTTCTGTTGTGAAGGATTACATCAATGTTCTAGAAGGCCCTTCCACAGCACTGAGGAACCACTGATCCTTTTCATGCCTCCGCAAGAAGGTTGCCCATGTCCAGGGCTGGGAAATGCCCAAGAGAACCTGTCTGATTGTGGGCTCTGCCCTCATGCCCTGTCTCCTTGTCCTGCTCTGGGACAGACTCCTGGATCATCTCTGTACCTGCGCTGCTGGGTGTGACCAAGCTGGTACTGGGGAGTTACTGCCTGTTTTAGAGCAGGGCCCACCACCCCAGTACTCATGGCGGCCCACCACCCCAGTACTCATGGAGACGTGGGAGAAAAAGAGGGTGGACAAGGTGGCCATGCCCCATGGCAGAGGCAGTCGGGAGTTGCCTGGAATCCTGACAACTTTGGAATGTGGGTGGGGGGCTAGGTTGTCTGTTACATATGTCATAAATTATTTCTTGACCATTAGCAGTGTTTCTGCCTCATAACTGTTCTTCAGGCATATTAAATCAGTGAGAAGGAAGAGTGTGCTAGGACATCTGGGGCTGCCAGATAATTCAGTTAATTTCTATTCCCTTGAACCTAGAGGTGTTAATTTGGAAGCACAACAGAAGAGTCTGAAGAATGCTAATACGTCATTTGAATGATTAATGCAATCAGGGGGATTGGGGGACCTCTGTTTACTCCTTAATTTTGACATGGCACAGTAAGGAGGAGAGTGGCTGATTTTCCAAAGTTAAGGGCAAGTAGGTTTCATTTCAGTCACGTGGCCTGGGCTGGGGTTTGGGGAGCTGGGGTTACTTAGAAGGGCTGTATCAGGTGATGGGGGCCAGTTTTGTTCGTATGATGGCTACTGCCAGGAAAACAGATGAAATTGTTTGTGATCTGATGAGCTCTGTCCTCTGGGGTGAAGAAGCTCCCAGAAGCTGCTGGGAACGGCAAACAGAGGAAAAAAGAAAGAAAGAAAGGAAAAGAGACAGCCTGGAAAAACCGAGCTGAAAATAGGTGATAGCCTTATAATGTACATGTATTTTTATCTGACATTTCCAAATTGAGTGGCTTTCTTTAAAAGAAGGAAAATATTTCCAAACTTATTTAAATGGAACCTTATTAGGGAAAGCTTAGGACTGAGCAACTATTTAGAAATATATTTTGAGGAGAGACGCAAAGGAAGACCTTTAATTCTTAGCAGACTGTAGGCATTTTAAAGAAGTCTTGTGTCTATTTATTGTGCTGCCTGTGATTAGAGGCAGCTTATGACTGTGATAACAGGAAGTTTCAAAGGGCACTTTCCCCCCACCAGCCAGACACTGTAGTATCTCCTTTATAAAACAAAGAAGGTATTGTGAGACTGAAAGGGATTTGGCCCCAAGCACCAAACAAATTCTAGAGAACAGAAAAAAACCCTGTAATTATGTTAATAGTAAATTAATGTTTTGCAATTTACCCATATCACCTCAGAATAGGTGTTGTTCAAAAGTACCTATTGGAAATATTCGGCAGACATGCTGGAGAAGGGGAGAAGTCAAAATGTTTAATTTTCTATAAAGCCTTGTGTTTAATTTACAAATGGAGCTTCCCAGTGCTAGAAATACTGTTTTCCTGGGGGTGCCACCCAGGAAACTGCTTCAAGAAGCTGGGACACAGGGCCACCCTCCTGAGAGTGTCTTGTGGTTTAGAGTTTCCTTGTGTGTTAACGACCGGGATGGACAGTAGCAGATGGGCAAAGGAAAGGACCATCCCATCTCAGAATTCTTTGACTCAGTGGCCAGGTCAGATATCTTAAGCCTATTGCACAGTGAATGTTGCCTCTCAATAACCTCTGTCTTGGCTTTTAGTCCTAGATGACCGATAGATCTCATAGTTTAAATAGAGCCCTGAGTTGAACAGACCTCAATTTTGATGTTCATGGGATCAGTTCATAGGAACTTCTTTGTGGAAATCAAACACATAGATTGATAAACATTTATTGAGTAACTATATGCCATGAAATGTGCTGAGCCCTTTCTGGAACATAAGGTTTTTTCTCAGTAAATTCTCAAAACAACCCTGAGAGGCAGGATTTATTACCTATATTTTACTGAAGGGGAAATTAACACTAAGTAACTTGCCTAAGGCCCCAGCTGAGGAAGTTAGGGGTATAGTTTCTGACCAGGCTGTTCTAGGGACAGTTGTGAAGTAGACAGTTCCCTTGATACCCTAGACGCCCTCTCTTGTATATTTTCCCTCTCTTAGTGATGAACTCTATCCCTTAGGCATTCAGTTATGTATTATGCTCTGTATTTTCATCAAAACCTACTTGCAAGAAAAGATCTTACATTCTTTAGTATAAATTTAAACCCAAGTCAGAAACTGTGCTAGGCTTTTTTTTAAACACATGATTTTTCTTGATTGATTCTCAAGGGATCTCAGTATTTAAAATTTTATAGCTAATAAAGGAATAAAATATTCTACCTGCCTTAGTGGCTGAGGCATTAATGAGTAGGAACAATTAGGGTAGATTTGCCTTAATCTTTCAAGTAAAGTAAATGTTGGCTTTTTCTGCTATACACCAGCTAGAAGCACTCTAGAAACCAGCATTTCTGATAAGCCTGACTATGGACAATGGAAATTATTTTAAATAAAGCACTAGACTAGGAATGAGCAAGCCTGGATTTCAATCCTCTGTCGCTAAAGTGTGTTTTGGGGCAGACAAGCTGCTGCTGCTGCTAAGTCGCTTCAGTCGTGTCCGACTCTGTGCGAACCCATAGATGGCAGCCCACCAGGCTCCCCCATCTCTGGGATTCTCCAGGCAAGAACACTGGAGTGGGTTGCCATTTCCTTCTCCAATGCATGAAAGTGAAAAGTGAAAGTGAAGTCGCTCAGTCGTGTCGGACTCTTAGGGACCCCATGGACTGCAGCCTACCAGGCTTCTCCATCCATGGGATTTTCCAGGCAAGAGTACTGGAGTGGGGTGCCATTGCCTTCTCCAGGGGCAGACAAGACTGGAAAATAAAAGGACTGGATTGTAGCAATGCCCCTTCTTTACCTCCTCATCCATAACAGACGTTATTAATTAACGTTAGCGTGCTATTTGATCAAGTTTGAATGCCATTTGGAATCTATCTCTACTGATCCTCCAAGCAGGATTATTTATCTCTTGTAGTTGGCACTGAAGATGAAACTTATTGCCACCCAATGGCTAGATGGTATCGAACATTTCCTCCAGTTAAGAATTCTGTTAGATCTTCAATGGAAGGAAGTAAACTAGGTCCATGCTTTCCAAACCTGTCAGAGCAGAAGCACTGGGGGCTTTGTAAATTCACCTCTTCAGTCATATTCTCTAGGAGAGGAGTTTGAGAATCTGTATTTTTCTAAAGCTTCTCCAGTGATTATGATATAGCTAATCTATAGACTGGCCCTGCCACTTTAGATTATGTGATTCAGAGTTTTGTTTAATAATGAAAATTTTCAAGTTGAAATAATTGGTGGTTCTAGCAGAGCCTCAACATTTTATTGGATGAGTTTCTACTTTTAAGTTTGCTTTCCATCTTCAGTCTTCGGAAGACTGCTTTGGAGTACGACCCACATCTTGACCTGTAGTGTATTGCTGACTGGGTTCAAATATTGGACACAGAGGCTTATTAGCTGTGTGGCCTTGAACAAGTCATTTAACATAGGCAAGTGATTTAATCTTATCTTCCCTAAAACCAACATCAGAATACCTACCTGGTAGAGTTGTTGAAATTCTAAGATTGATATTATGAATAGCAGTTATTGAGCACCCACCATGGACCAGATAGTATAAATTCAAGTCTAAATGGAAGAAGAATAAATAGAAACATGGTTTCTGAATGTCTTCTAAATCAGTGTTTTGCTTTTCTTACCACAATCTCTGGGTTATACTTAGGTACATATGTATACAGACAACTAAAACAAAAGTTTCTCAAAAAATATTTGTTCTTGCTGTATGTATGTAATGCTCTTTACAATTTCCCATTTAATTCCATTAAGCCCTGCACATTAATGTCATGCATTAATCTGACCATGACCCCACACATTAATGTCATGGACCACTCATGGGTCATTAGCTGTACTGCTAGACCACTCTCTTCCCAAATTGGCCTCATTATGACCATCCACCCTCTGTGTATATACCATTTCCAGTGATGGGAAACTCTCTGAAGCTAGGAAAAATATCTCTCAATTCACTCTGTGTACACGCTATGCTAAGTCACTTCAGTTGTTTCTGACTCTTTGTGAATCTATGGATTGTAGCCTGCCAGGCTACTCTGTCCGTGGGGATTCTGCAGGCAAAAATACTGAAGTGGGTTGCCATGCCCTCCCTTCCAGGGGGGTCTTCCTGACCCAGGGATTGAATCTGTGCCTCTTATGACTCCTGCATTGGCAAGCGGGTTTTTTACCACCAGGGCCACTTGGGAAGCCCACAGTTTACTCTAGCTAATAATAACTGAACATTGACTATTAACAAAGAAGTCAACTATTTCCATACTGCTGTTTTATCTAAAGGCCTGCACCCTGGGTACCTGGAACGCTGATTGGTTTCCCACCGTGCTCCTAGCTAATCCTTGGCTATCTAGGACCTACTCTGGTACTGCTGTCTGTTCTGGACTATGAAGTCCTCATTCCTGTCAAAGCTCAGCTATCATGTGACCTAGTGTGGATAAGTTAATTACAGCCAGGAGGTTCCTGACTGACAGTGATGGATGTAGCCTTGCAATTTAAATAGTAACCTTTGGAGGCTAAAATGAGGAATTATCTTATTAGACAAAGCTAGTAAAGAGAGAATTTTTGTCATGACAGAATCTTGGAACCATTTAAAACTTTCTATTCTTGGGCAGCAGGACCAAGAAGTTAGACATGAGTATGTAGTTGTACGTTGGGCCCAAACTGGACTTGTGTAGTATCCTGTCATGAACATATCAAAGTATAAGGGATGATTCCATGAGGCTTCTGTTTCCATTTAGAGGGTGGAAGTGACAATTCACATATGCATTCTAAAGTGTGAGGCCTGACCAAGAATAAATTCCTGGATGAAGGCTGCAGTAGTAAACACGTTCATGCTGGAGTCCACGGGGTTGCAAAGAGTCGAAGATGACAGAGCAACTGAACAGCAGCATAATTCGTGTTTGAGGCAATGGCAATGCACTTCTGCAGGGGAAGCACCATGTCTGAGACTCAGATTTGTGTCAGTCTTACGTCAGGGCTGGATTTCTTCATATTCATTAGACTGATTGCTAATTGAATTAGCTGTATTGCCATGAAGAACTGATCCAAAAGAATTTCTGATTTAAAAAAGATCAAATATTAGTTTGCTGATTTGATTTGAAATACACATGGATGTCCTTGTTGAGCCATCGAGAGGTTTATGTTGCTCTCTTCCTGGGGGTAGAGTGTAATAGTCACAAGATTAACTCTTTAAATCTGCAGTAATATTGCAAAAACTGAGGGTAAGTGAGGAGGAAAAGGAAAAACACACATATATTGACACAAAGTGCATAAGGGAAATGGCAGAGAGGGAAGGAGGAAGGGAAGAGAGAGACAGAGCGAGAGAGGGAGGAGTTATAAATGATTCCTGGAGAGACATGATGAAACCTAGGGATTAACTAGGCTGAACACCAAGTGTGTACCATTACCTGATATGTTTAACTAGAAAGCTGGTAATGATAAAAAAGTTTCTGGTTTAAGGATCAGCCAGTTGAGGGACCTTAAACCAGTTAATTGACCTCTTTGAACCAGTTTCCTTCTTTAGAAAGTAGAAGGGTTAGTTGACAATGTTTCTTTTTGAGGCCTTTCTGCCACTTGGAAATGCTATTATTCTAGGGATTTGTGCAAGTTACACATCAGTGAAACATTACAATGGCTTCTAAGCGACATTACAATGCTTCTAAATTCATAAATTTATTCATTCAATAAATATTGAGTAAGGGCCCACTAGCACTTTAGTTCCTCCACAAAGTCACAGAAGTTTCTCAGCTGTGCTCCCTACTACTTGGCCTTTACACTTTTCTGAGCTCAATCAAAACTCGGGTCATAGCAGGCTAAGGATAGATTGTGTCTCAGAAAGGTGGCAGGGTTGTTTCAGGACTTAATGCCAAGCCTCCTTCAGGCTACAGACTGCAGATGTTCCGCTTTCTTTTTCTTCAGAGGAGCAGTAACCAGAAAGGATATTCCTGCTGGCTTCCATGGGGCAGCTGTTGACTGCTTGGTGAGAGGGGAAGGGAGGGAGGAAGGAAGAGGGAGGAGGGAGAAACAGGTCATCCTTCTCAGGGGCCAATCAGCCACGTACATCAAAAGCAAACAATGACATCAGTAAACCCTGGTCTTACTAATAAAAAGAAATAAGATGCTAAGGTACTTTGAAACTCATCCTTTGAGGTCAGCAGGTCAGAAGTAGAGAAAGAAGAGCTCAGTGGGGAAACCGATTATAAGACATAAAATAATATGGATCTACATGGGAGAAAATGCTGAAGAAATAAATGAGAAAATGTAGCATGAAATTCTTAAGCAAAAACAGAAAGAAGAAAGATCATGTCAGGCTAGCTGAGCTCGCAGCCTTTCTCATTGATTTTGCTGCATATTTTAGGATACTGTTGCCTTAGTATTTATTGCCTGTTGACTTAGTATTTGTCTAATTTTACCCCCTAGCTGGTACTATAGAAACTTATCAACTTTTTTAGAACCAATGAGTCGTAGGATGAAATATGTAATAAATATTGTCACATAGATGTAATATAAAATTACAAATATACATAAAAGGGTTATTTTAATTATCACCTTAGTGATAAGTAGACACAATGATAAGTTTGAGTTTCTTAAAACTTGAACCCTTTGTTTATTAGGAAAAAAGTTATAGATAATCAAGGTTACATAATTTATTTTTAAAATTTTTAATAAATCCATTCAGTTCAGTTCAGTCGCCCAGTTGTGTCCAACTCTTTGTACTCTGTGGCCTGTAGCACCCCAGGCTTCCCTGTCCATCACCAACTCCTAGAGATTGCTCAAACTCATGTCCATCAAGTCAGTGATGCCATCCAACCATTTAACCCTCTGTTGTCCCCTTCTCTTCCTGCCTTCCATCTTTCCGAGCATCAGGGTCTTCTCCTGTGAGTCAGTTCTTTGCATCAGGTGACCAAAGTATTGGAGTTTCAGCTTCAGCATCAGTCCTTCCAATGAATATTCAGAACTGATTTCCTTTAGGATCGACTGGTTGGATCTCCTTGCTGTCCAAGGGACTCTCAAGAGTCTTCTCCAATATCACAGTTCAAAAGCATCAATTCTTTGGCACTCAGCTTTCTTTATAGTCCAACTCTCACATCCATACATGACCACTGGAAAAGCCATAGCTTTAGAGGTGAAGATATACATATACAGAAAAGTATACAATCATGTATTAAACATTTTTAAAAAATAGATTTTATTTTTTAGAACAGTTTTAGGTTTTCAGGAAAATTGGGAAGATAATACAGAGCGTGCTTGTATATCCCCACACCTAGTTCCCTTGTTAACATCTTGTATTAGTATGGTATGTTATAAAATTGAGCCAATATTGATACATTCTTATTAACTCAAGTCTAAAGTCTCTACTTTATTCATACTTTCTTACTTTTAACATCATGTCCTTTTTCTGTTCTAGGGTCTCACCCAGGATAACCACCACACAATTAGTTCTGTCTCCTTAGATTCCTCTTGTCTATGACACGTTCTCAGAACTTTCTTGTTTTGAATGACCTGGACAGCTTTGGTCAGGTGTGTTGGGGAATACCCCTCATTAAGAATTTGTCTGATGCTTTTCTCACAGTTGGACTGAGGTTATTATAGTTTTCTGGGAAGAACATCACAGAGGTAAATTGCCATTTTCATCACATCAAAACACATTATATCACATCACATCAAGGGTATATACTATTAACATAATTTAATCACTCTTGATATTGACCTTGATCACCTGGTTGAAGTAATACTTGTTTAATTTCTTCACTGTAAAATTACTCCCCACCCCTTTCTATATTGTCCTTTTTGGAAGTCACTATATGAAATCTATATTAAAAGAATGGGGAACTATGCTCTGCGCTCGAGGTGGGGAGTATTTGGAATTCTTTTGTATAGGAGATTTACACACTATATCCAGTTTGGTTATTTAGTATGTACTCATTTATTTTCTACTTTGGTTTATGATCCAATACTATTTTATTTTGTTTTTCAAATTAATTTAATTTTGGCCACTGGGAGCTCTTTTAGTCGACTTCTGTGTTCCTGTGACATAGCCTCAGCATTTTAAATTGTCACTTCTACCCTAGCATGTCCCTACTTTTTGACACTACAAGGTACTCCAGACTTATCTTGTGTATTTCCTGCTCCCTTCATAGAATTGAGCTTTTCTCCAAGGACCTCTGTTTCCTTTTATTGGAGAATAGTTTTAAAAGCCAAGATCTGTATAGTAGATAAACTCATTGCTACTGTGGGGATGTTTTTCCTAGGCTCTCTCAGCTGGCAGAGCAAGGAAATATATATGCACATACAAATCCATGTATATATGCATACATCTATATATATTTCTAAGTGTAACCATCTATATCTATATTAGGTTAAACTTAAGTTTATATTGATGTCTGTAACTCTAATTCATTGCCACATGGATCACTGTAGCAATGAGAAGCCTGACTCCCACCATTTGTCATCCTTTTACTTAATTGTTCAATTCCAGTATACATGTATAGTCATATCAGACTTATTAACATTTATTCCTGTGGAACACAGCATTATCAACTAGAGTTCAGTGCTTATATATAGTTCCTTTTTGCCTTTAGTCTTGAAAGCTCCAGGCATTTCCAGCTACTTGGGTCAGCACCCTTTCCTTCTGCCTCCTTAGTGAGGTTGTTGCATGTGTTTGTCATACAGTTAGATTCTTCAGTTTATATTCCTTTGTCTGTATTCCATCCTTGGGATCACCCAACTTCCTGTATGATTTTTAAAATTCTACATACATCAAATTTCATACTTTGTGCTTTAAAAGTCTATACATTTTGACATATGTCATGTATCCATTGTTACATCATTATGTGGTAAGAGTTACGGCCCTAAAAACTGCCCTGTGCTTCCCCTTTTTAGCATACTCCTCTTCCTCTGAACTCCTGGCAACCACCAATCATTTTATTGTTTTTGCAGATTTGCCTCTTCCAGAATGTCATATAATTGGAATCATACAGTATGTAGCCTTTTCAGACTGGCTTCTTGTTCTTAGCACTATGCATCCAAGTTTCATTCATGTCTTTGGGGTTTGATGCTCATTTCTTTTTCTTGCTGAATGAGCATATCACAGTTTATTCATTTACCTATTGAGGACATCTTGGTTGTTTCCAGTTTTGGGGGATTGTGAATAATGCTGTTATAAACATTTGAGTACAGGTATTGGTGTGGGCTTAAGTTTTCAAATCAGTTTGGAAACTATCTAGGAGCATCATTGCTGGATTGTATGGTAAGACTATGTTTAGCTTTATAAGAAACTGCCAAACTATCTTCTGCAGTGACTGAAACTTTTTGCATCCCTTTTAATAAATGAATGAGGGCTCCTGTTGCTTTATATCTTTGCTACCATTGATATCAGTTTTTTTAGTCATCCTAATAGGTATTTAGTGGTTTATTGTTGTTTTAATATGTAATTCTTTATTGACATATGATGTTGAGCATCTTATCGTATGCTTATTTGCCATCTGCATTTCTTCTTTGCTGAGAGGTGTCCGGATCTTAGGTTCATTTTTAAATTGTATTTTTTTACTTATTGTTGAGTTTTAAGAGTTTTTATACATTTTGGATACCAGTCCTTTATCAGATATGTATTTTGCAGATATTTTCTTCCAGCCTATGATTTGTGTATTGATTCCCTTAATGATGTCTTACACAAAGCAGATATTTTAAATTTTAATGAAATACAACTTATCTTTCATAGACTGTGCTTTTGGTTCTATGTAAAAACTCATTGCCAAACCTGAGAGCACCTAGATTTTCTCCTGTGTTTTCTTCCGGAAGTGTTATAGTTTTCAGTTTTATATTTAGGTCTATAATTCATTTTGAGTTAACTTTTTTTAAAGGCAGTCAGTCTATGTCTGAATTTAATTTAATATTTCAATGTCCAACTGTTCAGCACCATTAGTTGAAATACTTTTTCCATTGGATTATGTTTGTTCTTTTTCTCAAAGGTCAGTCAGCTAGATTTGTTTGGGTCAGTTCTGGACTTCCTATAGTGTTCTATTGGTCTGTGTATATATTCTTTTGCCCAAACTACACTGTCTTGATTACTGTAGGTTTATAGTGAATCTTCTGCTTTGTTATTATTATTATTTGTTAGTATAGTATTGGTTTTTCCAGGTCTTTGCCTTCCCATATAAACTTTAGATTCATTTTGTCATTATCTATAAAATAGCTTACTGTGGTTTTTGTTGGGATGTGTTGAATCTGTAGATCAAGTTGGGAATAATTGGACCATGAACACAGAATGCCTGGCAATTAATTTAGGTCTTTTTTGATTTCTTTTATCAGAATTCTACATAAAACTTATTTTTTTCATATGCTTTTTTTGCATTTATTGTCAAGACTATATGAGTTTTCCTCATTAGCCTGTTGATGTGGAGGATTACCTTAACTGATTCTTGACGGTTGAACCAGTCTTGTTTACCCAGAGTAAATTCCACTGGTTATGTGTTTAAAAAATTAAATTAAAAAATAATTAAAATTATTTTTATACATTTTTGAATTTGATTTTCTAATATTTTTGGAAGGATTATTACATCTAGGTTCATGTGAGATATTGATTTATAGTTTTTCTTTCCTGTAATGTCTTTATTTGGTTTCGATATAAGGGTAATGCTGGCTTCACAGAATGAGTTAGGAAGTCTCCCCTCTGCTTCTTATTTTCCGAAAAGATTGTGGAAAATTGGTATAATTTATTCTTTAAATGTTTGGTAGAATATTTGGTGAAACCATCAGGGCATTCTGCTTCTTTTTTGGGAAGATTTATTAACTATTTCTTTATAAAATATTGGACTACCCAGATTATCTATTTCTCCTTGTATAGGTAGGCTTTATTATCTTCTGTCTTTCAAAGAATTGTTCTATTTTATCTAAATTATCAAATTTGTTGGCATGGAGTTGTTCAAAGTATTCCTTTATTAAACTGTAATGCCCATGCAATTAGTAGTGATAACCCCTCTTTCATTTCTATTGTAATTTGTGTCTTCTCCTCTTTTTTCTTAGTCAAACTAGTAGATGTTTAATAATTTTATTAGTCTTTTCAAAGAAAAAGCTTTTGGTTTCATTGACTTTCTTTATTTAACTGTTCTCCAGTTCATTAACTTCTGCTTACATTTTTAAAGACTTCTTTTCTTCCACTTGTTTTAAAATGCTCTTCATTCTCTAGTTTCCTAAGGTGGAAGTTTGCATTACTGATTTCAGATGTTTTTCCTTTTCTAATATGTGTATTCTGTGCTGTAAATTCGCCTCTAAGCACTGCTTTTGCTGCAACCCACAAATTTTAATAAGCTGTGTTTTCATTTAGATCAAAATATGTTTTATCTTGAGACTTCTTTTTTGACTCATGTCTTACTTAGAAGTGAATTGTTTAAACTCTATTTGTGGATTTTCTGGCTGTCTTTATTCTTTGATTTCTAGTTTAATTCTATTGAAGTCTGAGAACATATTTTATGTGATTTCTGTCCCTTTAAATTTGTGATGGTATGTTTTATGGTCCAGAAAGTGATCTCTCTTTATGAATGTTCCATGAGAGCTTGAGAAGAATATGTATTCAGATGTTTTGGAGTCAAGTACTCTATAAATGGCAGTTATATCAAGTTGATTATAGTGCTGCTTAGGTCAACTATATCCTTACTTATTTTATGATTCCTTGGTCTATCGAGTGAAAAAGCATGTTGAAGTCTCCAACTATAATAGTGGATTTGTTTCTTATGATTCTATGAATTCTATCTCAAGCATTTTGACACTGTTGTTAGGTGCATAGATGTTAAGGATTGTCTTGTATTCTTGGAAAATTAGCTCTGTTATTAATGTGAAATAGCCTCTTAACCCCGATAATTTCTTTTATTCTGAGGTCTACTTTGTCTGAAATTATTATAGTTACTGAAGCTTTGGTCTACATTAGCTCTTATCATGGTAGATATTTCTTCCTTTACCTTTAACCTACTTGAGTTTTTATTTTTATTAAAAGTGGTTTTGTAGACAGTCTATAGTTTTTGTTTCTTAAAAAAATCTGCTCTGACAATCTTGTTTTTCAACTAGTATATTAAGATCAATATTCACATTTAAAATACTTATTGATACAGTTGGAAGTGACTTCTGTTTGTTCCACTTGTTTATTACTTGTTTTTTCCCTCTCTTTTCCAGCCTTTGCTTGTTTTGATTGCACATTTTACACAACCCATTTTGTTTTCTCTCTGAGCTTATTATTTTACCTCTCTGATTCATTTTCTTTTCTCTCTCTTTTTTCTTGAAAGTATATCAATTATTACCTTTAAACATGCTTTTTTTCCCCCCTAGAGTTTGCAATCCGAGAAGGCAATGGCACCCCACTCCAGTACTCTTGCCTGGAAAATCCCATGGGCAGAGGAGCCTAGTAGGCTGCGGTCCATGGGGTCGCTAAGAGTTGGACACGACTGAGCTACTTCACTTCCACTTTTCACTTTCATGCATTGGAGAAGGAAATGGCAACCCACTCCAGTGTTCTTGCCTGGAGAATCCAGGGACGGGAGAGCCTGGTGGGCTGCCGTCTATGGGGTTGCACGGAGTCGGACACGACTGAAGCGACTTAGCAGCAGCAGAGTTTGCAATACACATTTACAACTAATATAAGTTTATGTCAAACATCATTGTACAACTTCATGTATAATGTAGGTACCACATAACAGAGTATCCCCAGTTCTTCCCTTCCAGCCATTATGACATTCCGGTTACTTTTTATCCATATGCTACAATCATCCAATACATTGTTACTATTATTAGTTCAGAAGAATGGTGTATTTTAGATCAATTAAGAATAAGTAAAATAAAAAACACCAAATTTCATCTCCTATATTCTTCCTTTTGGTCTTCCCTGGTGGCTCAGACAGTAAAGAGTTCGCCTGGAATGCAGGAGACCCAAGTTCCATCCCTGGGTTGGGAAGATCCCTTGGAGAAGGAAATGGGTACCCACTCCAGTATTCTTACCTGGAGAAGTCCATGGACAGAGGAGCCTGGCAGTCTACAGTCCATGGGTCACAAAGAGTCAGGCGTAACTGAGTGGCTGACACTTTCACTTTCTTTCACTCTTCCTTTTATTATATAGATCTGAGTTTATCACCTGTATAATTTTTCTTCTCCATAAAGAATATCTTTTAATATTTCTTAGAGGAGAGGTTTGGCAGTGAATTCTCTCAGTTTTTTGTCTGTTGGAGTGTTTTTTTCTCCTTCACTTTTGAAAGAAAATTTTGTTGGACATGTAATTCAAGTTTGGTGTTTTCTTTCCACACTTTGAATACTTCACTCCATTCTCTTCTTGCACACATGGCTTTTGATGAGAAGTATGTTGTTATTCTTTTAAATTTTGTCTTGTTCCTCTATAGGTAAGGTTTTTTGTTTTATTTTTTTAAGTTTTTTTTCCTATTGTCTTTGGCTTTCTTCAGTTTGAATATGGTATATTTTATATGTAGAGTTTTCTTTTTTTTTTTTTTAATTTATCCTGTTTGGTATTTGCTAAGGTTTCTGATCTGTAGTTTAGTCATTAATTTTGTTTAATTCTTGATCATTATTATAGTAGTTCACCTTTATCAGCAGTTTTGCTTTCTGTGGTTTCAGTTACTTGTGGTCAGCTGCAGTCCAAAAACATTAAAAGGAAAATTCCCCAAATAAACAGTTCCTAAGTTTTCACTTACGAACTCCGTTGCACTCTGTTCTGAGTGTGAAGAAACCTTATGCTGCCCTGTTCTGTCCTATCTGGGATGGGAATCATCTTTTGACCAGCATGTCCCACCCATTGGTCCCTTAATAGTTTTCTCGGTTATCAGATTGACTGTCATGGTGTCATTGTGCTTGTGTTCAAGTAACCCTTATTTTAGTTAATAATGAGTCCAAAGTGCTTGACTAGCAATGTTGGCAGTTTGGATATGCTAAAGAAAAGCTGTAATGTACTCTCTTTAAGTGGAAAAGTGAAAGTTCTTGGCTTAATAAGGAAAGAAAAAGAATAGTATGCTGAGGTTGCTAAGCCTTATGGTAAAGATGAATCTTCTCTCTGTGAGATTGTGAAGAAGGAAAAAGAAATCTGTGCTAGTTTCGCCATTGCACCTAAGTGGCAAAAGTTATGGCTGCAGTGTGTAGTACTTAGTTACTATGGAAAAGGCTTTAAATTGTACAATAAGATATTTTGAGAGAGAGCAAGAGCTACCACATTCTCATAACTTTTATTATAGTATATTGTATAATTGTTCCATTTGATTAGTTATTGTTGTTAATCTCTTACTTGCCTAATTTATAAAGTAAACTTTATTATAGATATGTATATATAATAAAAACATGATAGACACATATCGGGCTTGGTATTGTCCATGGCTTCAGGCATTTACTGAGGGTCTTAGAACATATCCTATGAACTGATGTACTTCAGATATTTCTTCTGTTCCATTTTCTGTTTCTTCTCCTCTGAAATTCCAATTATGCTTACGTTACGCTTTTTAAAATTGTCCTACAGTTTTGGATATTCTGTTTTTATCATTCTTTATTCTCTTTGTATTTCAATCTGGGAAGTTTCTGTTGACACTTCTTTAAACTCACTGATTCTTTCCTCAGCCATATCTAGTCTAATGATGGGCCCATCAAAGGCATTCTTCATTTCTGTTCGGCATTTTTGCTTTGTAGCATTTATTTTTTATTCTCTCTTAGAGTTTCCGTCTCTTTGCTTACCTTGCCCATCTGTTCTTGCATGTTGTTTACTTTTTCCATTGGCACCCTTCAAATATTAATCATAGTTATTTTTAATTCTCTGTCTGATAATTTCACAATCTGTTTCATATCTCAGTCTTGTTCTGATTCTTGCTTTATCTCTTCATACTATTTTTTCCCATTGCTTTTTTTTAGGGTATCTTGTAACTTGTTAAAAGTTAGATGTGTTGTATTGGGTAATAAGAACTTGGGCAAAAGGCCTTTGGTGGCTTCCTAGGTAGCTCAGTGGTAAATAATCCACCTGCCAATGCAGGAGCCTCAGGAGATGCATGTTCAATTCCTGGGTTGGGAAGATCCCCTGCAGGAGGAAATGGCAATCTCCTCTAGTATTCTTGTCTGGAAAATCTCATGGACAGAGAAGCCTGGAGGGCTACAGTCCATGGTGTTGCAAAGAGTTGGATGTGACTGAGCACACACACACACATGTAAAAGCCCTTTAGCGTGAGATTCTAAGTTAACCTAGCCTAGAGCTGGGTTATGCTATCGCTGCTTTAGGTACCAAGAGGCTTAAAGTTCTCCGTTGTATTTGTGTTTGTTTCCCCTGTTTTGGAGGGGGAGGGGGCTTTGCTTAGAATTCCTACTTAAGTAGAGTGTGTGCATAGAAACTCTTTCAACAGTAATACACTATTATTCTGGAGTCTTCCTGATATAGTGGTAAGATGTGTTGGGGTAGTGTTCTATACTGTTATGATAAAATATTAGTCTTTTAGTGGACCTGTACCTCTGGGCCTTTGCAGATGTGTTTTAGTTTCTTCCTCCCTTAGGTGATATAGGAAGGCTCAGGGTGCTGGGGTTGGATAATTGACCTTTCCCGTATATGGGATAAAGGTCTATGAAGAATAAGAAAAAGTCTTTCCTAGAGGATAGGCCTTTGTAGGGAGAATGCCCTTGCAATGTTTCACCTCCTTTTCCCATAGCTTTTAGGGCCTTCACTGTGAGAACCTGCTGGGGTTCCTAGAAGTAAAACGCACAAAACGTTGGGGGGTCTAAGACTGTGGTCCACAAGACTTTCTCACTCTCTTGCTAGTTCATATTCAGCCTCCAGCAGTTTTGTCAAAATTATCCTGTAATTGTTTCTTTTAATTGTAGCCCCACTGATTTCTGCTCCAGGTAGGCAGATCCTGGCTATGACTCTGTTTTCATCTGTGAAGGTTTGACTTTAAACAGTTTCAGATAAACAAAAAATATGATTACAAAATAATCTTGTGGTCATAAATTTAAATAAAAATTTTAACGGCTGTAAATGTATTTTGTCTTGATAAGCCAAACTGATAAAGTAGTAAATCAAAATTGTTAAAAACTCATTGAGAAAATTCTAAACTTTCATAAGACTAATGAATTTCTAACCACCATTTATCAAGGAAAGGACCTGATGTCATTGGATTAACTAGCTGCTCAAACAACAGTGTTACTATCAATGGTGGTACGCTTGGTGAAAAATTGTGTCTCCTAAAAAGCAGTCAGTTGATTGTACCCAATGAGTATTACAGAAACTTAATACAGTAGAATTGTCTGTGCTCTACAGAAAGTCATAATTCTCTATAATCCTTTCTCAAATGAGGCAGAGCACACCTAAATAAATAGTAAAATAAATTAGAATGTTTTGGGGTCATATATTCTTAAATGAAAAAAAGGATTGGCCTGTTAATTTATTCTATTAAAGTTGGAACTTTTTACTGATATCCTGTTAGCTAGAAAAAGTCAGTGCCATTTTCAAGCAGACTTCAAGTGGCCTTCATGTGAATAGCATGCACCCCCCACCCCCCCCGTTACTGTCTCTCATGAGTCCCCGTCATACAGTCACAGAACTAGAAGGAGTATAAAGGGACACATTAGCATGTAAAGGCCGGCGCCTGCCCATCTGCAGAGGAAAGGTCACAAAGAAGATATCTGCAATGAGGGAACAGCAAGTTGTGACCACTCGCCAGATCTGTACCTGTCAGAGGTTGACACCTATGACAGGTACATTCTGGTTTCCACGTTCCTGTGCAGAGTCAGACGTGCTCACAGCCGCATGGCAACCAAATGTCAAGTGCTGCACCTCTCAGCATGGAGACACTCAGTAACCCAGGCTGGCAAAGGAGCTTGGGCTCAACCTCTCCAAGGGTGCACCATGCAGGAAAGCCAGACCAGGAGAGGGTTCTGTTAAGCCCTGTCCGACAACAGCTACAGGAGTCGTGCATGCTGACATGCTTCTTCCTGGCGCTCCACACTCTGGCATCTCCCTCACCTGGCCTCGCATGGAGGAGGGACAGCCAGAGTGGCTCCTTGTCCCCTCCCTGTTCCAGATGGGGTTTAGTGAGAGGCAAGAGATGGGATCATTGTGGAGCAGGAAATGAAGGTTGTATGTAAAATTAAACTGAGCCTGCAAACTCAGGCTACAAATCATCTGATAAACTAGATCATTCCTTGAGATTTCAGAGTTTCCACAAGGAGAGTACAGTGAGAAAAAAAAAAAAATCTAGAATCTTTAAAGCAGAAACTAGGTCTTGGCAGGTACTTTTTCAGGTGGAGACTTCAGATAGACCCTTAGGAAATGACTTTCCCAGGACCAGAGGTACTCCTTAAGAAAAGGAAGGCGCTTTCACCCCCTTAGGTATGACTCTGGGCCTTTAGGAATACCCTCAACATCACCTTGGGCCTGGAAATGGTGGGGCTGACATCTTAGTTCCAGAGGCTGATATTTTTCTCCCAGGGTGGCATTGCAGGGATCCATGCATATTCTCTTGTGACCTTTCTCGCGACCCAGAATAGGTGTGAGATATCCTGGGGACAGGAATGCGGTCTCAAACTTCTGTACCTGAGACACTGGCTGTGTTCTTAGCAGGGAGCCAAGCAGAGCAGGTAGGAGAATCTGTGGCCTGACTACCTACAGAACTGCCTTTACTGAAATGTTCTGTAGGAGGAGAGCTGACCTAACAGCTCTGTGCAATGTGCGCTTAGTCTCTTATTCTAGGGATGTTGGATATAGTGTTGTTATTTCATTTGATGTTTTTCTTTTTTAATTTTGAGGACATAATGAATCTGATACATTACTTTTTTTCCCCTCCCTCTCTCTCTTCTCTCCTTTGTCTCCCCTCCTTTTCTTTTTTGCTAGAAAGTTCAGAACTTCCAACCTGTGGCCTACCAGACATAAAAGCATGTCATTAGGGTGCACATTTTTTCCTGGCTTCATATTTTATCCCTTTCATCATCTTGGATAGCCAACTTCTGTTCTTTTTAGAGGAAGGCCAGTATGAATACCCAAATTGGTAAATGAGCTTCCTCACTCAGAAAGTGAGCTGGGACATAAGTTTTTAGTAATGGGCTCTGAAAACTTGGCTAGAGCAGAGTGTAAACTTTGGTGGACTCAAAAGGCCCAAGGGTCTGATTTATGAAGACGTGAGAGGTGAGGCCTGGTGGGACTCTGACCCACTGACTTGGCAATACTCATTTTTCCAAGTGGTTGACGGAATATGGAATTTTGATGTCAGGAAGACATCTGTTGGGTTTCTGATACCCCTACTTATGTGAGCCTCAGCAGACCCCAGAACCTCGTGAAGATCCTGGTGTTGTAACCAATAAAATGGAAATAGGAACTTGGATATGGTTGTTCTGAGTGTTTAATTGAAGAGTCTCTGCAGCACCCAGAATGCTGTTTCCTTCTCCTATTGGGATAAATATGTTTGGAAAGTCCCTGCTCTTTCCAACCTCTGGACGTTGGTACCTTCCTTTGTAACAATCCTGGCACCCCGGGGACTTGGCCGGAAATTCAGCTTGTGTTCGAGCCTGTTTAAGGGGCTTTGGCTTTCATCTTCAGGGGCTAAATGCCAGTGGCTGCTTTTAATGAAACCAAATCCTTCCTAGTTCTGTGTGATTTGGGGATTTGCTTCCTCAGCCTGGGCGGCAGTCAGATACATTCTGTTTTCTTTATTTTCCGAGTGACCCCAGAGCACTTTGTGATTCTAAAACTGACCTACTGGGAGAAACAAAATAAACTCTTCCATTCCATCTTCTCTTTCTCCCAACATGTTTGGGAATGATCTGACTTAATATACCTCCCCTCCAGCTTGCTGGCTGTGGAGTGATAACAGCTAACATAAGTACATTCATCATTTACACATTCTGGGCAGACTCTGCTGTTCATCCTAGACAAACTGATACCTTCTCTAGCAATTGGTGGCTCAGGAGCCAAACACGGAAGAGAGACGAAAAATCACTGAAAAAACCAACCAAACAAAAATATTAAATCTTTTAACCCCCAGGGAATATGTATCCCATCTCTATTCCTCATCAATAAATTATAATCTTTTCACTTCAGAAACTGGCTGTTGGTATAGCACAATAAATCCTTGAGTTGGTGCTTTCTGGTGGAATGATTTTGGGGAGAAGATGGTTTGTAATGAAAACAGTGAGGTTTATATATTGGTTAACTTCTAATGCTTCTTTTTTCCTCTTTGGGCCTAAAGCAAGAATGCCTTCTGTAAAGGGGGATTGGCTGAAAAACCCTCAAAGCAAATGCTGACATTGTCCCTAAAGCATTAGTCAGGAGCCTTTGCTGCAGGAATATGCATCTTCCAGTGCCATTGGCAAGACCATTCCTATTATAAGACCAGAGTATTTAGCTGTGTGTGTGTGTTTGTGTGTGCGCTAAATCACTTCAGCCTTGTCTGCCTCTGCGACACTGTAGACTGTAGCCTGCCAGGCTTCTCTGTCCTTGGGATTCTCCAGGCAAGGATACTGGAGAGGGTTGTCATGCCCTCCTCCAGGGCATCTTCCTGAACCAGGGATTGAACCGGCATCTCTTAAGTCTCCTGCATTGACAGGTGAGTTCTTTACCTAGCTTGATGTGATTAAATATTCAATCACATGTATCACCTTTGTGGTTATCTACTACCTACACGGGTAGCATGTGCTTGTCCTTGCGATCAATCCGGCTCCGTGTGAGTTCCTCCAAAGCATCCTTCTTTAGTACATTAGCCTGGTGAGCTTGGTATCATGTGGTTCCTCCTCTGAGCGATACATTTGTCCTTTGGGTGCTGGTAAACTGGTCCCTGAGCCTTTATGACTGGGTCTTGGTATGTTAACCAAGGAGCAGGGGGCCTCTGAAAAACTATTGGCAAACAGCTCGCTGTCCTTTCTCCAGGCAGACTGTGTCCCCTTTTATCATTTATCTTCTTGTTACCCTTTAAAGTCAATTACTTTACAAATATATTTTGATCCCAACTGTGTGCTAGACTCTTTGCGAGGCACTGGTCTACAACTGCACAGCTATAAACCGCAATAAGGGTTTTGCTGCTGCTGCTAAGTCACTTCAGTTGTGTCCAACTCTGTGCGACCCCATAGATGGCAGCCCACCAGGCTCCCCCATCCCTGGGACTCTCCAGGCAAGAACACTGGAGTGGGTTGCCATTTCCTTCTCCAATGCATGGAAGTGAAAAGTGAAAGGGAAGTCGCTCAGTCGTGTCCGACTCTTCGCGACCCCGTGGACTGCAGCCTACCAGGCACCTCCATCCATGGGATTTTCTAGGCAAGAGTACTGGAGTGGGGTGCCATCGCCTTTTCCTGCTACCTTGGAATTTAGCATCTAGTGGGAAAGACAGACTATGAAAAGCAAACAAAGGAACAAGGCAGTTTCAGATAGTGGTAAGTGCTGGGAAAAAAGTAAATTGGGCAATGTGATCTGGGGTGGATTGTACAACACTATCAGTTTCTGCCATCAAAGAAGGCCTCTTTGAGGAGATGACTTTGGACTTAACATTGAATGGGAACCAAAAGAAAGGAGCCATGAAAAATCACAGGGCAAATTCTACCTTTCTAACTAGAAGGCCAGATTTTGGTTGAAGACTGGGTGGAAGGGACTGTATGGGTCATACTCACAACACATGATTTCTGAGCCCAGAATTGCGATCCTGTCTGCTATGAACTGGTTTATGCCCCACTCCCCCAATTTATATGTTGAAGTCTTAACTTTCAGAACCTCAGAATGTGACTGTATTTAGAAATAGGGTCTTTAAAGAAGTAACTAAGGTGAATTCATTAGAGTGGGCTCTAATGCAATAGGGTTGGTGTCCTTATAAGAAGAAGCAATTAGCAGGCAGACACATATGGAGGGCAGACCATGAGAAGATGGAGAAGGGAGAAGACAGCCATCTACAAGTCAAGAACAGAAGCCTCAGAAGAAACCAATTCTGTCAACACCTTGATGTTGGACACCCAGCCTCCTGAACTGTGAGGAAATAAATACGTTGAGCCACCAAGCCTGTGGCATTTTTTTAGGGCCTCATTAGCCAGTTAGTTCAGTTCAGTTCAGTTGCTCACTTGTGTCTGACTCTGCAATCCCATGGACTGTAGCACTCCAGGCTTCCTTGTCCATCATCAACTCCTGGAGCCGACTCAAACTCATGTCCATCACATTAGTGATGCCATCCAGTCATCTCATCCTCTGTTGTCCCCTTCTCCTCCCGCCTTTGATCTTTCCCAGCATCAGGGTCTTTTCCAATGAGTCAGTTCTTCACACCAGGTGGCCAAAATATTGGAGTTTCAGCTTCAGCATCAGTCATTCCAATGAATATTCAGGTCTGATTTCCTTTAGCATTGACTGGTTGGATCTCCTTGCTGTCCAGGGGACTTTCAAGTGTCTTTTCTAACGCCATAATTCAAAAGCATCAATTCTTCAGCATTCAGCTTTCTTTGTAGTCCAACTCTCACATCCATACATGACTACTGGAAAAAACATAACTTTGACTAGTGTGACCTTTGTTGGTAAAGTAATGTCTCTGCTTTTGAATATGCTATCCAGGTTGGTCATAACTTTTCTTCCGAGGAGTAAGCATCTTTTAATTTCATGGCTGCAGTCACCATCTGCAGTGATTTTGGAGCCCAAAAAAATAAAGTCTGACACTGTTTCCACTGTTTCCCCATCTATTTTCCATGAAGTGATGGGACCAGATGCCATGATCTTCGTTTTCTGAATGTTGAGCTTTAAGCCAACTTTTTCACTCTCTTCTTTCACTTTCATCAAGAGGCTTTTTAGTTCCTCTTCACTTTCTGCCATAAGGGTGGTGTCATCTTTGTATCTGAGATTATTGATATTTCTACACGCAATCTTGTTTCCAGCTTGTGCTTCATACAGCCTGGCATTTCGTATGACGTACTCTGCATATAAGTTAAATAAGCAGGGTGATGATATACAGCCTTGACGAACTCCTTTCCCAATTTGGAACCAGTCTGTTGTTCCATGTCCCATTCTAACTGTTGCTTCCTGACCTGCATACAGGATTCTCAAGAGGCAGGTCAGGTGGTCTGGTATTCCCATCTCTTTCAGAATTTTCCACAGTTTGTTGTGATACACACAATCAAAGTCTTTGACATAGTAAATAAAGCAAAAGTAGATGTTTTCTGGAACGCTCTTGCTTTTTTGATGATCCAGCGGATGTTGGCAGTTTGAGTTTCTGGTTCCTCTGCCTTTTCTAAATCCAGCTTAAACATCTGGAAGTTCATGGTTCACGTACTGTTGAAGCCTGGCTTGGAGAATTTTGAGTGTTATTTTGCTAGCCTGTGAGATGAGTGCAATTGCGCAGTAGTTTGAGCGTTCTTTGGCATTGCCTTTCTTTGGGATTGGAATGAAAACTGACCTTCTCCAGTCCTGTGGCCATTGCTGAGTTTTCCAGATTTCCTAGCATATTGAGTGAAGCACTTTCACAGCATCATTTTTAGGATTTGAAATAGCTCACCTGAAATTCCATCACCTCCACTAGCTTTGTTCGTAGTGATGCTTCCTAAGGCCCACTTTGCGTTCCAGGATGTCTGGTTCTAGATGAATGATCATACCATCATGTTTATCTGGGTCATGATGATCTTTTTTGTATAGTTCTTTTGTGTATTCTTGCCACCTCTTCTTCATATCTTCTGCTTCTGTTAGGTCTATACCATTTCTGTCCTTTATTGAGCCCATCTTTGCATGAAATGTTCCCTTGGTATCTCTAATTTTCTTGAAGAGATCTCTAGTCTTTCCCATTCTATTGCTTTCCTCTATTTCTTTGCATTGATCACTGAGGAAGTCTTTCTTATCTCTCCTTGCTATTCTTTGGAACTCTGCATTCAAATGTCCTTTTCTCCTTTGCCTTTAGCTTCTCTACTGTTTGTAAGGCCTCCTCAGACAGCCATCTTGCCTTTTTGCATTTCGTGTACTGTCAAAAGAGAAAAGTTTGAAATTGGGGTAGTCTCAGTCGAGAAGGAAATGGCAACCCACTCCAGTATTCTAGTCTGGAGGATTCCACAGACAGAGGAACCTGGCAGGCTACAGTCCATGAGATCTCAAAAAGTCAAACACGGCTGAGTGACTAACACACACAGATACCCGTTTCTAAACCAAGTGGTTACCAGCCAACTCAGTTCAGTCGCACTGAAGTCTCCTCCTTAGGCCTGAGCTATTGCAGCATCATTGAAGCTGTAACTTTCCCCTCCCTGTGAGACCATCAGTTCCATTCCTGCTGACATGAGGCATTTGTGAAGCAGCAACCCTCTTTGTTTGCCAGCATCCTTCCCAGGGTTTGAACCACTGACCATTATTAGTGAGTCAGATTATAGTCAAGTGTTTTTACTCACATTCCCAGACAGTCTGTGTATAATTAACTGTTACAGTAATGATGATGATGATATGAAGCACTGAAGGGCCTTTGGAATGTAGGGCCTATAAAAGTAGAACAGTATTTTTCATTACTATAATCAGGTACCTGGATACCTGGGTGAAAAGGCCAATTCTCACTAGTGTAATAACACATGACCGTAAGGTACCAAAAATTTATTTTCACCCCTTTTTTAGAAATATGACCACGAGGTCATTATCATTATAATTAAATCTTACCTTAAAAATAATATCCAGGATCTGCATGGAGATATATACTACCCTTTGCACAGTAAATGTTCTCATTGCCTCCTTTTAAATGGTTTATGAGGACTGGGTCCTTGGCACTTTTTCATGGAGACAAGACTTTGTACACATCTGTTTTGGGAAAGGGAAATCATCTATAAAATATAATCAGCCAATAATGTTGTACCCACCTACAGCGAGCAAGTTTCAGAAGTGGAGTTGGGGCAATGCATGCTCTACCTAGAGAGCGTTCTCTATGAATCAGGAAATTTTATTAGCCAAAGATGTGGTAAAATTCTAAGCCAATTTGAAGGGCGTATGTAATAGGTGGGGCAGATGTTCTAAGTGGTCATGAATTATTTGGAAACTGTCTCCATAGGGACAAAGAGAAGACCTCAAACTGGGGGACCTTTTTCTTTCCTTCCCTCCCCTTATTCTTTCCTTTTTCCTTTCTGCCATTTTAATGGATTTTCAGAGATTTTTAAAGAAATTTGGAAGGAAATGTCCCAATAAATATTATAAAATATGCTGCCTCTAAAGTTGGGGAAACCTAGGTAAAGAGGGCTGCCGAACTAAGCATGAAACAGATTGTCCGTCTCCTCTCCCCCTCCCTCCATTCTGTCTCTGTCCATCCTACTTCATTCACAAGTCAAAGAAGGAACAGAATAAAGGAGATTGCAGAAGAATCTTTTGGAACTTAAAGCAAATTCTGATAAAGTATGGTAATTCTGAAAAATCTTAATTAATGTCTTACCAGTGATTTCAATAAGTGGGGGTTTGTGAGGAAAGTGAAGCCAGAAACAGAGCGATTCAGTTATAAAAGGCTCTGAGAACTGCACAGACATCTAGTTGGAGGCAGGCTACTCACTCAAATACCCACATGAAGGGAGCAGAGTGGGAGAAGATTCTTGGTCCAGCAAAGAGACCGGGTGTGTGGGAGTCTATTTGGTGCCAAGTCTTAATGAAAGTTCTTTTCATTTCTCTGACCTTCATTGTTCTCACCTAAGAAACAGGTGTTACATGGCCATCATGTCTATACAATTAAATCAACAAAAACAAATTTGTGCCTTGTCCTCAAAATAGCCCCCCAGAATGTAAAATTGGTGCAGCCCATATGGAGAACAGTATGGAATTTTTTTTTTTCCTTAAAAAACTAAAAGTTAAGTTACCATATGATAACTCCAACAATCCTACTCCTGGACATAAAGCTTGAAAGGATTAAAGCTCTAATTAAAAAAGATACATGCAGCTCAATGTTCATAGCAGTTTTATTTACAGTAGCCGAGACATGGAAGCAACACAAATGTACATAAACAGATGAATGGATAAAGAAGTTGTGCTTTGTATATATAATGCAATATTAGCCTTAAAAAAGAATGAAACAGTACCATTTGCAGCAACATGGGTGGACCTAGAGACTATCATCCTAAGTGAAGTAACTCAGAAAGGCAAAGACAAATATTATATGGTATCACTTATTTGTGTGTGGTAGTCACTCAGTTGTGTCTGACTCTTTGTGACTCCATGGACTGCAACCCACCAGGCTCCTCTGTCCATGAAATTCTTTTGGAAAGAATGCTGGAGTAGACAGCCATTCCCTTCTCCAGGGGATCTTCCAGACCTAGGGACTGACCCTGCCTTGCAGGTAGATTCTTAACATCTGAGCCACCAGGGAAGCCCCATCCAGAATCTAACCAATGTCTTCTCCTGGTTTCCAGGCTCTTCATCCCTGCCGCACACATTCCCCACACCCCCCCTCCCTGGCCCCAATTTCTTTCTCACCACTCCCTAATATTTATTCTTAACTTGAGTCAGGCTTGTGTTTTCTCCCCAAGTCCTTCTCATTCTTATCTCTGTGTTCCTGTTCATGTTTACTTTTTCTGAGATGATCACAGTGTCCCTAACATTGCCCCTAGACCTGCCTTCCTCCCTCCCTCCCTTCCTTCCTTCGTGTCTTGAGTAACAGGTACCATGTGTCAGATGTTGTGTAAGCTTCCATTGGAAGGATATAAAAAAAGCTTAGGCAAGATCACTTCTCTTTTGGTCTCTGGCATTTTCTTTCTAGAAGGGGCAGGGAGATGGACACTCAGTCAACACCAAACAAGTCACTGGTGTCATATGTGACCATTGTCTGTTTCTACCTCAGCTCCATAGAAAGTCTACCCTAACGTGGTCCCCCACTTGCCAGCTGTCTCCTGTGGACTCACACCCAAGTCCAGCCAGCTGATGGGTATCTCCCTGTTTCTCTTCTCCTTCTGGTTCTGTCAGGGCCACTTTCTGGGCCTTGGCCTCCGGGCCTTTGTTGCTGAGTGCTACCCCTCTGTAGATGCCCTCTGCACCCCTACCTCCTTGAGCCCCAAATGCTGCTTCAACTGCGACCTTCTTGTGGTACAAATGGCACTGACATACAGTGATAGAGGAACCTAAGGAAACTGTGTCCAACATCTTGCAGAGCGAATGGAATGAACAGGGCTTTGGGGTTTTACTCACAGCCATTTCTGTCCCTGGGAACCAGACACAGGTCCACTGGGGGCTGAGATTGAGACATCCCACCATGCTTGGTGATGTCCGCCTTAGTGATGAAGGTTCTATTACCTGACTGCATCTCCCTTAGGAATGGTTCTAACTTAGGAAGCTCTGGCCCCATCTGTTCACCAGATATGCCCAAACAGATCTGAGTCTCAGCAGTGCACTCAACCTGCCTCAATCCAGATCTCCATGCTACTTTGGTTATGTCCCAAGTATTATGGGAGTGGGCTTTTCAGGTAGCATAATAGCAAAGAGTTCCCCTGCCAATGCAGGAAACACAGGAGACATGGGTTTGATCCCTGGGTCAGGTAGATCCCCTGGAGTAGGAAACCCACTCCAGTTTTCTTGGCTGGAAAATTCTGTGGACAGAGGATCCTGGTGGGCTACAGTCCACGTGGTTGCAAAGAGTCAGACATGACTGAGTGACTGAGCATGCATACACTTTAGGGGGTAGAGGAAGACATTTCTTGAGGGAGTGGAGGAAAACATCAGTGAGGAGGTGGCGGAGAAGGTTTATAAAGGTAAATCACTAGATGGTGAGTGGGGAAAAGTCAGCTCATTAGAAGGAGCAGCGTGCTCAAAGCCACAACAGCCTGGAGGCACATGGTGTGAAATTGTTCTGGTTGAGGGACAATGTATGTTTTAGGAAAAGGGAGGAAGTAAGATTGGGAGGCTACATCGCAACCAGGCCCATAGAAGGTCTTATACCCCGTTGTAAGGCATTTGGACTCTAAGTGTGTATGCTCCATGGCAAAACAGTCAGTAATATTTGTTAGATTTAAAATGCCTGACTGTGTGCTGTGATTCAGGTTCTACTTCATATGTAGACTCATTCCATTTTTTTCCAGTTTTATTCCAAGGTCCTAACATTAATAACCTAAGAGGAAAAATTTGACCTAGCTTAAAATGACTTGTATACCTTGATTTCCCAAAGAAAGGGAAGAAAGCCCTCCTATTCCTTGGATTTTAAAATTCTACAGGGAAAAAAATGGTTGAACCCAAAATGTATAGCCATGGATGGTAATTTTGTACATACTGAGTACTTTCCTAGTTCTTGCAGGTGGCATGATAAGACCTTTTCAGTCTTCATCTTGTGGGGGTGGGGGGGCATTCATTTGACTTATTGTCATATCTTAGATGATACAAAGGGAGTTGGATCCCTTAGCCATATGCTATAGTTCAAGTAATGAACATTTGTTGAACACTTTCTCTATCCATTACTGATGATGCCATTGAGGGGATGGGACCAGGCCTTTCACTTCTTTTGTTTTTCCCACCTGGACCAACATGATGTTCTGTACCTAGCTGGTCTTTAGAAAAGATTCCCTTCCCATTTAGCAGAAGGGAAATGGTAGGATGCATAAGTGGCCTTGAATGCTGGAGAATGCAAGGGTTTTGGAGTCAACTAAGGCTGAATGTGGATCACTTTGCTGTGCTGGCTGTTAGGTGTGTGATCTTGTGTTAATTTGTCTCTTTTGATATTCCTGCCAAGGAAGTGGACATAAGAATGTCTAACATATAGGTCTAATGGGAAGGTTTAATAGGATAATTTATGAGCAATGTTGGGCACACAGTAAGAACTAGACTACTAAAATCAACAAGCAGATGAACAGAAACAGAATCCAAGAATGCCACAATGAGACATAGAGATAAGAAAAACAACCCTATATTCCCCTTTCTCAAAAATGTGGCCTGTGTCTATTAAACAAACACTTGATGGTTTCGATTTATTCAGAACTTAATCTTGTTTCCATATGTTGGAGAGGGAAATTCCTTCTCCTTTCCCATTCACTGAGTAATCTCATCAGATTGCATGAAATGCTGTGTCCAGATCACTGAAGATTGGCCTCATCCCAGGAGGGACACATTATTGTACTTCTTTTGGGAAAACTGACCTGAAACTATGATAAATGAGCACCCCAATTATCCCTGGAGAAGACATCAGCTGTATACCCTGGTAGCCCTGGTCGTTTGTGCCCTGCTTCTCTGAACAATACCGGCCAGACTTGCTCCTTGAACCCCTGTTTGTGGGAGGGGAAGGTGAGGCCTGGGCAGATCTTGTCAGCCCCTCTATGGGACTTACTGCCTTGAGAGTCCTCCATGAGCTTAGTTGATACCAGATTTTGTAAGTTTTCAGCCCTGAATCTCAACGTTTGAACCGTTTTGTTCTTCAAATGAAACTGAAGGGAGTTACAGTAAAATTCACCACAGTGTTGGAGCCTGGTATCCTGGGATTATGAAAAGGGGAATGGCTACCCACTTCAGTATTCTTCCAGAATTCAGTGTTCTTAGAGAATTCCATGAATAGAAGAGCCTAGTGGGCTACAGTCCATGGGGTCCCAAAGAGTGGGACACAGCTGAGCGACTGACCTACACACACACGTATTCTGGGGTTGGGACTTTCCCGCTGGGGACGTGTCCTTGGCCAGCTCCTCCTTCTTTCTCTCATTGCATTGTGCCCTTGAGTGTCTAGGACCCCGGCTGTCCTCACTAAAGACCCAGGGCAAACGAATTCAGACTGAAGTGTTTGTGACTTAGTGTTTCACCCCTCCCAGCGGTAATTGAGCCACCCTAAATTTATTTCAACAAACATTTGTTGAAGTTCTATGTTACTCAAGTGGGATGCTAGAGATACAAGGATAAAATCAAGACAGAGAGCTTGACATTGTTGTTCAAGAGTCTAATTAGGAAAAAGTCATATGTAAAGAATTAATTTCAAAGCTATGTATATGTGTGCATGGGGGCTTCCCAGGTGGTTCAGTGGTAAAGAATCTGCCTGCTAATGCAGGGGACATGGGTTTGATTTCTGGTCCAGGAAGATCCCACATGCAACAGGACAGTTAAGCCCATGCACCAAAACTACTGAGCCCATGGGCCACAACTCCTGAAGCTCCCACGTGTAGAGCCCGCACTCCACAAGAGAAACCACTGCAATGAGAAGCCTGCACACTGCAACTAAAGAGCTGGGAGAATGGCATTCTAACATGTATACTATCATGTAAGAATCGAATTGCCAGTCTATGTCTGACGAAAGATACAGCATGCTTGGGGCTGGTGCATGGGGATGACCCAGAGAGATGTTATGGGGAGGGAGGTGGGAGGGGGGTTCATGTTTGGGAATGCATGTAAGAATTAAAGATTTTAAAATTAAAAATTAAAAAAATTTAAAAGAGTAACCTTTCCCTCCCGGCAGCTAGAGAAGGCTCTCACACAGCAAGGAAGACCCAGCACAGTCAATAGATAAATCAATAAATACTTTAAAAAAACGATATTAAAAAAAAAGGGTGTGTGTGTGCCCTATAAGAAAAAGGTGTTAATTTTGCTCAAGAATTTTTAGATGACCCATGGAGAGATGACAATGTAGAGCTGACGCTCTGAGGGCGAAATGCCAAGAATCCTGATGGAAGAGAGGCCAGGATGCCATGTGAGCCCTCCCTGTTGGCAAGCCCAGCATTTCCCCATTATAAACTGAACTTATAAAGCCAGTACCTGCCTGTACCCTCCCTTATCATGAGGGTAGAGAAAGGTTCCTCTGGACAGAAAGTCACCTTGGTTGTTAGGCGAGGAGCCATCTGTTGGTGCTGCAGCAGCACCCACATTAACTCTTTCGGCTCCGGCAGTGTCGTTGAGTCTGGCCCATAGAAGAACATGGGCAGCTAGTCGGGACACCTGAGTTCTAGCTAGGTTCTGTGCCTACTTAAATTTTTTACTTTTTTTTTTTAATTGGAGGATAATTGCTTTACAATGTTGTGGTACTCTCTGTACAGCAGTACAGCAGTGCGAATCAGTCATATATATATACATATATATATAAGTATCCCCTCCCTATTAAACCTCCCTCCCCACCCTCATTCCACCCTCTAGGTCATCACAGAGTGCCAGGCTGGGCTCCCTGTTATATAGCAGCTTCCTGCTAGTTATCTGTTTTACACATGATAGTATATATAAATGTCAATGTGACTGTCTCAATTTCTTCTATCCTCTCCCCCCCTCACTGAGTCTACAAGTCTCTTCTCTGTCTGCATCTCCATTTCTTCTCTGTAAATTGGTTCAGTCTTTTTCTAGATTCCATATATGTGCATTAACATATGATACTTGTTTTTCTCTTTCTGATTTACTTCACTCTGTGTAACAGCTCTAGTTTCATCCACCTCTCAACAACTGGGTCAAATTCATTTCTTTTTATGGCTGAGTAATATTCCATTGCATTCCTCAGATATGCAGATGACACCACCCTTATGGCAGAAAGTGAAGAGGAACTGAAAAGCCTCTTGATGAAAGTGAAAGTGGAGAGTGAAAAAGTTGGCTTAAAGCTCAACATTCAGAAAACAAAGATCATGGCATCTGGTCCCATCACTTCATGGCAAATAGATGGGGAAACAGTAGAAACAGTGTCAGACCTTATTTTTGGGAGCTCCAAAATCACTGCAGATGGTGATTGCAGCCATGAAATTAAAAGACGCTTACTCCTTGGAAGAAAAGTTATGAGCAACCTAAATAGTATATTGAAAAGCAGAGACATTACTTTGCCAACAAAGGTCCGTCTAGTCAAGGCTATGGTTTTTCCAGTGGTCAGGTATGGATGTGAGAGTTGGATTGTGAAGAAAGCTGAGCACCGAAGAATTGATACTTTTGAACTGTGGTGTTGGAGAAGACTCTTGAGAGTCCCTTGGACTTCAAGGAGATCCAACCAGTCCATTCTGAAGGAGATCAGCCCTGGGATTTCTTTGGAGGGAATGATGCTGAGGCTGAAACTCCAGTACTTTGGCCACCTCATGCGAAGTGTTGACTCTTTGGAAAAGACTCTGATGTTGGGAGGGATTGGGGGCAGGAGGAGAAGGGGACGACAGAGGATGAGATAGCTGGATGGCATCACTGACTTGATGGATGCGAGTCTGAGTGAACTCTGGGTGTTGGTTATGGACAGGGAGGCCTGGCGTGCTGCGATTCATGGGGTCACAAAGAGTCAGACACAACTGAGCGACTGAACTGAACTGAATATTCCATTGTATATAAGTACCATATCCACTTTATCCATTCATCTGTCGATGGACATCTAGGTTGATTCCATGTCCTTTCTATTATAAATAGTGTTGCAGTGAATGCTGGGGTGCATGTGTCATTTTGAATTATAGTTTTCTCAGGGTATATAACAAGTAG
Source organism: Capra hircus (assembly GCF_001704415.2). Classification (NCBI taxonomy): domain Eukaryota; kingdom Metazoa; phylum Chordata; class Mammalia; order Artiodactyla; family Bovidae; genus Capra; species Capra hircus. Next base: position 42,505,532 of record NC_030818.1, on the reverse strand, counting down.
TGGGATTGCTAGCTTTGTTCCTACTTTAGAAGGCCTGTAACCTTTCAGAGCCTTAGCCTCCTATTTTTGAATTGGATAACACCTGCCCCATTAGCTATGCAGATAAAAATGAGGTTATAAATGTGGAAGCAATTGGAAAAAAATAACACTATGCCCTACCATAGAGTCTTATTAATAATTTGTCAAAAAGCATTTATTGAGTATCTCTTCAGTTCAATTCAGTCGCTCAGTCCTGTCCGACTCTTTGCGACCCCATGAATCGCAGTATGCCAGGCCTCCCTATCCATCACCAACTCCCGGAGTTCACTCAAACTCATGTCCATCGAGTCCGTGATGCCATCCAGCCATTTCATCTGCTGTCGTCCCCTTCTCCTCCTGCCCCCAATCCCTCCCAACATCAGGGTCTTTTCCAGTGAGTCAACTCTTTGCATCATGTGGCCAAAGTATTGGAGTTTCAGCCTCAGCATCAGTCCTTCCAATGAACACCCAGGACTGGTCTCCTTTAGGATGGACTGGTTGGATCTCCTTGCAGTCCAAGGGACTCTCAAGAGTCTTCTCCAGCACCACAGTTCAAAAGCATCAACTGTGTACCTATAATTTGGCTAGGTGCTAAATAGAGTCCTTTGGTTTAGTAGATTTGTAATAACAAAGCATTTTTTCTAATCCATCTGGTACAGAGAAATTGTCAGCATGAAGTTCTTAAAGGAGGGAAGACAGTGGCTTGAGATTGCTGCAATTCTGTCACTGATTAGTCATGTGATGCTAGATAACTATTTTCATTTCTTTGCGCCTCAATTGCCCAATCTGTAAAACAGTATTTTTCACTGATCCCTTTTTCATCTACTTTCCAGCTATGCTTTTTCTTCTGGCGGTGATGTTAGAATGAAAAGTGAAAGTGTTAGGCACTCAGTTGTGTCCAACTCTTTGTGACCCTATGACCCCATATAGCCCTCCAGATTCCTCTATCCCTGGAATTCTCCAGGCAAGAATACTGGAGTGAGTAGACATTCCCTTCTCCAGGGAATTTTCCCAACACAGAGACTGGACCTGGGTTTCCTGCATGGCAGGCAGATTCTTTACCATCTGAGCCAACAGGGACGCCCAGTGATATTAGAATGAGGCTCAGTAAGTCAAGCACATTGAAATAGAAAAGGCTACAAATTATAACTTAATATGCTGATTCTTGGGAGGAAATTTAACCCAAAGGGATGACACTTTGTTGGGTGAATATCAGATATATATGGAAGGCTAATGGGCAGATTATTTGGGATCAGGCCTTGCTGGCGTGTTTGAGGGACCTTGGTGGAGGTATCAAGCAGATGGAAAATTCCAGAGTCTCACCCTAATGTGGCTGTTGCCTTATGCTATTGCCTGTCACCTCTGTCGGCTTCTCCTAAAAGGAGGAAAAGTCTTCAGGGCAGCTTCTAGAAATACCTTATATTTGTATTCACTTATACAAAAGGTGCTCTCACATTTATTATCTCACTGATCTTCATAACATGTCCACAAGTAGTTAAGTCATTATAATTGCCATCCTATTTAGTAGAGGAAGGGAAAAGGGTGACTGATCTGACATCACCGAGGGAGACAGTGGCGCAGCTGAAACTGGAGGCCAGATGATGTCACTTCTGGTCTAAAATTCTCAATGTGACCCTCAGCAGGGAAGAAATGAGTGTGTCCCAGAGGAGAACCCTGCAGACCCCTCCTAACTATAAGGGATTTCATATAATTGTATATTGCTTAGAATAAGGATGATAACTTTAAGAGGACAGACATTGCCACATTGTAGGTGCTTAATAGATGTCTGTGAATCAGTACATAAAGATGCCGTAACTGTGCTTGAGAAAACTCTGGGGTGGACCCAATGGCTCATGTGATAGATACCTCTGCTTTTCTGCTTGGCCTTTTTCTTTCCCTCCCTTTCTTTCTTTCCCTCTGCTCCTGGCTTTGCCTACAAGTAAAGTAAAGAAGGAATTCTGCTTTATAGTGACCTAAATGAAAAGGAAGTCCAAAAAAGAAAGGATGTATATTTATGTAAAGCTGATTCACTTTGCTGTACAGCAGAAACTAACACAACATTGTAAATCCAGTTACTCCAACAAAATTAAAAATAAAATATTTATCAATAAAAGTATCGATTTAAAGAAAAGATTAAAGGGGAATTCTCTCCCCAGGGATTTCACATTTGTCAACTTGAACTCCTAAAAATACAGTAACATGCTTTAGATGGAGGCTTGGCATTACTGTTGCAAAAGGAAGGCGAATCAGACAGTACATAGGCCTTAAACACAGACTACATACCTGTTGTTACCAGGGTGATGCCACAAGGACATAGAAGATGAAACTTTTTCTCTTTACACAGAGCTTATGATCTTTTGGGGGAGCTAAGGTGTGTTCATTCTACTTTTTACTACTGGTGAGTAGAAATCTATGTAGACTTACTATTGAACACACAAAGCATACAATGACGTGTGTGTGTGTGTGTGTGTGTGTGTGTGTGTAAGTAAAAGGTACATCAAACAGGCCTTCTTTGTGGGATATGATCAACATCAACATGAAACATATTTTCTCTGTGATGGTTAGTTTTATGTGTCAACTTGGTGAGGTCACATTACCCAGATACTTGGTCAAACACTATTCTAGATGTTTCTGTGAGGGTATTTTTTAGGTGAGATTGAGGTTTAAATGAGAAGACTTTGAGTGAACAGATTACCCTCTATAGTGTGGGTGGGCCTCATTCAGTCAGTTGAAGGTCTTAATAGAAAAAAGGCTTAACAGAAAATTAAACTCTGCTAGCAGACTGCTTTTGGATTTGAGCTGCAACAACTCTTCCCTGGGTTTCCAGTCTGCCGGTCTACCCTGCAGATTTTGGACTTGACAGCCTCCACAATTTCTTAAAATAAACCCCTCTCTCTATCTCTATAAATGTGTATGTATATATAGATATATGCACATATATATGTATCTACCTATCTATATATATGCACACATATATATGTGTATATGTCTACAAATACATTCTATTGGATTTTGGGAGAACCTGTCCTTCTCTCACTGTCCTTAGAATACCCAATCCTATATAATAATCTGGAGTCCCAGTATGATATGAGGTCTTGTCTTTCCACATGGAGAAAGCCCCTCATGGGTAACATATTTCTGGTGGGATGGGAGGTGGGGGGAATTCCCATCTTCTCCTTTCTTGATGATATTCCCTGCCCTCTGGCTGGTTGCTGTACTTGAACCCTCCATGGTTAGTATATGGGAAAGGAGGAGAGGCTCTTTGGGCAGGACATTTTGGAATTCAGGGTACTTGTGGGGAAGGATAAGTCAGAGGAAGTGCCGAGCTGGCCCCCAAGCATGGGTCCCAGTGCTGGGGCCTCTTATCCTGTCAAGGGTAGTACTGATCACTGGTGTTATCCTTTTATGCCCAAAGGATTCTTTCCATCATAATGTTCTTCTAAATTGCTCAGATAGCTCAGTTGGTAAAGAATTTGCCTGTAGTACAGGAGACCTGGGTTCAATTCCTAGGTGGGGAAGATCCCCTGGAAAAGGAAATGGCAACCCACTTCAGTATTCTTGACTGGAAAATTTTATGGATAGAGGAGCCTGGTGGGTTATAGCCCATGGGGTTGCATGAGTTGGACAACACTTAGCAACTAAACCACCAAATTGCCCCCATGGGGATATCCTCTGTTTGGGTTTAGATAGTTACAGCCTCAGTAGGTCAAGGTAGAAAAATGGCCTGGAATGCCCGTTTTTGCAGGATGTGATGATTCAGATACTCTCTGCATACCACCTATGGAAAGCTATGATATTAATACAAAAAGAGAAGGCAGAGAATTAAGTGGAAGCCAAAGAGATTTCCATATGGTGAGATTTATTATTTCTTTGTTATTTTTAAAGTTGTTCCATGAAGTGAGTTGAGCTCATGGAAAATTATTCAGCCACAGGACAGCCCTGGAAAAACCTATCTTGGCCCTGTTGGGCCTTCTACTTTTAAAAGACTTTATTCACATGTCTAGACAGGTTAACTTGAAGTTAACCGCCTTACTTCATAAGAACCAAGCTCTCAATCCATTTACATTTTTTATTACCCCACATATATCCTGAGGCTTAAAAGATTCAGAGGGGGGTTCAACATTATTTTAAAATGATCTAGAGGTCTGGGATGGTAAAGATTGCAGTCAGTGTCTTTGGCTGGAGATTGACTTCAAATCTCTCATTGAACTGTCTGATAGTTGCGTTCCATCTCAGATGACTTTGGCTACTCATTTTCCTCTTCACTCTCTAGCCCTAGTTTGTCTTTTCATCTAGGTTTCTGTTGAAGCTGAAATGATTTACGAGGCTTTTTGAATGTATAAACATGTTGCATGTTGGCCTCAGAAGAAAGGTCAAGGTTGGACTGAAGATTTTCCTATGCTGCATTTATAAGTAGTTTAAGCTGCTTTTTGGGAGGAAGGGAGTGAGAACCACCTCGTGTCCAGAGGGAGGACTGGTTACCATCTGCAAGGGGTCTGCCTTCCAGCATTAATGCAGGGCCCCTGGCTTCAGTCAAAAACTTCAAGGGGCACAGAACTGTATCCATCTTCATCACCGTGTTGATTATCACCAATGCTGAGACCAGTGTTGATAGCTTAATTTTATGTATTATTTTTGGCTGTGCTGGATCTTTATTGGTGCGTGGGTTTTTCTCTTCTTGCGGTGAACAGGAGCTACTCTTTAGCTGTGGTGGGTGGGCTTGTCATCGTGGTGGCTTCTCTTTCTGTAGAGCATGGGCTCTAACTGCGGCATGTGGGCTCAGTAGTTGTGTTGTATGGGCTTGGTTGCTCTACGGCATGTGGGATCTTCCTGGACCAGGGATCGAGGCTGTGTTTCCTGCATTGGCGGGCAGATTCTTTACCACTGAGCCACCAGGGAAGCCCAACTAATTTTAAATATGGATGAACTTCTTGCTATTTTCTTGTGTATAACCACACACAAGATGGAGTAAAGATACTAGTAAACCACCATACTTTACATAGTAGTGCTTTTTAAAGGACATAGCAATTCTTTGAAAGTAAAATTGAATAAATGGTTTAAATACACAGTGAACTTGCTTTTGTAAGAATTCCTTTGTTTGGGGCAAAGCAATTCACTTTTTTGGCAATTTGCATTCTGATGTTTTGAGTTGCATTTTTGGTTATACATCACCCTCACAGTGATGTATCCCTTTTTAATACAGCAAATTCCTTATTTTTTGAAGTATAAATATCTTTGCTTATTTTTAAGAAAGTGGGTCATGTATCCTATCTAGTATACTAATTTATACCTTCATGCCATTCATTATATACTCTACATATATTTTGGAGTTGAAATGTATTCATCAAATCACATTTTAACCTTGACTGCAATTTTGATTTCTGATGTGTCTTTGCATGGAAAAAATGTCTAGATAATGAATCCTTATATATAGTATTAATATAAGAATATTTTTTAATGTGCAAGCCAATGTGCCTAAATGGAGAGGCCACCTTTTTGGTCCATTTAGACCAGTATTTACGTTTAAAATACTTAATGATACAAATGTAATTGACTTCTATTTGTCCCTCTTGTGTATTACTTTGAGGCAGTCTTTTTGAAGAGGAAGGAGAGTGGGCTTTGGATTCAGAGCTTTGGTTTAAATTTCAGTTCCTTCATCTGCTCTGTGACCTTGGATGAATTGTTCCATCTCCCTGAGCCTTGGCTTTTTCAGCTGCAAAATAGGACTTACCAGATTCCTGTTACTTAGTTGAAGCTACCATGTAATACAGAGCTCTGTAGAGCAGATAGTTATGAAAAGAGGCTGACCTGTATGCCAATGTCAGGAGTGCTCTGGCTTCCAGATCCAGGATTATCCTTAGATGGTCTGTGACAGAAATGGGCATCTTCCACTCCACACAGTTAGAAGTCACCCAACATGTCTTTTCCTTTTTAAAAGGGTGAATTATCATTCTGGAGGGAAATTTTACTCAACTTGTTTTAGGAGAACCAGTAAATTAAACTAATTACAAGGAAAAAACAGAAAGTTAGGAGAAATAAATATAAAACTTTTAACTAATTTCCTAAGTTCTCATATATAATGTAGTTGAAAGAAATAAACACTAAGGGGACAAAAGTCCTGTGAGGAGAGGAAACGCTTATAAGAGACATGAAGACCTCAGTCATGACACTAGGCATTATTTAGCTGAAAGCCCTTTTGAGATGTATTTTTGCATATGCATTGATATTGCCATTGATAGGTTTATAGAATTGTTGAATCGTGGCTACCACATAGAGGTGTATCTTAGAGCTTGATTATAAAATCAATCTCGGAAGGACTTTCGTCTCTAGCCCTGCATCTACTGTCCTCAGTCCTGATATGCAGTGTGTTTGGTGGACTTTGAGCGTCTTGGGAGGAAGCTGACATGGCCATTCAGCTTGGCAATCTTCATAACTCTGCCTCTCAGTCTCCTTCAGTTCTGGGAGCTGAGGTTAGGGAACCAGGAGCTGCCTGTGGCAGCTGATAAAAGTAAAATGAAGATTCTCGAGGTTCTGGGCAGCAGTCACAGTGGACACAGGTGCAAAGAGCAGAAGCTAGCTCTCAACACCAGCTGCTCCACAGGGCCGGAGGTCAGGGGGGCGGGCTTTACATTTGGATTTTTCAACTCTTGGCTTTGACTCATTAGTGGGGTGTAAAATCAATCTAATGGGTTGAGGAAAAAGTGTAAGTGAAAGTGTTAGTCCCTCAGTTGTATCCGACTCTTTGTGACCCCATGGACTACAGGGCTACAGTCCTGGAATTCCCCAGGCAAGAATACTGGAGTGGGTAGCCATTCCCTTCTCCAGGGGATCTTCCCCATCCAGGGATCGAACCTGCTTCTCTTGCATTGTGAGCAGATTCTTTACTGTCTGAGCCACCAGGGTAGCCCTGATGGGTTGAGGCTGTCATTGTAAATAATTGAAAAAGATGACAATAGCAAATAGAGATTTCCTATTAGGTGAGGATAAATATTATTTCCTGAAATTTTCTTTCACTTGTGTGTATGTATATATGTATATATGTATATATGTATATATATATATATATATATATATATATATATACACACACATACATGGATATTCTGCATTGAGTTGTGATTGAAAATGTTTCTCTTTTAGGATGTGGCAGGATGTGCTCCACAGTCACTACTATGTTCAATGACCAAAATATAATTATAAAATTCATAAACCGCAGAGTGATTGTACCAAGACAGATGCATATGCACACAAGTACACACACACACACACACACACACACACACACACACACACACACAAGTTAATGGCTTTTCCCCAAAGGCTTACATTGGCAATATGAACAAAACCCAGTTAAAACCAATTTATTCTCAGTTTTGTAAATCCAAGGCCATCTAGGGAGTTAGAATAGGGATGTTCTATCCTAGGGCAAAAAGCTGGAGTCAATATTAGAATCTCTTATTAGGATGTAAAAGACCATGCCTTGGTAAACTACTATCTAAAGGAGGGCCATTCTTGAGGCCCCTTCCAATCATCTTGGAGCCAGAAAAAGGAATAGAGAGGAAGAGAAAGATTTTAGGGAAAACCAAAGATATCAAACATTGCTGCTCTTAAACACCTGAACCCTAAGCAAGCTGTGGAAATAATGAGGGACAAAGAACAAGAGATCTCCTTTCATCTGCGGCATTCTTTGCACAGATTCCTCGATGAGACACTCAAGCCAGGATCTGTCTGCCTAAGTGTTACTGTGTTGGACCTTGTACATGTGGCTGGCTGAAGCTGCAGATGTCACAATTAATCTGACAAGGTATCTATACTGAAAGAGGAGAAGAGATGCTTAGCCTGGTCCAATGGAGTATGTCAATGAATAACGTGATGAAGCTAAGAGAAGGTAAAATTGGGCTGAATATCAAGGAAAAAAATTACCTAACAGAAAGGTCTATTAGACAGTGGAGTGGTCTCTCCAGGGGAACAGTGGCAGGCCAGTGGTGCTGGAATCATTTACAAGTTGGCTGTCGAAAGCCCCTGAGAATTTGCTGTGGGGAACAGGACTGAGTTGACAGGAGTGGACAAGATGACCTCGAAGGTCTTTCCCACCTTTAGTGTCTACAATTTTGCGATCGTCCGCTCTTCACTGAAGCACTCTAGCTATAGCTACTCTCTGGGGCCTGAAACACATGAAATAATTGTTAGTAAGATACCCAGGGATGAAACATTTTTGAGGAGCCATTTGTTCTTGGCCATCTTTTTCCATTCAAAACTGGGCCAGAGAGAAATGATAAAGGAAACAAGGAAGAAATCAGTGTTTATTGTTCTCAAGGCCGACATTATTATTTTAGTCTGTATTTATTCATTCAAAATATTTGATCAAATGCAAAACTATTCTTAAAGTTTGTATTTTAATATAAAGGCAATTTTTTGGGGGACTAGACCATACTAAATTTCTTATTTCTCAACAGGTTGTTTTAGCATTAGAAAGAGCCCATTTCAGGGGCTGTTTAACAGATGAAATAAGTTCTTGGATAAGGAGCATTTTTCCATCGGCAACATGGTTAGAACTCTTGTACATTTGCATTTCTGTGTTTCAGAATTATTCAGGCAATAAATTACTCAGGATGTCAACCTTATGCTGAAATAGAAATGACCTACTTCGTGAGGATCTCATGTATTTTAAATTTAACCTTGTGACTTTTCTTCAACTGGGAACAGGAGGGCTTTGTAAGTAAGATTGTAAGAAAATAAAAAATAGCTACAATAAATTGAACTCTTACTATGTGCTAGATGTTATTCTAAAGGTTTGATGAGCATTAACACATTTGTTTTCTTATAGCGACCTAGGAGCTAGGTGCTCTTATTACACTTGGGGAAACTGAGGCACAGAGAGGTTAAAAATCTTACCTAAGATGACAAACCCAGTAAGAGGCAGATCTGAGTTCAAAACCTGTACCCCTGACCATTATTATTCTACCACCTTTCCAAGTATAGTTTCCTATTTTTTTTTTTTTTAAGACTAATAATGAGGGCAGGGATTTTGTTCTTTCTTTGTTCTTTGATAAACTTCCAGAGCCTAGAACAGTCCCTGGCACATTGTAGGCACTCGGCACATTTTGGCTGGAAGAATGAATGGAAGTTGATATTGGCAGTTCTAAGTTTTTCAATGCTAAATTCATATATTCCAATTTTGCTGGTTAAGTGAAAAAGGCAACTTTTTATCTCTCTTCTATTTATCTCAACGATATTCTTAGATTCAAAAATTTTTCTTCTAGATGCTTCCCTTGACTTCTTGGAAAAGATTAGCTGTCCTTGAAACAGGGTCCAAAAGTATCCTGTATTTCCTCGCCATGGCAACTTTCACACATTATTGTGATTATTTAGTTAGCCATCTTCCTGGCTTCATTCTAAACTTTATGGGCAGGGTCTGTGTTTTGCTCACCACTGTAACTATAGACCCAGCACAGAACTGGGCACAGAATCTGTGGCTAGTTGTTGAGAGAATGAAAGAAGATATTCTTTCTAACTTATTTTTCTTCTTGTTATATACACAGAGCATTCATAATCTGTATTAGCTATCTATTGCAGTATAACAAATTACCAAAAACTCAGTGACTTAAAACAATAAAAAGTATTTATTAACTCTTACAGTTTCTGTGGGTCTGGGTGGTTCTGACTCAAAGTCTTTCATGAGGTTGAAGTCAGAATTCACTTAGGGCTGTAGTTGTCTGAAGGCTCGACTGAGGCTTGAGGATCCAGTGCTAGGATGGTTCCCTTACTGGTTTCTTGTTGGCAGGCCTCAGCTGCTTTTCACAGGGGTTCTCCATGGCACTGCTTGAGTGTTTGCAGGATGAGGCAGCTGGCTTTCCCCAGAAAGAGTGGTATACGAGAAGATGGTGAATGCTGCAGCTTCTGTCGTGACCTAGCCTTGGAAGTCATATGCACTTCATTCTGATGGTCATATGGAATGGTCCTCATTCAGTCTACACAGCATGGGTACCAGGGTCAGGGGGAGCCATAATGGGTATTGGTTGCCACACCTACCATTTGAGATCTCTTCCTATCCAGCCTGTGAGATATTATTCCTTTTTTTACTAATAAGGCCAACAGTGCATTGCCTAAGATTATATTCAGTGCTTAAATCCAAGTTCAGTTCCTCTAAGTGTTCTTTCCAATATATCATAGCTGAATGATTAAATAAATAACATATAGAAATTACATATAGAAATACCTTTTAGAAAACTCAAGGTATAAAAATCTAAATATCAAATTAGAAGTGTTATTTGCATTATGTAATAAAAGGATTCCCACTGTACTACAGGATTATTTAAATGGCATATTCAAGAGTGACTCAATTTTTCAAAGATGAGTTTTATTGTGACTTTTGGGGACACACTTGATAGGTAATGAGAAGTATAATTTTAAAACGTGTGTTGGAAGCACTCAGTTATATTAGCTTGTGAATTTCTTGAAGGCAGGGATATCTTCAGTGCCAACTCTGGCACCCAGCCTCGAGGAAACTTTCAAAAAATTTTTATTAAAGAAAAGAGTGGTTATGGCAAAATATCTGTAGTTACAATTTCTTAAGAATCTTGTTGTATGTGAAAAGTTGGCATACCATTTAAAAAATTCATTTATTCTTATAGTTGAGTCTGATCTGTACTGAACTTTATATTACTAGACTACCTAAAACTTATTTAGATTTTAGTACCAGCCTGATGTGAAATTTTTTATCCCTACTGAGTTATGAGGTTGAAAAACTGACATATGTCTAATGAAAACAAAGAAAAGGTTAAAAAGAAAAGTCTCATCTAAAGAATGGATAAAAGACCTGTTTTCAGAACATGTAAGTAAATGCAGTGGTAGTATTTATTATTAGACCCAATTAACCAACCAGACTATTGATAAATCTGAATAAAATCTTTTCCATTGGGGGGAAAAAACACTGAAGAATTTTTAAAAGTTAAAAAATATATATCACACTCCAATTGGGTCAAACACTTGAAGAGATTCTTGGCAGATTTTTCTGTTTTGATAGCCAGAGGGTCTAATGTTTTCTGATTTGAACACTATTGCTTGTTTGTAAAGAGTTTCTAAGGGAAAGTGAACAGCTGCTTCTTCAGAATGACTCTTTATCAAGTCTTGCCTGCAAAGTTAGTAGTTATCAGGTTTATGGTAGATAGTATGGTTGTTAGCATAAGCTCACATAGGTGATCACATTATGGTAAGACATAGATAAAAGATGGAAACAGTGGCAGATATTATTTTCTTGGGCTGCAAAAATCACTGCTGACTGTGACTGCAGCCATGATATGAAAAGAAGCTTGCTCCTTGGAAGAAAAGCTATGACAAACCTAGATAAGGTATTAAAAAGCAGAGACATCAATTTGCCAACAAAGGTCAGGATAGTCAAAGCTATAGTTCTTCTAGTTGTCATGTATGGATGTGAGAGTTGGACCATAAAGAAGGCTGATTGCTGAAGAATTGATGCTTTTCAACTGTGGTGCTGGAGAAGACCCTTGAGAGTGCCTTGGACTGTAAGGATACAAACCAGTCAATCCTAAAGGAAATCAACACTGAATATTCAGTGGAAAGAGTGATGCTGAAGCTGAAGCTCCAATGCTTTGGCCACCTGATGTGAAGAACTCATTGGAAGAGACACTTGATGCTGGGAAAGATTGAAGGCAGGAGGAAAAGGGGGCAACAGAGGATGAGATGGTTGGATGATATCATGGACTCAATGGACATGAATTTGAGCAAACAGCAAACCCCAGGAGATAGTGAGGCACAGGGAAGCCTGGTGTGCTACAGTCTATGGGGTCACAAAGAGTCAGATACAACTTATCAACTGAACAGCAACAATAGCATAGATAAAAGATAAAGAGTTATAGAAAGATTGTTGAATAACTACTGTTAAGGATAAGAAGGTTAGCTTTAGAATCCTAATCATGATGATAGTCTGATATGAATATTTTGCAACTTTATCAGTTTAGTTCAGTTCAGTCATTCTGCCATGTCAGATTCTTTTTGACCCCAAGGACTGCAGCTCACCATGCTTCCCTGTCCATCACCAACTCCCAGAGCTTGTTCAAACTATGTCCATAGAGTTGGTGATGCCATCCAACCATCTCATCCTCTGTCATCCCCTTCTCCTCCTGTCTTCAATCTTTCCCAGCATCAGGGTCTTTTCCAATAGTCAGTTCTTCACATCAGGTGGCCAAAGTACTGGAGCTTCAGCTTCAGCAGGACTGATTTCCTTTACGATTGACTGGTTTGATCTTGCTATTCAAGGGACTTTCAAGAGTCTTCTCCAACACCATACTTCAAAAGCATCAATTCTTTGGCATTCAGCTTTATAGCTCAACTCTCACATCCATTCATGACTACTGGAAAAATCATAGTTTTGAGTAAAGTTTTGGCAACTTTATACAGTTTATTTTTGTGATGATGATAATATAAGATGATTTCTCTTAATCTTAGTTCAGGTAGTGTAGATGCATATTTCCAAGTGTTGAGCTTTCTGCATGGATTTTGAGTTAGTCATTCTTCTGTTTAAATAGTTAGCTGTTTAACTGAAAGAAGCAGCTGTCACAGGAATGGAAGCACATGCAATGTCGTATCCTACCCCTTCCTTACCCAGAGCAGACTTTTATCATGGTGTGTTTCGTCCCCAAGTCAGTGTTTGGGGTTGGCAAAAGAACTGGAGATTTTCAAGATTAGGAGAGATCAAAATTATCACCCACAAGAGAGAACTGTACAGCAATATATAGGAATTTGCCTTGATAAATCAATAACTTACTTGTTGGCTAAGGATAGTAAATTAAAGTCACCTAGGGAAATTATAAGGGGAACATTTGCTCTTTTGTGTAAGTTGTCATGGATTGTCACTTAATGTTTTGAATATAAGAAGAATATATAAGAATTAAAATTTTATTTTTAGTTCAAAAAAATTTAAAACTAAGAACACTCAATAGATTGACTCCTGTTTTAAAGCAAAATCTACCCATAAAAGGTATAGAAGATTAAAACTAGAAAGGACCACTGAGACCACATATTCCCACCTACTCTCCATTTTATCCGTTTTATCATTGTAAAAAGTAACATTCTCTCATATTGGGGAGCTGCCTCAAATAGTTCACAAAGCTCGTAAATGATAGCAGTGGGGCTAGTGAAGTTGCTGCAGTCTTAGTTGGCCATTTCACCCACTGAGTTCGGCCTCTGTAGTGAAGGCATAAAGGAGGTGGATTTCACAATCTTCCTCTCTAAGGTATAATGTTCTTCTCTAACCCCTCATGAACCCCCTGATATTACATATTTATTTATTGTCTGTCTCCACCTACTAGAATATAAACTGCTCGAGGACTAGGTCTGTTTCAGCTTTGTTCTCTGCTATTTCCCTATTACATCCTCATTTACTGAGGATATAGTACATGTCCAAAAAACAGATGCCATTGAATAAATGAACTGAGATGGGGCTCATTTGCTTTGAGAATTGTTGCTAATCTCCTGCTTCAGATAGCTACCACCAGCTGACTGAAGTTAGCTTCTGAGTAACTTGTGCGGGGCAAACTCCAAGGTCACCCCCATAATCTTCTCCTGCTGTTCGCATCCTTAGGTAATCCGTTCTGTCTCCTTGCGAGGAGGCATGGTCTGTGACTTGCTCCTACCAATAGAAGGCAGCAAAGGTAAAAGCATACGTGTGATTCCATGTGTGTGAATTCATTAGATAAGACTGTGACACCAGCCTTGCCAAAAGACATTCTTTCTTGCTGGTTTTAAAGAAGAAGCAGACTGCCATGTTTTGAGCGGCTTATGAAGAGGATCACTAGACAAGGAACTGAGGGTGGCTTGTAGATGACATCCAGCAAGAAACTGAGACCTCAGTCCAGTAGTCTGCAAGGTACCGAATGTGACCAGGGACCACTTTACTTCTCCAGCTGAGCCACAGATGAGACCCCAGCCCTGATAGTACCTTCACTGCAGCCTTACAGAAGGCCAGGTGAAGCCAGGCCCAGACTTCTGATTCACAGAAACGGTGAGACAGGAAATGTGTGTAGTTTTAAGCTGCTGTTTGTTGTAATTTGTCTAGCAATAAATAACACCCCTCGTTTAGATGCATTTCTTTCATTTGGATATTCACAGAATAGAACTCTGAACTAGGTTTGGAGTATTCTAAATTCAACACTGTAATCTAGGAGAAAATGAAGCTCTCTTTAACGTGAAAAGGCTTAGTCTCTGCTTTGGTTTCTGTTGAATCCATAGGGCCGTAGCATTCAGCTGTTTATAATCTACTGGCATTTGATCATGGCTTCTTATTCACAGAAGTCAGAGTTCCCTTCCCTTTTCTCCTTTCTACTCGCTCGATGCCAACATTCAAACTAATTCACAAGACAAACTGGGCATGGGGTCAGGGTGGAAGCATATCTGGGTCTCTTCGTTTACTTCCAAAAATTGTTCTCCACATTTTGACTGTATTTCAAATTAGCCCAGAGGTAAGTAACCAAAGATGCCATCCTCTGAAAAGGTGTTTTCATTTAAAATGGTTTGTCTGTGTAGACTCTGTGTTCGTAAAGGTTGATGAAGCCCCTTTTAAAAAACGGAGTCAAGGACTTCCCTGGTGCTCCAGTGGTTAGGAATCTGCCTTCCAGTGTGTGGGACTCAGGTTTGATCCCTGGTCAGGGAGCTAAGATCCTACATGCTGCCTGGGTGCTGCAACGAAGACCCACTGCAGTCAAAATAAATAAGAACAATAATAAATCTCTCTTTAAGAAATGAGTCAATTTTTTAATGAGTCTAAATGGCCTTAACTATTTTTATTACTGAATTTTTGTGGGGTTGGCGGTTTCTGTGTGTGGTGAAATTGTGCTTTTGCATGATAGCCTATGTATAATTTTACACTCTCCTTGTCCTGCCTCTTTACTTCATGAGTAATTGATGATATCAGTATCTTTTCCTTTACAAAATTGTTGCTGTTTAGCAAAATTTGCTTTATATCCAATCTCATTTTTTCCAACTGATTCCATAGAAAGTTACTTGGATATCCATAAAAAAGTCATCAAATAATGAGTTGAGCCTGTTTTATGAAGATAATGTTAACCTTATGGCCATGTCTGTGAGCTCCTAGAGTTATGTTCGATGTGCTTTTACAGTTACTTTAGAACTACAAGACACTATCGTCTTCTTTATCTCTAGTTACCAAGGAAAACATTTTATTTGAAGAATTGTCCTTTTTTATGTATTTAAAGCCTTCAGAACAGAGACCTTAATGTTCCTCTTTACCAGACTTAATTTCCAATGCCTCTGAGAGCTAGCCTGCAATACCTGATTTTACCATTAGGTGCTGCTCTTTAAAATTTCCTCCCCTACTCCCCTACACACCAAACTAATTTGAGGATACAGAAGCACCCCATACTTAATTTTTTTTTGATACATTTTTGTTTGAAGAAGTATTTTTTCTTAAATAAATCTCAGAAGCCACACCCTAACCTAAATTTTCAAGTCCGACATTTATAAGTTATTGTAAAATAAATTACTGAGCTATTCTAGGAATGCTATCAGGTTTCACTTTTACAGAATGCTTATTTTTTTTAAGTGCAAAGAGATCTTTCTTACAAGAAAATATGTTAAATATATTAAAAATGTATAACTGGGGAATTATCTTTGAAATACATTTTTTTTAATTGTTTAGATGTTTAGTTTCTGTTCTGAGTAAACTAGAAATTACCTAGATATTTTGATTTCATTGTCAACTGCATACATTTTTCAAGTGTAATTGAATTTCATGAAAGAAGTAAAAATATACTTTTCTGTTTTTTAAAAAAGTAGCAGAAAGAATTCCAAAGAGGAAAGAACTTTTACTGCAAGAGTGGCATTTCTAATCTTTGTACTTCCATAATAGACTAGGGATTAACAGTTGTGGCGGCAGCAGCCAGTTTTTTGGAGGGGGGAATGTACATAATGGATCTGAGGCAATAATTCAATGCTTAAATTGTCTCATGTTCCATGAAAACTTGAAGTAGGATGTCAGAGTGTCTCAGATACAATGTTTTGTGACAGTAAGCAGCCAGCAGCCCTTGGCAGAAGTTGTGCACTTACAGGTTAACTCTGGGTGTTCCGCTGAGGTTACCAGCCCATCTATGTCAGTTCCTCGAGACCTACCTGGGCAGGGGAAGATAAGAGTTAATCCGGGATCTGGGAGACAGGTGTAATAAAAATAATAACAATCACAGAACTCACTATATTTCAACATAGAGAGTCATATTCAGGCAAGAAGTTATCTTTATGGGAAGGTTTCCTCTTTTATTCTTTACATTTTTTTTTCTTTAAAGAATATTTGCTGATTTTGGAAAATTGTTTCCTGTGAATGAAACTCTTCACTTTAGGGTTGATATGTTGTGGCTTATGAAAATTTGAAATACCTGTTATGGATCAGCTCTCACTTAGCAAGGGCTGTATTTGTCAGGTGATGATTGAAGTTGTAAATCAGTATTCTCGGATCTGGAATTTCCTATAGTGAAGCAAATAGCTGCAAACCTCAGCTTTAAGAATAAAATAAAATGAAACAAGCAGTAATAATAATAAAAAAAAAAACCTTGACAGGCAAATTTGGTGTTTCACATTGTACATTTCTTTTCAGTCTCTCAAACTTTCTGAACACTATAATTTGTTTGTACTGCTGTACCACTATCATCAAAGATACAGGACTTTATTAGCTCTTCTCCCCTAGGAATGCCTTTTTTTAAGAGAAAGGAATGCATAAAAGTTCAGCCACTTGAGTCTGTGTAATCACTCTTCTAGCAAAAAGTTTTGTATTTCTTTAGTATGAAAAAGAAAAGAAGGAAGGGAGACTATAAAAAAAAGAAGAAATCATGAAAGGGAAGGAAGAGGAGAGGAAAAGAAGAAGAAAAAGAGAAAGAGAAAGAAACCATGGGACACATTTTCTTTTGGAAAAGCACAGCACAAAGGTGACAATGTTGTGCCATGAGATTGGGATGATTTCTCAAACCTTCCCTTCCAAGTTCAGCCACATTCCCTTCCAAGTAGAATGGCTCTTAGAAATAAATAGTTCATATGTTTAGAGCACCATGTTAGTAAACAATACTTCCTTTACTGTCTGTGGGGAAAATTTTGTCCTTGCTGTGGATCAGGACTGAATGGTCATCTTAATTTTAGCTCAAGTGCTTTTAAACATTTGAAAGGAATTAAGATGAGATCAAATGAGAAGTGATAGTGAAGTGGCTTTAAAAGCCTATGGGGCTGGAATCATGGGTTATTAATGGCCTAAGCTGATCATTTAGTCACAAGTCTGAAGTCTGTGTCTAGTTTTACTCTCCCGAGGCTGAGATCCCCTCATAAGACAGCTGTCCAGAACATGGAGGAGAGCTAAAGGGGGGAAGGAGGAACTTTCAGTTGGTGGCGGAGAACCTTGCATTGGCTGCTCCTCTGTGTTAATAATCAGTCTGTCTCTAGATCCAAAGATATGCTCATCAGCTTTTCCACACCAAAATGGGATGGCCCTGCCATTTACCTGGAGGACATGAAGCTGAGTTGGACTTCTTACCTGGACCAGCCTCCAGTTCTTAGTACGTTGATGTTTTCTCTTTCTATTATGTTCACCACCATCCTGCCATCTCAGCAGTCATTCTTTTGTTATCCATCCTACATGATCTCTCTTCTCCTGAGTCATGGATGGGAGGGAACTAAGGGTAGGGGTAGATGAGTGCCAGTGGGTCCATGGGACTTCCATGATGCCATATTTAGAAGTGTCTGGAAGCCAAGAGTGTGACCCTGGCCTTGATGTGAAAGAACCTGAGCCCACTGTATAGAACCAGCAGCCTGGGTGCCTACCTTGGGCTAGCTCACCAGCTTTCATTGTGGACTGTGGGACAGAAGGGCAGTGAATTAGTGGAAGAGATTGGGAGCTGGATGGGGGAAGATGATTCTTCTTTGAAGCACATCAGTCCTGCTCTGCACAGGAAGCCTGGGTCTTGGATTCTTGTAATTGCTCAATATTCCTGATAGAGCTTGTAGCCTGTTGGCAATCTATCCTGATGCAGAAAAAGATTCTTTTTAAGTTGGGGAGGGGGAAACCCTCTTGATCTTAAAAAACAAAAAAACAAAATATGCCTCTGCTTTGCTCCTTCTTGTGACACACAAGGGGGATGACGAGCGATAGAATGGAGGAGAGTGATGATGGCAACTGTCCTCAGGGGCTGTTTTGAGAAGCTAGGGAAGAGGTGCAGGCCTAGGCTGCCAGACCCTGGGTTCCGCTGAGGTCAAGACCCGAAGACACCAAACAACTGAGACTGAAGACAGCACCTCCTGTTAGCTCCTCACACACACGCCCCTCCTCCCCAGGCCTGTCTCTCAGGTGGCCTCACGCTTCATCCAGTCCCTGCAGAAACTCATCTGGTTTGTAGGCCTTTCCTGCGGGGCTGCCGGGTAATGTTCTTGGGACAGGGTTTTGGCCGTGAGAACCATTTGGCAAAAGGTCACCCACTCCCAGGATCCGGTCTGGCCACAGCCCTCCCCTCCCCCCCTCCCCCCCCCCTCCCATTGATTGTAACTCTTCATTCTTGAGACTGCAAGGCAAGGAAACAAGGCACAGTGGAGCCAGCTGAGTGCCTCACCCAGCTTAGGTTTCCATGATTTGAGAAAGGAAAGCTGAGTGATAACAAGGGCTAACTCCTTTAAAGACTTCCTGTCACCCTAGAGCAGCGGTTCTCAAATTTTAGCGCCTGTCCAGATCTCCTAGAGGATTTGTTTACACTTAGATTTCTGGGCCTCGCTCTCAGAGTTTCTGATTCAGTAGGGCTGAGGTGGGCCTAAGAATTTGTGTCTAACAAGCTCCCAGGTGCTGCTGATCCCACAGGCCCAGGGACTATGCTTGAAGACACCCTGAAGCTCAGGGAGAGCCCTGGCTCGCTGCCCGACTCCATCTGTGACCTCTGTAGATAGCTCTGATCCTACTGTCTTATAGCATCTTTCTGCATGTCTGCCTGCTTCTTCAAACTCTTGTGGTCCTCGAGGGAGTTTTTCCGTTTCTAGGGCAGAGCTTGGCAGGTCGAGAGTGTTCAGAACGATTTTGTTGAAGGGTGACTTTTGAGATGCTGTATCACATGCTTTGATGTGCTTTAGAGTCATAGACTGTTATGGGAATTTAGAGCTGACCTAATCCAACCAAGTTGTTCTACAAACAGAGAAACTGGAGTTCAGAAAAACCCAGGTCATAGGATCACACAAGACTGCCCAGGATCACATAACTTGCCAGTTGTATACTTCAATTAAGTGCCCTAATTATTTCCAAGGTTTATCGAACAGTTGCTCACTATGTGCTGGAAACCAGGCTCCACTCTCAGTAGGATTCTCCAGGCAGGAATATTGGAGTGGGTTGCCGTGCCCTCCTTCAGGGGATTTTCTCAACCCAAAGATTGAACTCGAGTCTCTTCTGCCTACCTGCATTGGCAGGCATGTTCTTTAACCACTAGCGCCACCTGAATCTCCCTGTATTATCATTTAATTCTCAGAGTAATCCTGTGCTTAGTCACTCAGTCTTGTCCGACTCTTTGCGACCCCGTGGACTGTAGCTCACCAGGCTCCTCTGTCCATAGGGATTCTCTAGGCAAGACTACTGGAGTGGGTTGCCATGCCCTCCTCCAGGGGATCTTCCTAACCCAGGGATCAAGCCCAGGTCACCTGCATTGCCGGTGGATTCTTTACTGTCTGAGCCACCAGGGAAGCCTGAGTAATCCTGAGTCAGTACAATTACTGTACTCGTTTTGCAAGTGAAAACACCAAGGCTCTGAGAGGTAAATTGCCTCAGTCACACAATAAGTGAGGAACCAGGCAGTGTGACCAGAGGATGATCAAAATACTGTTCTGCCTGACTATAGCTGGTGCTCGATGAATGTTGAGGCTCTGACGAATTCAGTTTTGCTACCTATGACCCGGAGAGTTATTTCTTGCACAGTGTTTTGGAGGCCAAAATGAGAAGTACGTATGTAAACCCTTTGATACCATGAAGCGCTGTAGGACTGGATGAGGCTGTCAGGAGACACTCTGCTTCTGCAGGCACTTTCCCCGCTGGCTGAAGTGCCCCGCAGTGTTGGCTCCACAGCTGGTCAAGTCTTGCTCTAATAGAGTCTTGATTGCCCTTCTTAATACCCCTGTGTACGTGTGTTTTTCCTCTTTTTAAAAATCTCATTCGCAGTGCATTGCCTCACGTTGTGAGGTGTTGGCTTGAACACCTGTATGTAATCTGTACTGCGTTGTCATGCAGCAACCCCGCTGTACCCGTGTCTGTACTCCCAGGAACATTACATGGAGGGGCCCTCGGTACCAGCTGAATTGGAGGTGCCCAGGTAGCATTATCCACCTGGATAGGTGGGGTGTGCAGGCATTCCCATCCTGGAATGGACAGTACAAGGGCTGAGCTGGCTGAGCCCTGGGGTGGCCCATGCTCCCACAGCGAGTTTCTGGTGGAGCTTCGCCCAGAGCTTAGGCTTCTGGGCTCCTGTTCATGATCACTGCCTCCCCCAGGAGCTGGTCAGTGACATGGAAAATTAGGACCATCCTTTCTTGGCCTCCAGGTCCTCCTCATTTTTGCCGACCAATTGTGAGTTATTCTTTCTCAGATGTCCAGGTCCTTCCAAAAAATGATCAGGAAATGTCCTGAGACTGCCCAGCTTCTGATGGCCAAGATTTGGGAAAATTGTCTTTGATGGCGTGGAGACTGCCCAGAGAAGGGGAGGAGGAGTGTAGTCACAGGTTTTGTGGGCCTCTCAACCAAATCCAGACTTTGAATGGGGCATAGGAAAATCTTGCTGTTGCTCCCTCCTCCCTAAACACACACACACATGCACGAGTGTCTGTGTGTGTACATATACATACACTCCAGATATCTCTCTATATACATATTTATATCTCTATATATGTATCTATATATATCTATATATGTATGTTTGTGGCTGCTTTGGGACCACTGAATTTTTCTCCCTCCCCAGCAGAGCTCCCTTTGGGAACATGGCCCTAGTGGTAATTTGGGAGTGTTTGAATCAGTCTGTCATCCCACACCAGAGGCTTTTTTCTTTCTCTTGGTTGTTACTGCCAGTTCTCTTTGGTTTTCTTTGTACTGCATTCTCAGCTAGGGATAAAATATAGTTTATCCTTGCTGGCTGGGAGGGACTGACTCACTAGAGGTTGAACCCCTCAGGAACAGTTTACTGATGCAGGGATTAAGATGAGTTGTGTCCACCCCACCATACCCTGCATATTTCAAAGATGGGATGGAGCCAGCCCCTCATGCAATGTGCCAGCCTCCTGGAGAGCTTTATGATGATAACTCCCTCTCCTGTTCACTTCAGGGCATGTGGGTGCCAGGAGCAGAGACAAGTTTGAATGTAAGCAAAGTTGCTACTTCAGCTCTGGCTGCCCCAGGGCCTGAATGTGGATAAAGTACAGCTCCTGAGACCTGGGTGAGGGCCTGTGAAGAAGCTGCCCGGAGCCTTTAGGCCTTGGCCTGCCCTGTAGAGGATTTCCTTTCTCGTCTCCTCTTCTGTTCACATCCCGCTTTCTCTGGGTCCAGTCTGCATCCCGGTTCTGCTGAGAAGCCCCTGTGTAGGCAGAGGAGCAGTGGTCGTGTTGCCCAGTGGATCTCACAGCCGTGCACTTGCTGGTGTGTGGGGCACGAGTCACAGGTATGCCCGTGTCAGGCAGTAAAGAGTTGGTGTTAGACTGGTGTGGGCAGGCCCAGGACCAGGGCCCTGAATGATGAGAGGCTCCCCCACTGCCTCAAGAAGGAGCGTTTAATTTCAGGATCCTCATCTCTCAGATGCATGCAATTAGTCTGCTTTTCCTTGGGGAAGGAGCGAGAAGGGGCTGAGGAGGAGCAGTAATGTCATTTTAGGGCACTTTGGAAATCACAGGACTGAGTCCTAAGGGGTCTCCTCAAAAACATAGGTGAAAAGTTCTATACTTTTTTAGGTGCATGAACTCCAAATCCCCTAACTTCCCTCTCATTCTAAAGAGCAAGCTGGGATGGAAGTGACAGTGACCTTGTCATGGGGGAAATCTTGAATCTCTTCTCAATTATTAGAAGAAAATAAATTATTTTCAAGCCATAAGTTGTTATGGGAACAGTTTTCCTGTGACTTAGGTCATCTGTTAGAGACAAATTGTTGCTTCCCAACACATTTGAGAACTGTGTTTCTAACACAGTCTACCTTTGATAATAGACGGTCCTATACAGTTCACGGACTTCCCAGGTGGCTCAGTGGTAAAGAATCTGCCTGCCAATGCAGGAGATGTGGGTTCGATCCCTGGGTCGGGAAGATCCCCTAGAGAAGGAAATGGCGACCCACTTCAGTGTTCTTGCCTGGGGAATCTCCTGGATAGAAGAGCCTGGCGGGCTATAGTCCATGAGGTCACAGAGAGTTGGACATGACTTAGCAACTAAACAACAACAATAATATATGGTTCACTGTGAGTGTTATCTCCCTAAAAGTATTGTAGGACCATGGTGTTAGGACTGGAAGGCATATTAAAGTCATCTGGTTCAGTTTCTTTATTCAGTGTATGAGGAAAGTGCTGTTCAGAGAGGTAGGTAACTCACTCAAGGTCACACAGTGAGTTATGGGCTGGCAGTAGAACCTGGCCTGTCAGCCCTTGGTCTAGCGCTCTTTCTCATGTCTGATGCTACCTGTGTCTTTGTGGCACGCTGGCTGTGAATCCTATTCATAAAAGGACCAAGACTGTATATACCAAACCTCACCTGGACGCCATGTACATAAAAGCAAGAATGAATTAAAAATAGTCATGAAGTCGTCTTCGGAGTTTTACCATATTGCCCATTCTTTCTTAATACGGCTGAGATTTCCACTCAGCCTCTTTTATATTTGAGAATACTCAGAAGCAACTCAACTGTCCAAAAACGATATTGGTAAATGATGGTGCATGCCCCTAATGTAATAATCTTGCAGTTATTTAAAATGATGCTGTAGAATAATAGCTATCAACCCAGAGAAGTACAGTAGAATGTTATGTGTAAAGCAGCAGAATTCTTAAGTATACAGGAGTATAACCTTAGTTCAGAAAAAAAAAAAATCCAGTATGCACAAAAAAGGGATATCAAAATGTTAACAGCTGTTATAATATCTGGATATTGGATTATGGAGTGATCTTTATTCTTTTCTGTATTTCCATTTTTTTTCAATGAAGATTTATTACTCTTATATCAGGGAGAAACAAAAGGTGTTATTTTTTTAAGAAGAAGTTGGCACTAGAAAGATTTATACACAGTCCTCCAAAAAAGTCAGTTGGGAATGCATGCTCTCCTACAATACAAATTCAGATCTCAATGTGGCTCCTGACAGCAGTTCTGATGAAAGGATAGGAAAGCTGAATTTGGAATTTGAGTTTTCTTTCCTTTATCGGTTCTGGGCCAGATCATTTGATCGCCCTGTTTTCAGTTTTCTGGTGTCTCTTTTGAGTGTAATCCTTCTACCTTCTCTGGGGAAGGGGAGGGCAATATATGTGGGAAGGAGCCATACACACTCAGAAGTACTTTGGAAGTCTTAAATCCTTGGCCATGAAGAGGTCAAAGTGAATGGGTGGTAATGACCGAAGGGACCCGTGGAAACTCAGCTCATGCTTCCGGAATGTGAAATAAAGATAGGACTGGACCCTGCCGCTCAGGATTCTCCTGCTGTGTTGGAAGTGAGGCGTGGAAATCCCCTCAGCTGGTGTTTGGCAAATTTGCATGGAATACTCCTTAGCTGAACTGACTTGGCCTTCGAAAACTGATCAGGGGAGTTTGGAGGAAGCTGAGGTTTCTGTCACCATGCTCTAACCCTGCGGTCCTTCCCAGAGAAGACGCTTGCTGTTGGTGCCCACGTTGGCCTTCCACAGAGAAAGAGGATTGGGATGCCCCTCTGCCTGGGAACAGGGAACAAACGAGACAGCCTGAGGCTCCTGGATGGTGGGTTCAAGTGGACCGCAACTCAGTCGATGGATTCTTCTCCCTGCTTTGCAGGGGCTTCCTGAGCCACTTGAGAAATGTGCAAATACTTTTGTCCTGCAACTAGAAAAACTGCCGAATTGAGGGCGGGAGGAGGAGGGACCTCCTTCCCCCAAACCCACTGATGTGAAAACACAGGCCTTTCTTTTCTGTAGGGTGGCTCGACGTGGCTCCAGCTTGACTCTGAGCACCGGTCCCTGAGATTTGGACCTGATCTGGGAAGGTTTGAAAGGCTAATCTGCTCATTCCCATTCCAGACAGTCACAGTTTAGGGCTGGTAGATACAGTCTACACTGTGGAAAAGAGCAACGTGATTACAATTGGTTTTACGGGCTCTCGGGAGTCAGCAGGGAGGCTTCCTCTGTCGTAATGTGGGGCTGACCACCAGGATGACCTGGGCAGCCAGCCTCTGGGACGGCTCTCTGATCTTTAGCTGATCGACCTCCTCTGCAGCAGAGACATTAGCAGAAGTCTCGAAGGTGAGCCGGGCACGTCCTTCTGGACTGTGTGCGACCTCCTGTTTTACTCACTGTTGCTCTTGATCCTGCTGCTCCAGGAAATCTGAAATGAGTCTTGCTGATGGAGCAAATGACAAGTCTTGAAAGCCTGTGCTGGTGACATCTTGCCAACTTTCAAGGCTTAGCTCAGATGCGGTTTTTACAGTGAAGCTCTCTCTCATCCTCTGTTTTCCATTCCTTCCTGTCTCCAGCCTGTGTTTCAGACCTTGAGTTAGCCCTCATTCCTTTCTGCTGAGCATTTCAGTTCATTGCTTGCCTGTCTGTCTGCACCTCTGAGCTATAAACTCCACAGCATTCTTCACTATGCTGGCCTTGTGTAGGTGCCCATTAAATGCCTGGTGGTTTGAAATAAAAGGATGGGCCCCATCGTACTGGTATACTCCAACCTTGCCAATTGCTTTGACCATTCCTGGTCCCACACTAAGTTTATTTTCTTCCCCTTAATACCTACCTTAGTATGGGAGGCTGAGGCAGTCCATTGATTAAACAATAAATAATAAGTCTGCAAAGATGAGCCTTTTCCCAATGGCTCAGCGGGTAAAGAACCTGCCTACAATGCAGGAGGCGCAGGAGACACTGGTTCAATCCCTGAGTTGGGAAGATCCCCTGGAGGAGGAAATGGCAACCCATTCTGGTATTCTTGCCTGAAAAATACCATGAACAAGGAGCCTGTAGCGATACAGTCCAAAGGTTTGCAGAGTTGGATATGACGGTGGTATGACACATACCACAGCCTTAGGGAAAGTTCTGTTCCTGGGTTGTAATTGAGACTGGAATGTGCCAGCACCATCAGCCAAGGGCTTCTATCTCCTTCTTTTTGGGCTTCCCTGGTGTCTCAGATGGTAAAGAATCTGCCTGAAATGCAAGAGACCTGGGTTTGATCCCTTGGTCAGGAAGAACCCCTGGAGAAGGGAATGACTATCCACTCTAACATTTTTGCCTGGAGAATTGCATTGACAGAGGAGTCTGGTGGGCTATAGTTTACAGGGTTGCCAAGAGTTAGACATGACTGAGTGACTAACACTTTCACTTTTCACTTTCAGTAAGAGGAGTGCCCTGGCCCCCAACTTTGAAAGACTTGTAATGGAGCCACTAAGAAAACATTACCCACCTGGAGCAAATAAGAACCATGCTGGATGGTGCTGGAAGTTGTGGACAGGTCACAGGGACTATCAGGCCATTCTGGAGGGGAACAATTTCCCTTTGCCCCTTAATGATGGGAAGGATTCAGATGAACCAGTCTATCATTTTCTAAGCAAGAAGAGGAAAGAACTTGGAATTTGTGTCAAAGATTTGAGTTTATTTTCTGACACTGACCTTTTTTAGGCCAAAGACAAGGCACCTAACTACTCTAGCCCCCTATTTTTAAAAATGAGAATCCTGAAAAAAGACTGTTTGGCTTTCCTTCTGGGATACTGGTAGCATAAAGGAGTGAAACCTTTTGGAAATAGTAAAAGCATATATAAATATCACTTCTTAATATTTCCCTTATCAGTAGGGAGGATGCGTGATCTGCTTGCATGTTTTTAGAGGCAGTTTATTCCATTTGTTAAGGCAATTCATTGTGTGAGTCCCTGTAGAACATTTTACATCTTTCTGACACACTCTGATTTTTGCTAAACTCCAGTTGTGTACATTGAGATTTTTTCCAATGCATTCTAGTGCTTTTAAAACTGTCTTTTAATCCAGTTGTTGTTTAGTTGCTAAGTTGTGTCTGACTCTTTGTGACCCCATGGACTGCAGCACACCAGGCTTCCCTGTCCTTTACTGTCTCCCAGAGTTTGCTCAGATTCATGTCCATTGAGTCCATGTTGCTGTCCGACCATCTCATCCTCCGTCAGCCGATTCTCCTCTTGCCTTCAAACTTCCCCAGCATTGGGATTTTTTCCAATAAGTTGGCTCTTGGTATCAAGTGGCCAAAGTATTGGAGCTCTAGCTTCAGCATCAGTCCTTCTACTGAATATTCAGCATTGATTTTCTTTAGGATTGATGGGTTTGATTTCTTTGCAGTCCAAGGGACTCTCAAGAGTCTTCTCCAACACCACAGTTCAAAAGCATCAGTTCTTTGGTGTTCAGGCTCTATGGTCTAACTCTCATATCTGTATGACTACTGGAAAAACAAAAGCTTTGACTATACGGTCCTTTGTCGGCAAAGTGATGTCTCTGCTGTTCAATATGCTCTCTAGGTTTGTCATAACTTTTCTTCCAAGGAGCAAGTATCTTTCAATTTCATGGCTGTAGTCACCATCTGCAGTGATTTTGGGGTTCAAGAAAGTAAAATCTGTCACTGCTTCTACTTTTCCGCTTATATTTGCCTTAAAATGATGGGACTGGATGTCATGATCTTAGTTTTATGAGTGTTGAGTTTTAAGCCAGCTTTTTCACTCTCCTCTTTTACCCTCATCAAGACTCTTTAGTTCCTCTTCACTTTCTGCCTTTAGAATGATATCATCTACATATCTGAGGTTGTTGATATTTCTCCTGGCAATCTTGATTCCAGCTTGTGATTCATGCCGCTCAGCATTTTGCATGGTGTACTCTGCTGCTGCTGCTAAGTCGCTTCAGTCGTGTCCGACTCTGTGTGACCCCATAGATGGCAGCCCACCAGGCTCCTTCATCCCTGGGATTCTCTAGGCAAGAATACTGGAGTGGGTTGCCATTTCCTTCCCAATGCATGAAAGTGAAAAGTCAAAGTAAAGTCGCTTAGTCGTGTCCGACTCTTAGCGACCTCATGGACTGTAGCCTACTAGGCTCCTCCATCCATGGGATTTTCCAGGCAAGAGTACTGGAGTGGGGTGCCATTGCCTTCTCCAATGGTGTACTATACATAGAAGTTAAACAAGCAAGGTGACAATATACAGCCTTGTTGTACTCCTTTCCCACTTTTGAACCAGTCCATTGTTCCATGTCCTGTTCTAACTGTTGCTTCTTGTCCCACATACAGGTTTCTCAGGAGATAGGTGAGATGGTATTACCATCTCTTTAAAAATTTTCCACAATTTTTTGTGTTCCACAGTCAAAGACTTTAACATAGTCAGTGAAGCAGAAGTAGATGTTTTTCTGGAATTCTCTTGCTTTCTTTATGATCCAATGAGTGTTGACAATTTGATCTCTAGTTCCTCTGCCTTTTCTAAATCCAGCTTGAACATCTGAAATTTCTTGATTCAAATACTGCTGAAGCCCAGTTTTAAGGACTGTTTATGCTTGAGCATAGCCTTACTAGCATGCAATGTGAGCACAGTTGTATGGTAGTTTGAACATTCTTTGACATTGCCCTTCTTTGGGATTGAAATGAAAACTGACATTTTCCAGTCTGGTGGCCACTGCTGAGCTTTCCAAATTTCCTGACATGTTGATTGCAGCTTTTTAACGGCATTGTCTTTTAGGATTTGAAATAGCTCAACTAGAATTCTATCACCTCCACTAGTTTTATTTGTAGTAATGCTTCCTAGGTCTTCCCTGTAGCTCAGTCGGTAAAGAATCTGCCTGCAGTGCAGGAGACCTGGGTTCGATCCCTAGGTTGGGAAGATCCCCTGGAGAAGGAAATGGCAACCCACTCCAGTATCCTTGCCTGGAAAATCTCATGGACAGAGGAGCCTGGTGGGCTGCAGTCCGTGGGGTTGCAAAGAGTCAGGCACAACTGAGAGACTAACTCTTACTTACACTTAATGCTTCCTCAGGCCCACTTGACTTCACACTTATATCTGGCTCTAGGTGAGTGACCACAACATCATGGTTATCTGGGTCATTAAGACCATTTTTGTATAGTTCTTCTGCGTATTCTTGCTACCTCTTCATAATCTCTGTTGCTTCTATTAGGTCCTTACTGTTTCTGTCCTTTATCATGCCCATCCTTACATGAAATGTTGAGTGAAAATGAAAAACATTGCATGAAATGTTCCCTTGATATCTCCAGTTTTCTTGAAAAGACCTCTAGTCTTTCCCATTCTATTGTTTACTTCTACTTCTTTGCACTGTTCATTGGAGAAGGCCTTATCTTTCCTTGCTATTCTCTGGAACTCTACATTCAGTTGGGTATGTCTTTTGCTTTCTCCTTTGCTTTTTGCTTCTCTTCTTTCCTCAGCTATTTGTAAAGACTCCTCGGAATCTTTTTGCCTTCTTGCATTTCTTTTTCTTTGGGATGATTTTGGTCACTGCCTCCTGGACAATGTTATGAACCTCTCTGTCCACAGTTCTTCAGACACTCTGTCTACCAAATTTAATCCCTTGAATCTATTCATCATCTCCACTGTATAATTATAAGGGATTTGATTTAGGTCATAGCCGAATGGCCTAGTGGTTTCCCTTACTTTCTTCAATTTAAGCCCAAATTTTGCAATCAGGAGCTCAGGGTCTGAACCACAGTCATCTCCAGGTCTTGTTTTTGCTGACGCTATGGAGCCTCTCTTTGGCTGCAAAGAATGTAATCAATCTGATTTCACTTTTGACCATCTCGTGAAGTCTATGTGAAGAGTTGTCTTTTGTGTTGTTGGAAGAGGGTGTTTGCTATGACCATTGTGTTCTCTTGGCAATCTCGGTTAACCTTTGCCCTGCTTCATTTTGTATTTCCAGGCCAAATTTGGCTGTTACTCCAGGTATCTCTTGGCTTCCTCCTTTTGCATTCCAATTCCCTATGATGAAAAGGACGTCTTCTTTTGGTGTTAGTTCTAGAAGGTCTTCATAGAATTGGTCAACTTCAGCTTCTCTGGCCTCACTGGTTGGGACCTAGACATGGATTACCATAATGCTGAGTCTGACTCAATGAAACTAAGCCATGCCTGCAGCGCAACCCAAGATGGGCAGGTCATGGTGGAGAGGTCTGACAGAATGTGGTCCACTGGAGAAGGGAATGGCAAACCGCTTCAGTATTCTTGCCTTGAGAACTTCATAAACAGTATGAAAAGGCAAAATGATAGGATACTGAAAGAGGAACTCCCCAGGTCAGTAGGTGTCCAACATGCTACTGGAGATCAGTGGAGAAATAACTCCAGAAAGAATGAAGGGATGGAGCCAAAGCAAAAACAATACCCAGCTGTGGATGTGACTGGTGATAGAAGCAAGATCCGATGCTGTAAAGACCAATATTGCATAGGAACCTGGAATGTCAGGTCCATGAATCAAGGCAAATTGGAAGTGGTCAAACAAGAGATGGCAAGAGTGAATGTCGACATTCTAGGAATCAGCAAATTAAATGGACTGGAATGGGTGAATTTAACTCAGATGACCATTATATCTACTACTGTGGGCAGGAATCCCTCAGAAGAAACGGAGTAGCCATCATGGTCAACAAAAGAGTCCGAAATGCAGTACTTGGATGCACTCTCAAAAATGACAGAATGATCTCTGCTTGTCTCCAAGGCAAACTGTTCAATATCACAGTAATCCAAGTCTATGCCCCAACCAGTAATGCTGAAGAAGCTGAAGTTGAATGGTTCTATGAAGACCTACTAGACCTTTTAGAACTAACACCCAAAAAAGATGTCCTTTTCATTACAGGGGACTGGAATGCAAAAGTAGGAAGTCAAGAAACACCTGGAGTAACAGGCAAATTTGGCCCTGGAATGCGCAATGAATCAGGGCAAAGGCTAACAGAGTTTTGCCAAGAAAATGCACAGGTCATAGCAAACACCCTCTTCCAACAACACAAGAGAAGACTCTACACATGGACATCACCAGATGGTCAACACCAAAACCAGACTGATTATATTCTTTGCAGCCAAAGATGGAGAAGCTCTGTACAGTCAGCAAAAAAAAAAAAGACCGGGAGCTGACTGTGGCTCATATCATGAACTCCTTATTACCAAATTCAGACTTAAATTGAAAAAAGTAGAGAAAACCATTAGACCATTCAGGTATGACCTAAATCAAATCCCTTATGATTATATAGTGGAAGTAGAGAAATAGAGTGAAGGGACTAGATCTGATAGATAGAGTGCCTGATGAACTATGGAATGAGGTTCGTGACATTGTACAGGAGACAGGGATCAAGACTATCCCCATGGAAAAGAAATGCAAAAAAGCAAAACGGCTGTCTGGGGAGGCCTTACAAATAGCTGTGAAAAGAAGAGAGGCAAAAAACAAAGGAGAGAAGGAAAGATATAAGCATCTGAATGCAGAGTTCCCAAGAATAGCAAGAAGAGATAAGAAAGCCTTCTTCAGCGATCAATGCAAAGAAATAGAGGAAAACAACAGAATGGGAAAGACTAGAGATCTCTTCAAGAAAATTAGAGATATCAAGGGAACATTTCATGCAAAGATGGGCTCGATAAAGGACAGAAATGGTCTGAACCTAACAGAAGCAGAAGATATTAAGAAGAGGTGGCAAGAATACACAGAAGAACTGTACAAAAAAGATCTTCATGACCAAGATAATCATGATGGTGTGATCACTCATCTAAAGCCAGTAACCCTGGAATGTGAAGTCAAGTGGGCCTTAGAAAGCATCGCTATGAACAAAACTAGTGGAGGTGATGGAATTCCAGTTGAGCTATTTCAAATCCTGAAAGATGATGCTGTGAAAGTGCTGCACTCAATATGCCAGCACATTTGGAAAACTCAGCAGTGGCCACAGGACTGGAAAAGGTCAGTTTTCATTCCAATCCCAAAGAAAAGCAATGCCAAAGAATGCTCAAACTACTGCACAATTGCACTCATCTCACATGCTAGTAAAGGAATGCTCAAGATTCTCCAAGCCAGGCTTCAGCAATACGTGAACCATGAACTTCCTGATGTTCAAGCTGGTTTTAGAAAAGGCAGAGGAACCAGAGATGAAATTGCCAACATCTGTTGGATCATGGAAAAAGCAAGAGAGTTCCAGAAAAACATCTATTTCTGCTTTATTGAGTATGCTAAAGCCTTTGACTGTGTGGATCACAATAAACTGTGGGAAATTCTGAAAGAGATGGGAATACCAGAACACCTGACCTGCCTCTTGAGAAATCTGTATGCAGGTCAGGAAGCAACAGTTAGAACTGGACATGGAACAACAGACTGGTTCCAAATAGGAAAAGAAGTGTGTCAAGGCTGTATATTGTCACCCTGGTTATTTAGCTTATATGCAGAGTACATTATGAGCAATGCTGGGCTGGAAGAAACACAAGCTGGGATCAAGATTACCGGGAGAAATATCAATCACCTCAGATATGCAGATGACACCACCCTAATGATAGAAAGTGAAGAAGAACTGAAAATCTCTTGATGAAAGTGAAAGTGGAGAGTGAAAAAGTTGGCTTAAAGCTCAACATTCAGAAAACGAAGATTATGGCATCCGGTCCGATCACTTCATGGGAAATAGATGGGGAAACAGTGGAAACAGCATCAGACTTTATTTTTTTGGCCTCCAAAATCACTGCAGATGGTGAATGCAGCCATGAAATTAAAAGAGCTTACTCCTTGGAAGAAAAGTTATGATCAACCTGGATAGCATATACAAGCAGAGACATTACTTTGCCGACTAAGGTCCATCTAGTCAAGGCTATGGTTTTTCCTGTGGTCACGTATGGATATGAGAGTTGGACTGTGAAGAAGGCTGAGCGCCAAAGAATTGATGCTTTTGAACTGTGGTATTGGAGAAGACTCTTGAGAGTACCTTGCACTGCAAGGAGATCCAACCAGTCCATTCTGAAGGAGATCAACCCTGGGATTTCTTTGGAAGGAATGATGCTAAAGCTGAAACTCCAGTACTTTGGCCACCTCATGTGAAGGGTTGACTCATTGGAAAAGACTCTGATGCTGGGAGGGATTGGGGGCAGGAGGAGAAGGGTATGACCCAGGATGAGATGGCTGGATGGCATCACTGACTCAATTGGATGTGAGTCTGAGTGAACTCCGGGAGATGGTGATGGACAGGGAGGCCTGGCATGCTGTGATTCATGGGGTCGCAAAGAGTTGGACACGACTGAGCGACTGAACTGAACTGAATGCTGAGTGATTTCTGTTGGAAAGGAATTGAGATTAAGCAGTTGTTTTTAAGATTGCGCCCAAGTACTGCATTTTGGACTCTTTTGTTGACTACAAGGACTACTCCATTTCGTCTAAGGGATTCTTGCCCACAGCAGTAGATATAGTGGTCATCTAGTTAAATTCGTCCATTCCCGTCCATTTTAGTTCACTGATTGCTAAGATGTCAATGTTCACTCTTACCATCTCCTGCTTGACTACATCTGATTTACCTTGATTCATGGACTTAAGATTCCAGTTTCATATGCAATATCATTCTTTATAGCATTGGACTTTATTTTCACCACTAGACATATCATACCAATAAACAAACATTATTTCCTCTTTGGCCCAGATGCTTCATTCTTTCTGGAATTCTTAGTAATTGCCTTCCACTCTTCCTCATTAGTGTATTGGACACCTTCTGACTGGGGTAGGGGGCACTGATATTCTGATGTCATATCTTTTTGCCCTTTAATACTGTTCTTGGGGTTCTTGTGGCAAGAATACTGGAGTTGTTTGCCATTTCCTTCTCCAGCGGACCATGCTTTGTCAGAAATTTTCACTATGACCTGTCTGTCTTAGATGCCCCTTAGATGGCATGGGATGACTCATTTCTTCACTGAGTTATGTAAGCCCTTTTGCTCTGACAAGGTTATGATCCATGAAAGGGTTTTAATCTAGAGTTATCAATATATTTTACATCATTGCACAATACCACACACTTAGATGTCAGTTTATACATATGCACGCAAGTACATATCAAACAAAATTTTCATAAAACCAAATACCCATGTTTTCCTGGTGGCTCAGTGGTCAAGAATCTGCCTGCCAATGCAGGAGACATGGCTTTGGTCCCTGGTCTGGGAAAATCCCACGTGTTGTGGAGCAACTAAGCCCATGAGCCACAACTATTGGGTCTGTCTGTGTTGTGGAACCTGAAAGCTGCAACTACTGAGTCCCAGTACTGTAACTACTGAAGCCTGCATGCCTTTAAGAGCCTGTACTGCACAAGAGAAACCTCTGCAATGAGAAGCCCATGCTACAACTGAAAAAAAGTCTGAGTAGCAACAAAGACCCAGCGCAGTCCCCCAACCCCAGGTCAAAAAAAAAAAAACAAAAACCCAAAGCCCTTGCTATCTACAATACCTTGATCTTTTGTTTCCATTTATTTTCTTTCCATAGAATGCCCTGTTGGAAGCAGTATTTTGGAAAGGAAAATTGGGTAGCAGTAATTATGTTCAATATTTCTCCTGGTCAGAGAGATGTGGTTTTAGTTTTTTGGGTAGAGTATGCAAGTTTGGGGCCTGAGCTGAATTGTTCAGGGGTTTAGAGAGACAGAGAGCTGCCACCTGAACTATTCCTTTCCACTTTTCTTCTGGTACATAGTCTTTCTCCTAAGTAATGATGTTTTCTTGTTTGCTTGCTTACTTTAAAGGAGCACTGAATATTTAGTCACCTAAGTTCATACCAAATTATTTACCTTCTCAGGGTGCCCAGACATTTGATCTGACTTTGAAAGCATCAATAAGCATCAATTTCCCCCCTTTGTCTAAAGTCGAAACATTCCATTGTTACCAGGTCTTTTAGCAATAAGGCTTGATTTCCCTGAGAAGGCTTCAGCTTGTCCCAGGAAGAACCAGGGGATAGAATTGAAGGGAGAAGGTATATGTTGCTGAGGGAGAAAGCAAATGGATGAGAAAAGGGAAGGGACCTGAACTAGGGAAGGGGTGCACTTACCACTGGTTTCACCTTGTGCAGTGATGGAATCAGCTAATTTGGAGTCTGAGTCTCTTAACTTTGTAGCCTTGATTTATATCTAATCTTTCTCAAATGGTACTGTTCTCTAGAACTGATGGTGGGAAGTTGAGCTAAAAGGCAAGACGGAAGGACACATAATTGGTAGCTCATAAATAAGGAGCAAGAAGGGGCTGATATTTGCTTTGAGTTTATTTACTGCCTTCTTTGGTGGAACATGACATAACAAACCCAAGCATCAGAGACTGGGATAATGAGGGGAATGACTGAGGGTTGGAACAGCGAGTCCTGCTCCTTGCATTCCTGTGTGGAGTGTGCTGCACCGACAGAGAGAGAGGATTTTCTGATTGTCTCTGCCATGCTGACCTTCTGTGTGTTTACTTTTCAGTCAGTTTGGGAAGGCCACTTTGAACTCTGTGGTATGAACAAGTTCACTCCTCCTCCACTTTCTTTCTTTCTTTTTTTTTCTCTTATCCCCTCTTGCCCGAAATGGTTTGCTGAGTGACAAATAAACATGAGTTGTTTTTACAGGTGTAAAACCAACAGATCAAATGCCGGCCTGTGCCTGGGCTTGTGAATGGGGACTGTGTTATGTTTGGAGAATACCCCCGCATCATTTACACTTGCAAACCCTTTGTAATCTTAATCTCTTTGTTGCTTTTATGTTATACTGGCCCCCCAAGGTTAAAGAAAGAGATTTAGACCTTAAACACAAATCCAGCCTTCAAGCTCTGGAATTATCTTTGCCTTTAAATGCAGCTGATCAATGCCCATTTCTTTTGAAAATAAAACCCTTTTGAACCTTGAAAGCCTTCCACTGTTGAGCTATGCCTAAGTGCCACATGGGGGAATGGGCAGAAAAGAGCCCATTTTTCCCTTAGTGCTTGCATTAGGGGTCCCAGAGTTCAGTCCAACGCAATCAATTTAATTGGCGCTAGCTCTGGTGACAAATTATGCTGGTTTACACTCCAGTGTAGCAGAGATTCCTCAAATGCCGGGGAAGAAGGGAGATACACTTCTTGGTCTCTACTTAAAGAGGGCAACAGTATTGGAAAAGGAGCACATTTAATTTATCACTGTCAGAGCAGGTGCAAAGTTTAATTCTAACTAAAAGCATTAAACAATTAACCCAGACAGTCAGGCCTTCTGAAAATGCTCAGTAGCAGGGAACACACGGACCAGATTACCAATGGAAACGTCGATGCTTCTCTTTTATTCCACTGAATATCTTCTTGCACTTTTTTTTTTTTAAAAAAAACAAAGGAAAATCCCAGAAATACAATAACTTCTCAGGTCTTTTGGTTGATGTCTGAATTGAAAGGGCCAGAGAGGACACCACCTTACACTCAAAGATCAACAAATAGCTGCCCCTCAAGCCCCGGTTGATTAGCTGTAAGAGCAAGAAGAAGTCACTAGAGTGGAAAGCTCTCATGGGCTGATTGTCCCAGTTTTTGTTTTTTTTTTTTTTTTTAAATAGTGAAGTATATTGTCATGCAATATATATTCTGTTAATTTGAATTATTCTGTGGTATCTGAATCTTTGGAGCTTATCTAGTATTTTGGAGGGGTGGTAGACAGAAGAACTAGGGGATGGACAGGATTCAGATAGCAATGACATCCAGCTGGACATAGAGATGAACCCTGCTTCTCGGATATTAATACATTTACTTTTTGCGGTTGTTGAGATGACCAGAGAATCATTGTGTTTTAGAGCTGTAAGGTCCTTGGAGAACTTTGAGGCTTAAACTGGAGAATTTTGCTGTGTAATTGTTAAGGCCTAGCCAGAGAGAGTAAGTTTCTACTCCACACTATACATAAGATAATATGTAGATATTATTTCTATAGCTACTTTGACTCCATGCAGGCAGTCCAGAAAAAGCTGTGAGCTTTGAAGGCTGTCAGTTCAGTCCTGTATTTGAATTGTGACTGCTTCATACTTGGCGTTTTAAGCATCTGTAAGCACTGGATGTTGTTACACACCCCTAGTAAGGTCATATGCATAATGCACCGACCCTAGTAGATGGCATCTATAGCCCTTATAGGTGTTGATTTCTTACCTCTCTTCCTCCAGATGCTCAGATTAGAAGAAGGGCAATAGATAAAATATCCAGTCCAGTGTCTCACATACATTAGCAGTTGATTTTCAACTCTTTAATCAACCAGAGAAAAATAATTTATCTTATGATTCCAACCCTTTGGAAGTTTAGAAACATTATCTGGATTCATTTATCAGTTCAGACCTGTATTGCTGAGGGAAAAGGTTAAAACTGAGTTTGTTTATTAAAAAAAAAAGTGTAACTAGAAGATATTTAGGCTGTATGAGACCTTAGAGGTGGTAGACCACCTTCCTCATTTACAAATGAGGAAACATAGGCCAAGATTGGTTAAATACATTACCAGGGACACAGCTGGCTACCACAGGCCAGCCCGTCTGGTGATATGAAGGTCACACCCCTGACTCAGCCTTACACAACCCTTTGGATCCATTGAACACGCACTGAAACTAAAGGGGGCCTGTTCTGAAATTGTCTGAAAGGTAATCTGCTCTTGGGTAAGCTACCAGATTGCTGTATAAGAGAAAATTATGGTCGCAATATCGCATATTGTGTATCTCGGTTCGGGAAGAAGGAAATGGCAACCCACTCCAGTATTCTTGCCTGGAAAATCCTATGGGCAGAGGAGCTTGGCGTGCGATAGTCCTTAGGGTCACAGAAGTGCTGGACACAACTTAGTGACTAAACAGCAAAACAAAAACACAAGACTGATTCATGTTGTTGGCAGAAACCAACACAACATTGTAAAGCAATTATCCTTCAATTAAAAATAAATTTAAAAAATTAAAACAAAAACAACAATGAAAATTAGTTAGCTACCTTAAACATGAGATTTTTCTGCTTTTATTTTAAATATATGTAGCATTAGAAAAAAACTGAGGAGAAACAAACCAACCAACTATGCAACATTCCATGTCTTGCCCCAGCATCAAACACTGAGCACAAGCTCCACTTAAGGGGCTGACACAGTCCCATGGTTGGAAAGGATTCAATGTCTGTAGCTTAATTCTACAGTTTGAGCATCAGTTTCTATTTTGTGGGAAGATCCCTAGTGTCTTTCCTTAGTTAACTAGTCCTGACTCTAGTGCTTGCATCATAGGCATCTTTGGGAAGGTCGAATCCTCCCAGAGACAAGCTCTGTTCACTTAACACAAGAAGAAGGTGTTTATTGACAGCCTACTGCATACATTGTTTCATTTAATCCTCTCAATAACTTTGTCCTTACTTCAGTGATAGAAACTCAGGAGAGGTAATGCCCATCAGGGAAAGGAGGAACCAGGATTTGAACCTAATTTTACCCAAAGTCCATGCTCTTTGTGATCCATATGATGCTGTTCAGTAGTTATGCCCTCATTAGACTTATGTTTTCAAAATGGCATGTGATCAAAATCTTAGGAATCACAAACATAGAAACTGCTCATGGGGTGTGTGGGGCTGTCAATTGCTGGTGCTTTTTCTTTGAGATCTATGGTCCATTAAGATTTTTTTCTTTCCAAGCCTGTTTGTTTTCATGATATAACACATTTTTATTACTCAGAAAATGTTCAAAAGGGCCCTCCAGGCTGTGACTGCATGTTCTCCCCAGAAAGCAACATCCAGCCGGGATTTGTTTTTCCATGGGTTTTGTCAACTTTTGGAAGCCCAGCAGCCATCGCTTTATGACACTCAGTGTTGTAAGCTGTGGAGGCCTGGAGATTAATGGACGTCTTTTAAGAAAACATAACCTGATGTAGCACCTGTTTACCCTGCAGAGTTGTAAAGAAAGGAGAATAAAACGATGATGTGGACGCTCATTCTTTCCTCTTTCTCATCAAGGAGAAGAAGTGAGGTCCCAACAATGGTTCAGTTGAGGTCCAGGGCAGACAGGCCTTCCAGCAGTGGCTCAGAAATGCATAATTCAAATTATTAATCCAGCTCCCAAAGCTCTCATTTATTTATCTGATTGCAAAGTAAGGAATCTTACATGCATATGTCTCATATCTTATTTCTCCATTATTTGCTTTACTTATTCATCTAGATTTAATTGTCATTTCATAGCAGTCTCCAAGAAATGTGGTTAAATTGCCTATTGCCACTATAATTTTAGAAGTCTTATATAACTTAATGGTATTAATGAGAGCTGCCCTTCTGTTGTAGTCCCTTTGTTTTGCTCCTCACTGAAACTCTTTGTCTTCATCCATTCTGTCCAGCTTGCCCTGGCTGCCATTTGCAAGGAGAGCTCTTACGTGAGGGTGGAGTAAAGGCCCAGGGATCTCCTATAAGCCATCTTAGGAAGAGGGTTGAATGTGATATAGAAAAAAAATGGGGGAAGTCTAGTCTGTTTCATTTTGTGCTTTAATATTGATAAATTCAGGTATTTTAATTTTGATAGAAGAGAAGAAAATAAAATGTGGGAAGGCTGTAGAAATAACTTTTCCCCAAATTTAAAATTTTGCATGTGTGTGCACATGCTCACATTCGTGTGTGATATGATACATGCATGTTTAAGTTCCCTCTTTATTGCCCTTATCTTTTAAAGCAAAACTTAAAAAAAAAAATCCTCAAGAAACAAAAAAACAAAAATACAAATACCAAAATGCATTTCCTTATGGTAGGATAAACATTCAGCTGTGTCATTTGCAAGAACTCAATAACATAAACAAAAATAAACCAAGCAATTTTCATAGCTAGTTTTTGTGTTTAGTATATGGAGTATTTCTGGATTGTCATCAAGCCAGCATTTATGACCACTTTAGAGAAATAAAAATTTTAGTAACAGAAAATTATAACATTGTCCAGCTCTTGATAGGGGCAAGGGAGGAGAGGAGACTACAAATGATCTTAAAAAATAGAGATACAGTTTCCGAGGCTCACAAGGATGGAATAGCGAGAAGGGACTGTTGCCTTGCGGGGGTCTGAACCCAACATCAATATAGGATTCCTCGGTGTCTGGTCCAGCTTCAAAGGGGGCTGACTCTGTGGCTAATGAAGTGGCTCGCTGATTTCATCTTAGAACATATCCTGCCCAAATGCAAAATGGGATTCTCCTATTGTTCATGTCCCTGGGGCTAAGGACTAAATCAAATCAGCCTAAGTGTTTATCATCTTAGAAATAAAGTCCATAAAATTTATATCAGGTCTCATAAGACATATAATTGCAAAATATCCTTATAGTTAAAAAGAGAGGAATAGGAAAAAACACTGAAACCCATTTTTAACTCTGGGAAAACATTAGGACATAACTAAAAGCATACTTTTCCTGATACCCTGAAGAGGAGTGCCGTTCCTTTTCCTTTCACTATTGGGATTCCTCTGCCCACTTCCCTTCTATGTATGTTTCATTTTTTTTTAATTGAAGTATAATTGATTTACAATATTGAGTGAGTTTCAGGTGTATAGCATAGTGATTTGTGGAGTTACAGATTATCACAAGGTATTGGGTATAACTCTCTGTGCTACATGGTAAGCTCTGGTTGCTTCTCTGTGTTTAGCTGTTTGGATCTGTTAATCCCATCCTCCTAATTTATCCCTCCTCCCATCCCTCTTTTTAGTATTCCACCCTGAGTCAGCATTTGCCTCATGCCAGCTCTGATTCTACCCTTTATCACTTGCTCTGCTTCTCTCCAGATCATCTAAACGGCTTGAGGACCTCTTGCTCCCACACCTTCTCAGAAGTCTGGGCAGCACAGTCTCTTTAGCATGAGCCCT
This sequence comes from Capra hircus, assembly GCF_001704415.2. Lineage (NCBI taxonomy): Eukaryota > Metazoa > Chordata > Mammalia > Artiodactyla > Bovidae > Capra > Capra hircus. Next base: position 42,465,558 of record NC_030818.1, on the reverse strand, counting down.
TCCTGTTTGTCTCCCATTCCCTTCAGGGCATTCAGATCCATCATCCGCTCCCTTCCAGGTGGCAGCTTGCAAAGGGTGGTCTGAGAGTTGTTCTTTTCTAATGCTCATGTTTCCAACATGATAAGGTCTGTAATTTTGATTCTGGCAGGAATTAATAATCTCCTTGTTATATTCCTAATTAGTTTTTCATCAAAATCACTGTTAGGGTCTATTCTTTCCTTTATTCTGTTGAGGCTTTCCTTCCCCTCAGGTGACAAGCCAGAGTTGGTGGCAGAGGTATTCCAAGGAGGTTTTAGCTCTATTAAAGGCTCCATGGACGTGTCTTTTCCTCCATCCAATTAAGAATTTCCCCTATAACTATCCCAGCAGGAACTAGGTGTTTTGACAGAAGCTCTCTGAATAACTCAACTTTTCAAGACCACTATAATGTCCTTCTCACTTGGATTCACTTCCTGGGTTCTAGATTTTGGAAAACATCCACTTATCACGCAGAGGGATTCTAAAACTGTCTTAGGAAGTTTCTTTATCTATTTGCAAAAGTAGTAACTACTGTGTAACCTCAAAATGGTTAAAATAGTGATAGAAAAAGTATTTTGGCTTCAACCAAGAGAATTTTGACTCAAGACTGGCTTGTTTCTTCTCTCTGGGTGGGTAGTAAAATTAGTTGCCTTTGGTCCAGTCAAATTTGTAGTGACATATTCTTGTTGAAATAGGGTTGACTCATGTTATTTCTGGTCTTGTCAATTCCACATTCCTCTTCAAGAACCATTTCTTTTATCCAGACTCTCATTGCTTTTATTAACTCCTGCAAAGCTTGGGACTAGGAACTTGAAAAGGAATCCTCAGTTGGATGGAGAAGCTTACTTTTGTGGTCCATTACTATTTTTTCTTCTACTTTCTCTGGGCCGTTGTGAATATGGAGGTTACCTACACTGGTCAAGCCTGGTCAGAGTGAGAATCTGAAGGATTTGATATTCTTAATGCTTGGAACTAGAGCTCAGGAATTTCTGATAGTCTGTGGGAACTGGAGCTCTCTCTCTTTGTAATTATGGGGCAGTAATTCTTTGGGTGGGGGAATCTGCAAGGATACTAACCTGCTTCTTCTCTTCTCCAGTTCCTGGAAAGCTTATACTGTCTTGTCGATGTGCTTGCTAAAGGGTAAATAGTTGCAGGGAGGCTTGAGTTCCTCTATACCTGTTTTCCACTTTCACACTTAGTTTAAAATACAGCAAACCCACCAAAGCCATCAGGTGGAGATATAATGCTAGTGTTTGTCATGCCAGCATTTTCCTGGCACCTGTCTGGGGAGAGAGTGCTGGCATGAGCATGGTTGAGAAGCCTTTTGTGGAGTGTGCTCCCTTGACTTGTTAACACTGGTGGTAGTATAAATCCCCACAGTCGACATAGTCTCACTCTGCTCAGCACTGAAATGTTTGTTAAGCATCTTCTGTGTGTCAGTCACTTGGGATATAAGGATGAGTAAGACATGGTTGCAACCAGCAACAGAGGAGCCTGATGGGCTACATCTGTAGGGTCGCAAAGAGTTGACCATGACTGAAGCAGCTTAGCACACACAGAGGCATGTACGCATGCAGCCATCAAAAGTTCCCAGAGCAGAGGAGACATGTTATAACCATGGGGCTTTTCTTATAGCTCAGTTGGTAAAAAGGCTGCCTGCAGTACGGGAGACCTGGGTTCAATTCCTAGGTTGGGAAGATCCCCTGGAGAAGGGCATGGCACTCCAGTATTCTTGCCTTGGACAGAGGAGCCTGGCAGACTACAGTCCATGGGGTCGCAAGAGTCGCACACGACTGAGTGACTGAAGGCCTTTGCTAGTGCTGCTCCCTCCCTCTGGTCGGTTGAGGATTAACTGGTCAGGAGTCATTTAATTGTGAAGAACAGAAGACATTCAGAGAAGCTCAAGTAGAGGGTTTATTGGAAGGATGGAGGTGCCCTTCCCTAGGGCTACTGGGTATGACTATGAGAGATTTGCTCTAGGAGAGGGCTCTTGACTGAAGAGGTATGTCTTTTTCTTCAAGCTCTCCTAGCTTGAAAATATCTTATTTTGAAATAATTTCAAACTTAGAGAAAAGATGCAAGAACTTTACAGAGAATGTAATTTTATTTTTATTTATTGACTGGTTTTTAATGTTTTGGCTCCCTGGCTGTATGTCAACCTATCGTAGGTAGTACTTCCTGAATCATGTGAGAGTAGGTGTCATACTCGGTACCTTAATGTTTCCATATAGATTTCTTACGAACAAAGTTCTTCTTTCAAGTAATACAGTCATCAAATAATAGGAAATTTAATCAAATAATAAGAAAGCAAAGTAATGCTTTTATCTAATCTACAGTCCATATTCAATTTTTGCTAATTATATCATTAAGGTCCTTCATAGCATTATTTTTACCTCACTTACAGGATCCAGTCCAGTCTCATGAATTGAGTTTAGTTGTCATGTCTCTTTTCTCCTTTTTTAATTGAAAGCAGGACTTTGATGCTATTTTGTCTTTCATTATATTGACATTTTTGAAGAATGTAGACCAGTTATTTTACAGAACATTCCTCATTGAACTTATCTGATATTTCCTCATAGTTTAGGTTCAGGTTATGCATTCTTGGCCAGAATTTTACAGAGGATGTTGTGTACATGCACTTCTCAGATTAACACATTCAGAGACACATGATGTGCAACCCTTATTGTTGATATGTTGATATTAAGTTTTGACTCAGACGGTAAAGAATCTACCTATAATGCAGGAGACATAGGTTTGATACTTGGGTTGAGAAGTTCCCCTGGAGAAAGAAACAGCAACCCACTCCAGTATTCTTTCCTGGAAAATCCCATAGACAGAGGAACCTGGCGGACTATAGTCCATAGGGTCACAAAGAGTCGGACATGACTGAGAAACTTAACGCTTTGATATCTGATCAAAGTATTGTTTGGTTTCTCCATTGCATTGTTACTGGTTTTACCCTTGTAATTAATAAATATTGTTGGAAATCCACTCTGAGCACGTAACTACCTTGCAACTCATCACATTTTGACCTCAAGGTTTCACATCCATTGACAATTGTTGCTTACTGATGACTGGATATGGCAATTTTGCAACCTACCACTTCCCCTACATTTATTGGTCAGCATTCTATTGAAAGGCAGATCCCTCAAGTTTCCTTCATTTTCTTATTCAACTTTTTCTAATCAATATTGACTCATGGATTCATTCTTTCTTTCCCATGGTTTATAATCTGTTATTTATTTTGGTTCTCAAATGATCAGATATTGGCCAGTGGGGAGCTGCTTCTACACTTCAAGTGGCTCCTATGTTTTTTGAACATGCCATCCTCATTTTTAAAAGCACTTTCTTACTTTCGGATTAAGAGGATATTCTGGGATCTTGTTGTATCTTCTCTCTCTCATCCTTGTTATCTTCCATTTCTTCAAGGAACTTCTTGATTTCTTTTAGTTGGGAGTGATGGGTAACTGATTTCATTGTTTTCTGACTTGATTTCCCTGTGTTTCTTTTTGGAAAAAAAGAAAAACAGATTTGTGTATGATTTATTTTCCTCCCCAGTTTTACATAAAAGATAGCATACAGAACATTGCCTTTTGTATTTTTCTCTTTCCTTGAATAATATATGTTGGAAATCATTTTACACCAGTTAATATAGATCTCCCTTTTTTGCTTGCTTGTTTCTTAATAGTTGCATAGTACCTCACTGTGTATATGTTTTGAAATTTATTCAGTCAATCACACACAGAGAGTTTTTATGTTCTTTAAATATTTTCTCTTAGTCTTCATTTGGTTTTTTAGTTTACTTATTGTTTTTTTTTTTTTTTCTCCCACTGAATGAGCTGCCTTGTTCTAACCAGTCTGCCAAGAGTGAGTGCCTTTTTTCTAATTCTCAGAAAGTTTCTATGCAGGCTGGTGTGGCCTGTGTCTCACAGAAGTTGGCTGCAGGAAGGGAAACTATGATTTCTGGGAACTGTATGCCCCTGTTTAGGAGTAGAGGCCACCAGGACCCTGGACACCATTTCTGTCCCAGGGCAGCCTTGGGATTTGCTGACTTGCTCTTTAGAGCTCACCCATGCTTCTCTGGTGGCTCAGATGGTAAAGAATTCGCCTGCAGTGCAGAAGACCTGTGTTCGATCTCTGGGTTGAGAAGATCCCCTGGAGAAGGGAATGGCTACCACTCCTGTATTCTTGCCTGGAGAAACCCATGGACAGAGGAGCCTGGCTGGCTAAAGCCTATGGAGTTGCAAAGAGTTGGACATGACCGAGTGGCTAACAATTTCACTTTCACCATTATGTCTGATAGAGTTCCCAGTTGATCTGCTCAATCTTGATTGTTTGGGAGTCTCTAAAGTAATTGGTGGAGAAAGAAGAGCTGGGTGCCTGGAGAGAGAAGTGTTGGCCTGTGGAGGTGATGGGTTCTGTAGATTCTTTATGCAGCTACAGGCACGTAGTGAACCTTCATTTCTCATCATCATTTCCACTTGGATAGAATCCTGTTTGTGTATTTATGCTAACTACTCTTCCCCACCCTCCCCTGCCTCAGGTGTTGTGTGTCCATGCTGTCACATATGGGATCTTGGGTGTTTTATTAAAAACACTTAGATTAACCCTTTTTCTTCAATCGCTCTCTTCCTGTCCTTTCCCTTTTTAATAAACTAGAAGCTGGGTATAGACTCAGGTTTCTGGGGGAAAAAATCCTATTTTATTTGGATAATTTGGAGAATTCACAGCAGCTTAGCCAAGATGTGCCCGCTTCCTCCCAGAACTCACATGATTATGCTAATTCAGAAGAAACGCGTTGATGCACTATTAAAAAGCATGATCTGTTTTCAGCTTCTGGGTACAGAGCAGAGCAGCAGCCTTCAGTGGCCATGTCAGTTCTGCCCGTGTTATTACGTGCAGATGTGCCAGCTGTCAGTAGGCATTTTCTCTGTGATAGCGCTAACCACTTAACCGTGGGTCGGCGAGGTGCAGCTCTCAGCCAATAGATCTAATTGCAGTCCTTCCATGTTCCCTGTGATTGCAGGTTTCTCCGACTCTATAAACAAATAGTAATCAACTAAACCTGTTACCTCTGAGTAGAGATGTCACGATATGAAATATTAACTGTTCAAAATACAGTAATGATGGTTTAAAACTGCATTTGTTTCTTGAAAAGGGAAAAAAGATTTTAAAAAAGAAGGGAAAATCAGGAGCTCAAGAATTGGAATTCTGAAGGGCCCTCTGGCTCTCTTCCGTCTACATAATGAAAAATTGCATATGTATATGACATGTTTTATGTGGTCAGATACAGCGTAAATATTGTGTACATCTTTTGCTGGAGTAACAATGCATTAGCAGCATCACAAATAAGCTCTGCCTCAGCATCTACATTTTTATGACATTTTTATGTTAATGCAAGTCAAACTTATGTTTTGTGATGTATCTAATCCACCCCAAATTAATCCATTTGTATTCCTATAATCCAATCAGCTCCTGCCTCCCCCCTTTAAAAAGTTAGATGCAAAGTCCAAGGCAGAAATATGGCAGGAAGCCTAGGCTCTAGGACACTTTCCTTTTAGAAGACATGTTTCCCCGCAGGCACATGGAGTTACTGTGGATTTTGGTGGGTAGTGCTGGTAGGGGTAGTGGTAGAGCTGACATGGGAGAGGGACCCTCTGGGTTGAAGCTCCTGGTGTTGAGAATATCTTTGTAGGCTTCCTTTTACTATTTTATTTTTGATGCTGTTTAGGGAACTTTCCCATCCACTCCAACTCATAGTCTCTGCCATGTTTCCTAATCTCAGTGCCAGGACTCTGTAGAGCCCTTAGTGTGTGTGGCATCATGCTAAGCTTTCATCAAGCATCTGTTGTGTACAATATGTATGCCAGGTTTACTGAGCATCTATTATGTGGAATTTGTGTGCTTGAACCAGAGACCAGAAGTTCCATTTGCCCATATCAGCCCACTGAAGATGGAACAATCATCAGAACTTGTTTGGAAATCTGAGGTCATGTTGCCCCTTTTTGGCTTTTCTGAGACTGATCTAGAGACAGAATTCCTTCAAGAAACTTACAAGAAGCTGTTTGATGTAGTGGAAGAAGCACTAGATTAGAAAGTCTTTAGCCTAGGTAGAATAGCATATGGACGAACAGCCCATGGATTTCATTGAAATGCTATACCATCGATATGCTCTCATAGGGTTCAAATCCCCACCTGACCACTTACCAACTCAGGAAAATGACTTAACCACCCTGGGTCTCAGCTTTCTTATATATTAAATGATGATAATAACACTTATAAGGCCATTGAGAAATGAGTTAAATTATGCACAGTAGTGCCTGGCATTAAGGAAGAGCTCAGTCCATGTTACCTTCTGGCGTTGTTATACATAGACTTTTTGAAGTTGAGAACTATGTGAGTTTTTAGGCCAGTTTTTTTTTTTTTTTTAAATGAAGAGAACTGTGAGACTGAGACTCAGAAAGGCTAAATGCCTCCCTCACAGTCACACAACTGCATGGACAAGCCAGTACAAGTATCTAGGTCTCCAGACTCACAACCCAGTGTCTTTCTAGTGCCTCTGCTGCTGACTTTCTTGCAGAGGAAAATACATGCAAGGAATGAAGCAGAAAGGTCATGCCTTTATTATTGCCCTTCAGTTGTATAGCTCAAGACAACGGTGCTTGTGATTGGCTCTTTAGCTTGGTTGATCTTGAGCTAAAAGGAGCATGTCCTCTGGCAGTTTCTGGTGGTGGACTTCAGGGACCAGGCCAGCTGGCTTGAGATTCTCCCTCCAAGTGTCCATCCTGAGCAGGCCTTTCCCAGCTGCACATCCCTGCTGATTTTCAAGGACAAGTGAGCAGACATCTTCCTGGCACTGGTTCTCTGGGAAAAGCCCTGGAGTTGCCTGGAAACAGAGGTCAGAATCCACCATCTTTTCTTTCCCTAGAGTTGGGTCTGTGCTGTGTGCTGTGCTTAGTTGCTCAGTCGTGTCTGAGTTTTTGTGACCAGTTGGACTGTAGCCTGCCCAGCGTTTCTGTTCATGGGATTTTTCAGGCAAGAATACTGAAGTGGGTCGTTCTTTCTTACTCCAGGAGATCTTCCCAACACAGGGATCGAAATCTCCTGTATTTCCTGTATTGTAGGCAGATTCTTTCCCTGCTGAGCTATTGGAGAAGCCCTAGAGTTGGGTCTACTCAACTCCAAATGTCTGGCCTGTAAGTTTAGCCATTTTAAGCAGATAAAGAAAAGAGACTTTAACTGATACTGGGGACTGAAGACTGGGATTTTTTTTTTTTTTTTTGGTTTATTCCCCTGCATTTTGGCTTCCCATTTAATTGTGATTCTTTGTCTCTCCACTGCCTTCCCCTCCTTGGTTCACCCCATGTCTTTGCCTATGGAGCTTATAAGGTTGCTTTGACTCCGGATATTGTAGGAAAAGCTCCTGCCAACTAGAATCAAGGACTGAGACTTTCTTCCTTGAGCTCTCTGTTGTGATGCAGAATGGGAATCTTCTGTCAATTCAGATTTAACTTAAATGGGTCCTTGTGGCTCGTATTCAGGGGAGCATTGTCAGCTATGTGCATGAGAGGAGAGAAAATGGTGGTGTGGTGATGGCGGCAGCGGTGATTTGTGTGAGTGTACATAGGTGGGGGCGGGCTCTGTGGGGTGGAATTGGCTTGAAAATCTGCAGTGGGCTCTTTTCTCCTTTAACAGTGATGCTGGGTAATTAGCAAAATGCGCACAGGGTTTTATCCATATTCATGCGCCCTTTCCCACAAGCATAAACAATCCAGTCTCTATTATTGCCTTGCGTGTGCAGCTCCCCCCTTCCCCTGCCACCTGCAGAGCCCTGTGCTGCTCTGTTCACATCATTCTGGCTCTGGTTGGGAGTGGAGATGCCTCCCCTGGCCTGGGCATGAGCACGCGGAGAGGGCTCCACCGAGAGCAGAGCGGGTGCTTCACCAACCCGGCCTCTGCGGTGAGCTGGAAACTTTAAGGAAGTGCATTCCCAGCTATAAGTAGGTGCAGTCCTTAGGAAGACTTGTGTGGTAGGTGGGGCTGCATAATTATTCCTGTGTGACAGGAGAAAATGAGGCACAAAAATGGGGACTCTTCATCCATTTTCTCTTCCAGATCATTCCCATATTGCTTTCCTGGCTCTTGGCTCTGGTCAGCTGACCTCAAAGGACCCCTCATCTAATTGCCTTTGTCTCTGGCCCTGACATGAGATGGGGGGACACCAGGAGCCAGAGGTTGGGATTCATTGCTACCCATGTGGTATTGGCACTGCCTGTGTTCCTCTATGGCCACGTTGCTGTGGGTGACCTCTTTTCCACACCTACACTTTCTGCCACTTTCCAGCAACCCCTTTGCTCCACTTGGCCCCATTCAGGCCTATGAATGCTAAAGACGTCCTGCTGATGCTAGGCCTTTTGCTGTTTCTTTTTGGTCCCATTACCCGCCCACCATCTTTGTAAAAAGTACTTTCACGTGTTCTTTTCTGTTAAAACTCTTTGAGTGAACAGTTGGTGCCTGCTGAGACTTCCGCTGGTAGGTTCAGCAGGTTGCCAGTGACCACATAGCTAGGAAGCAGAGCCCAGCCTTCCTTTTTGATCACCAGGATTGTTTCTATTGGGCTATGATCTCCCATCACAGAATCACTGGTATCCTCTTCTTTGTCCATTCTTAGTGGGCAGTGAAACCAGCAGCAACTAAGAGATCTAGATCCTGTTCCATCTCTCCAGTCCTTTATGAATATTAGATTTCTGGGATGGACTTTTCTTTGTCAAAGCAGGAGCCCAGGTATGGGGGTGAGAGGAATCAGAGAGATCCAGATTTTTTTTTTTTTTGATAGCCTGTCTCTTCTGCCATCTGAGGAAATACCACTTTCCTTGGCGTGATACAAAGAATCACATGGAATCAGAAGTAGCAGGTGACAGCTGTGTCCGTGTACTTCCAGTCCTGACCTCTTCAAGAGCTTGTGGGCTTGCTAGCCTCTCTGAGTTCAGTGTTTTGGAAGCATAGCCATTGTTCTTTCCTCTTGCTTCACACATGACACGAAAGCAGACTTCCCGAATATTCTGCTTCATGATACAACCGTTTAAGTTGCTTCTTAGATTCAGTAGTATCTTGCTCTTCTTTCCCTCACCAGGTTCGCTTGTGGAGACAGGCAAACCACTTGATTACAGGGGGTCCCAGTGAAGAGGACAGAAGCAAACTGCACCATAATGTTCTGTATCTTTGCTTTCCTTGGGAGAAAGTTAAATACAAAGCTATGCATTATTTACATTCCAGTGTAATAATTATTAACTGCATGTTTGCTCTGAACCTGGCACACAACAGGTCCTTGAAGGGATACTGAAGGAGCATATAGCATAGTGTCTGACTTCAAAAGACCTATACGTTTATTAGGGAAATAAGATAAATCTGGGGAAAAAAAAGATTACATACAAGATAGTTTATGTGCAAATGCTGAAAGTAAGCAATTGCTATGTGTTATACATGGTTATGGTGTAGAGTGGGCTTCCCAGGTGGCTCAGTGGTAAAGAATCTGCCTGCCAATGCAGGAGACACTGGTTCAATCCCTGGGTCAGGAAGATGGCCTGGAGAAGGAAATGGCTACCCACTCTAGTCTTCCTGCCTGGGGAATCCTATGGGCAGAGGAGCCTGGTGGGCTACAGCCCATGGGGCCGCAAGAACTGGGCACAACTTGGAAACTGAGCTTGATGGTGTGAAGAAGATGGTCATGAAGGTGTTGGGGAAAGCCCCATGAAGTAGCTCTTAGAGAGTGGGAGGCTTGGACGCACTTGTTATTGACTTTGATATGACCACAGATTTCTCTCCCTTGGGCTCAGAGTTACTTTCCTGGGAAGGATGCCCACACGTCCTGAATTTGGTCATTACAGCCATGGTGTGGTTTCCTCTCCACAGGCGCACCATTGCCCAAGCTCTTGCAGCTCCCTCTGGATTAGGGACTCTTTTCTTTCTGTCCTGAGTGACAGTAACAGTGGCTGATGACAGTGTGCTTCCCTGGGGTACGTGAAGTATTTTTCCGGAAAGCCACTTCTGTCCAGATACTCAGTTACCAGGTTTATTTGTCTCTAATACCCCAAAGGCAGAGAGTAGCTTGAAAAAAAGTCACTAAGAAGCCCTTAACCTTGTAACATACAGTTTTTGCTAAAAATATATATTAATAATATATTATTGAGCGAGCATAGATGAAGAAGGCCAGGGAGGGAGGAAGCAATAAGAGTGTGAGCAAGGTCAGTGCTCTTTGCCCGCAGACTCTACAATCAATAAGATCTGGTCAATAACTGCTTTATTACTGCACTACCACCCGGAGCAAAATCATTTTTAAATTAAGAATATATTTTGCAAAACTGAATTAACAATATTGAATATTTTGCTCTTTGATATGACTAGCCTTCAAAAATCAAATTATTAAGTATGGAAAATGCTTACCGGGTGAAGTTTTTCTTTCTTCTTCTCCCTCCTCACCTTTCCAACCACATTCCCCGTCTCCTTTCCCTGGTGCTCAGCTCCACTCCTCTGCACCCCCACCCCCACCCCGAACCCCCACCTTACAGCTTGGGAAGGAGACAACAGCAGATTTGTAAGATCTCAGGCACAAATATGGATATAAATTAGTATTTCATCCAGCACAGGGAAATTAGGAAAGGAAGATGCGTTTGCTTGAGTCCAACAAAACTGTGCATTTCCTCTGAGAGAAAGGACTAAGAAGAGAAAATTGGGAATTTTCCACTTGGGTAAAGCTGATGCCAAAAAATCAACCTTTGGACTTATAATCTTTGGCAAGCTATGAAATCTCACCATTCCTCCCTCCGCCTCAAACCCCCACCCTTGGTTACCCTGGCTCCATTGCCTGTTCTGTTCTCTCCTCCTCCCTCTACAGATGGAGCGGACGGAGGAGAGAGAGTCTTATATGACTCATGCGGTGCAACTTTGAAGCATCCATAAGGCTAAATCCCCCCACCCTCAATAAATAAAAACTACAAGAAGTATTCCAAGCAACTCTGTTATGCAAAAGTGGGTTGTGAAGGCATGCACAGACCGTGGCTCTGGGATGTAAGTGATATTGTTAGCATTGATTGTATAGCATCTTTTTCTGTGAAAACATGAGGTTTTGGTGCTCAAATTTTTAAAAATTGTAATATGCTCTTCTCATCCCTTCCATCCTCTTGGGCTGCATCCAAACCAAACTAGTGTTTGCCACTAGTGATTACAATCTCCTACGTGTAATTTGTAGGTTATTAGGGTTGGCGTATATAAAATAACGAGAGAAGGAAAGGTTTCACTGCTCAATATTGTTTATGGTGCAAAAGCCCATTAATGTGCTCCCTATTTCTCAGTAAAAGGATAATGTTGGCCAGGCCGTGCAATGGCATGTCAACTTGTTATTTATGTCAGATGAAAGATTTGTACTCTTTGGAAAGGGGGCATTTGTTCAAAGCATTGGTGCTTCCTACTGCCAGAAATGAAGGAAGGAAGGAAGAGAGGGAGGGAAGGGGAAGAAAGAAGGGACAGAAGGAGGGAGGGAGGAAGACTGCTACTGAAGTGAGGGAGGGAGTTGACATTTATTTAGTGCTTTCTCTGTGTCAGTGGCTTTGGGGAGGTAAGTATTATTGCCCCCATTATACAGGAGCTCGGATGGTCTATGTAACTTTCCCATACCAGGAAGCTGTAAGTGGCAGAGCTGGGAGCCCACCCAAGAGGGTCTGTGCTCAGATCCTCTCAGCTCTTTCACTCTGTGCTCTTTCTACCACCCCATGCTGCCTTTCTCATGGAGAATATTTTTGAGCTTATTAGCCAGAAAATGATTCTGACCAAACTTCAAATACCTAAGCTAATTAACTATTGACTCTTAAGGTGACTCAGATGGTAAAGAATCTGCCTGCACTGCAGGACACCCAGGTTTGATCCCTGGGTCAGGAAGATACGATGGAGGAGGGCATGGCAACCCACTCTGGTATTCTTGCCTGGAGAATCCCATGGACAGAGGAGTCTGGTGGGCTACCATCCATGGGTTGCAAAGAGTCAGACATGACCGAGAGACTAACGCTTTCACTTTCAACTTTTATTAGGTCATGGATCTCTTTGAGAAACCCATACAAGGTATGGCTTTTTCTAGGAAAATGCACACACACATATGATGATTTCAGAGAGTTCCTGGGTGTTCTGAAGCACGATGATGGCCTCCAGGGAAAGAGCCCCTGGGCAAAGTGCCCTAAAAGAGAGGTGCCTCATGGATCTTGCTTTCTTCTTTAGGAGGCCCCAAGAGGACACTGTGAGAGCTCCTCTCTGGCATCAGGCCTTTTAGAAAGAAAGTCCAGGCCTGAGCTAGTAGGGAAAGTGGAACAAAAGAAGTTGCACTGTGGTTGGCTCTTCGCTTGTATACTTAGATCCGGCCTGTTCACAGCACTTGGTGGCTGGGCATCACCATGGTTTTTGATGGATTTTTGAGTGTATAGCTTTGGCTCATTCACATTGACTTTATCCCAGAAAAGGCCACAGAGCATCTGGTGGTAAAGGTGCTGATTCTTTTATCTAAGCTATTTTCCTTGACTTTTATGCCTCTGAAACTTTTAAGTGATTATGTTTTCAATTTTTTTCAGTTCTGTTCAATCAGCATGGCTGAGTCCCTACAAAGTGCCCAATACAGTGCTATACTCTGGGGAAATAGGAAGCAGATCATAGTCTCCTTCTGTTACCTTGCTGACATTTTAGTTCATCTTGACTGAATCCCACGATTGGATTATTGATCAGGGAGGGCCTGACAGGGAGACAGAGAACTCACAGTTAGCAAGACCTCTAGCGTATCTGGTCCTGCATCATGCCCATTTCCTGACCTCGACTGTCTCCTGGAACCTGCATCTCGCCTTCTGATTCTGCCAGGATGATTTGTGCTTGACATTGCTCTGATCTGTTTAGTTTCAGTTAAATCTATGGAGCACTGATAGTGTGCTGAGCACTCCACTTGTGCTGGAAGACATAAAAGGAGAAGACCTGGGGATGAATGTGTCTTGGAGGAGCAGAAGTTCTACTCAGGCAGTGAGACTGCCTCCCTCTTCTAAGGAAGAGGTTGTCAGATGCTCAGGAGAGGTTAGTGAGCCCTCCATGCCACATGGGGGAAACCAGCATCTTGGACTTTTCACTCAGACATGTGCTGCTGTCCTCAGGTAGCTTTAGAGCATCTCAAGAAATCACTTTTGGATCAGATGCATGAGTCCGTTTTTAGGTTCCTTAGATTCATACATAGGCAACCTAGTAGAGTGAAGATACTTTTAAAATGTATAGAACAAAGGAGAGATTATTGGGGAAGGCATCTTCAACTGGGTATTTCCAAAGGCATTGGACATTTTCAGTTGCAAGTAATGTGCATTCTTATCTCCATCCAGGATGATGGAGGGTGGTATTTGGATTATAGGCACCCTCCAAGCCATGTATTCCTCTAAAAGGTTTAAAAATCACTTTGTCTTCATTACTTTGAGTAGCACAAAAGTAGATAAGACAGTTGTGCATGAGTGCCTTGGCCAAATCCTTCTCCATAGTTATATTTTCAAGATAAAAAAATGAAGTTGCCCTTTTTCATATGTAGTTTTACTTTAGTTTTAGAAAATTCCCCTACTGAAAAGAGCTGACCTCCTGGCCTTTTCCCACTCCTTTTCAGTTCTGACCCCCTAGAAAACCATCAGCTGGAAAAGCAGCTGATGCAACTCCTAGGGTGCACGACTGAAGATTTTCTGTATCCACAGGGGAAGGCTGAGTCCTGGGAGGGATTCAAAAATCCATAAGAACGTGGTGTTGGAAACCACCTGTCACAGAACAGAAATAATTCAGGATTAGAGCACAGCTATTGGTTCTCCCAGATGCCTATGCAGGTAAATTTGGAGGCTGTGGTTGGGGAGAGATGACTTGAGTCTAGATTTTACAGAACCAGTCCTGGGCCCCAGACCAAGTCTTACATCACCCACAAAGTGGGTGCCTGGTTCTGCCCATCCAGGTACACGTGCACTTTCAGAACTCACTACTCATCCTAGTACTTACATGCCACATTTTCCTGTTATTTAAGGGGGCCAAGCCCATATGTCTTGGCTCCTCAGTAAGAGTATAAGAAGATGCAGGTACAATAATTCTGGTAGTTCCTGGTATAAGTGCTTAGCTGATGTTCCATTAATGTTTACAGAATTTTGTGTTCAACTGAATCCAGTTGACACCATTCATTCCAATTTCCTCTGAATTTGCCACCACCACAAAGTACCCTAAAATTTTCCTTTTCCTTGTGTTTTCACCAAAATTCTATTGTTTATCAGATTAAAGGTAAATGTGCCCTTTCTTCCTTCTGGGATTGTGGGAAAGACCCCAGTTCTTAAAGCCACTTGTTGGCCTTTCTTAGAGTCTTCTCTTTGACATTAGCTCTCAGGTATTTTTTAATCAAAGGAAGTTTGGGTCCTTAATCTAATTTAGGTATGCCCACTGATTTACCCACACCTCAGCCTGTCCAGGGCACTGAGATGGACTGTCTCCACAGAATTAGAAGGTCCAAGGTCTAGTGCTATTCTTCATGACCTCCTGAAGCAGGGAGAATGAACCACAGTGGGGCTGAACTGAGATCAGGGGAAGTGGGCACACAGATCCTAAAGTGACCTGCATGGATGCCCATCTGTTTGATGTAGCTGCCGTTCTTTCCCTGTGGGGCCCCCGTGTTCTGATGCAAGTCCCGGCTCCAGTGAGTGACAGGTGCGCCCAACGGCTGCATGAGTTATTTCCTTTGGAAACCACAGCTGTGGCTGGGGCCAACGGATGGCAACGGTGCCACTGGGCTCTCTGGGAGCCATCCGCTTGGCCATCTTCAGCCTCAGGAAGGTCTTTTAAGCTTGATGAAAATAACCCATGAGATTGAGTTTGGGTGGCAACTGCAAGTGTCCTCGAGATGGGAAGTACCCAGAAAGGAGCATAGAGTAGGGCTTGGGAACCAAGATTTTGGAATGGCGACAGACTGGGTTCCAGTCCAAGCTCTGCCACATTCCAGCTTTGTGACTTTGAGCTATGTTTTAAAAACCTCTCTGAACCTTAGTTGCCTACTAGGTAAAATGAGGACCATGTGTAATTTTTATGTTTATTTTATAAGGATTGACTGAGATAAAGCACTGAAGCATTTTGTATAGTGTTAAAATAAATTTCAGCTGTTGTTACAGAAGGACAGAACGTGGGAAGAAATATGCCCTCTCTTGGAACTCACAGCTTCTTTCAGCCAAAAAGAGTAGCCTGCTTCCCTGGCTGGGTGATGGGAGTGGTGATGATGGTACCTACATCATTACTCTGGGGTGAGAACCTAGTGTAAGATACCTGGAACAACATCAGGCATGTGATAAGCACTGTAGTTGTAGCTTTCCTTAGTTTTAAATTATCACTATTTTTATTTACTAAGGCTCATGAGCATCATCCTAAGATGTTGACAGAAAGTTGCCTTGTGTTTATTTGGATCTGGAATTTGATGGGAGGCTACCAAAGCAGGGGAAAGTGGCCACAGCTGTTTTAGTTAGTGTGCTATTTGAAATACTTCAGAGTTAATTTCTCAGATGGCATGAAAAGAGGAAGAACCATGGCAGTTTCCTCGGGGATAGAACCCAGTGTGTCTCACTATTTTCATTTATTCATTCTTAGGAGCTAGAGCTATTCACTCCCTGTCCCTTTCATCTGGGCTCTTGCATCATCTTCAGCTGCAGCTCACAGTCACCTACTACAAGAATGTGTTCTTGAAACAAGGGTGTTTTGAGCCAAAGTGTGCTTGCTGGCTGAGCAATTACAACCATGAGTTTTGATGACTTAAATGGTTCCGTTTTCTATTGTTTAGTATTCAGAGTTTTTGCACTGTGTAACATTAATCAGGAGACAAACATGTATTCAAAGCAAATGAAAATATCATGAAACTTCAAGCTGAGAAATGAACACACCTTGGAATGCAGGATGGAACCATTTCCGAATAATGAGTAGGTTCGTACTCTACATGTTCCATGCAATGCTCCTTTCCTACATGGGCAGGTTTTTGTCAGTGTTCATCCTTTTCATGCTCTGCTTAAATATGGTTTCTGGATCGTGTTCCATGTCCCTGAGGCATGCAGTCCAAGGGAAGGAGCCAGAGCTGCTTCTCAGCCTGGCACGGAAGGGAGTGCTCTAGCTTACGTTAAACATCAGCCCCTCAATGGTGTAGTCATTTGTTTTTGGATTTTAGCAAATTGGTTGCTTTCTACTATCCTTTTGAGAATTTGGACAATAGTTTTTTTTCCCCTGGGTTTATATGGATATTCAGAATCACTTTTCTAAGCCGAAGAATCTTATCGCTGATAAGAGATGCAATGTGGACAACATCTCAATGGACCAGTACCTGAAGTAGTAAGTTGGAAATACAACCACACTGGGGACAGCTCCCTCTTTGGTTTCCAACGATTGATTCTCTGGATGCTTCTTAGTCCCTGGAGACATGTCCAAGTCAAAAGCAATACAGAGTTTACAATGAATTCTTAGGAATCTACACTTCCTAGGGTGTGAAATGTGGAGACGTCGTCTACCATGGCACGCAGGGACTAGAATGAGGCCAGTTCAGAAAGTGTGAGACTGGTTCCAAGGCAGATAGAAAAAGGTGGAGAGGGGGCCTTAGGCCCCCGTGGTGAAGCATAAGATGGAGAAGCCTTCATTTCCCACAGCCCTGGGGCTCGTGATTAGGGCGGAGAGATTGTGGAAATGAGTTTGTAATTAGAAGGATGGTGCTTATAAGGAGTTATACAGCCAAAGAGCTCGGAAGAGTAAACTCTTCTACCAAGGAAGTCAGTCTTTCTCTAAACTTTATCGTGAATACCCAAAGCTGGTGGGAACTTAGTGAAACTGCCCAGTTGAACTCATTGCTTCAGAGTAGGCCTCATAAAGGAGAGCCGATCTCGTCTGCATCCCTGCAAGGAGACACCTTGTGAAGGTCTCCCCACGTTTCATGGTTGGGGAGTTCTTCCTGTAGTCCAGACTAGGTTTCTCTTGCTGTCAGCCCACATGATGTCCTTCTTGAACTGCCCTCACTCGCTTCTCTGGGCTCTCTTTCACTTCTCTTTTGTAGGGCCGACACCAGTTACTTTACAGTATTTCTTTTCCAAGGGGATGGTTTCTCCTAAACCTTGTATCAGTTTTTGAGTCTCTCTCTATACCCACATAGGTATTTTTGTGGCTACAGGGAGAGTCCTTCTGGGATGATATTTTTACCCCCTGGTGGATCTGTGCTGTGAATAACCTGAGCCATTCTGGAACTATCCCCAGACCGGGCAGGTGGCAGCCCCATTTGCTCTTTCCTAAGCGCCAAGGCAGAGAAGCAACTCTGGCTCCTTCCCTCTGGACTGCATGCCTCCGGAACACGAAACTCAGTCACAGACACCATATTTAAACAGAGCAGGGAAAGGATGAAAATAGATAAAAACCTGTCCATGTGGGCCAGGAAAGCTGCATTTCCAATATGCTGTTAGCAAGACCCTTCTGCGATCCATCTAGCATTCAGAGATCCGTCAGGGCCGAACCTGGATAGCGTGCTGCACGGCCACCCGTGGGCTCATCCTTCGATGTTGGTATGTCAGGCCTGGGCAGGGGACAGGGTCTGGGGCAGAATGAGTACCCCCTTCGTGGAGTATGAAACAGCTAAGACTAGGAGAAGCAACACAGGAGTCCATAGACTTAAGGGCAGGGATTTTTGGTGGAGAGTAGTTTTCAAACTTTTTAAGCTGAGGGAGTTTTCACATAAAATGTCTATGTGTAAAACAAATGTCAAAGAAGGACCAATGTGCCTTTGCCTGTGGTCCTAGTGTAGTAGTTAAGGCTCAAGGCTGAGGACAAATGCAGCTCCCTCTCCACAGGCTTTTAGGGAGAAGCTGGCTCAGAAAAGCAGCCTGGGCACTGCCCACCGCACCTCCCCTCCCCAGGGTAAGAACTGGGACAGCAGATATGGCTGTGGGGGAGAGCAGTGGGCATGAAGTCCTTCTACCCAGCCACCCTGATCACTGCAAATGATGGACCCTGCCTATGCCCAGAGATCTCTTGGCTGTCCTGGACTGGCTGGTGACTGCGGGAGCTACTGCTGCATTGGAGGAATGTGGTTGCTATTCTTCAGAACATTTTGCTAAAATTACCTGGTAGTAATACCCAGGGGAGCCTTTGGAAGTGACCCTTTGTCAATGGGACAGGTTGCAGACCCCATGCAACCTCACTGAGCCCAGAGATGATGAGTTAGAATAACTGCAGTGAACAAAAAGCAGGGGTCTGCAAGGTCTTTCAGCCAACTCGGGAGGGACTGCCCTTTTCTCTCATTATTCCCTCACACTGGAGGAGATGGCTCCTGAAAGAGGAGGGGCCGGGGCATGTTTCTAGAGCTAGAGGTCAGGCCAGACTTCTCCTACTTGTGAACTTGAGCTCCAGTGCAGGACTGAGAGGAAGGGGGAGAAGAGGTGTGAATTAGATGTGAGAATGAAGTTGTAATATGGACAGAGTACATGGAAGATAGACAAAGAGGGCCTGTGGGTTCAGATAGAGAAGGCAGACTTAGGAAGGGGAGGTACCAGGCCTGGGGAGGAAGGGAGGGTGCTAAGAATCACTTTCCCGATGTCCCCAGCTTAATGTAAGGCTGACACTGACTTTAAGTGAATCCACCTCAATTCTCTCCATTAAAAGTAGTTCACAGGGCAAACTGGAGGTCACTACTTTCATTTAATGAACCATCTCATGTACTGGCAGGGAGATCTTGTCTTCTTTTTAATTGTAGTCAGGATTTCAGGCTTTTTAAAAATGCGTAATGAGTGATGGTTAGTTCCAATTCAATTCCAATTCCAGATTCAAGTCCCATTGCTTTGCATGCCTGCTGTCTATTGGTCTTGTGTTCAGCTCATTCATCAAGAATGAGGAAAGGAAAAGAGGATAAGACAAGGGGCATCTACTCTTACTGGCATGTCTTTGCTGATATTGTTAGCTTTGCTCATTTCCCTCTTGCCCAACCCTACCCAAGACCGTGCACATATTTCACTCCTTCCAGAAACCCTTCCCCACCACTAGCCATGGGACTCCAGCCCGTAGTGATATGTATCATTCAATTCAACCTCTCTGTGTGACCTAGTTCATTTCACCGCAATTCAGTTCAGTTGCTCAGTCGTGTCTGACTCTGCGACCCCATGAATCGCAGCACGCCAGGCCTCCCTGTCCATCACCATCTCCCAGAGTTCACTCAGACTCACGTCCATCGAGTCGGTGATGCCATCCAGCCATCTCATCCTGGGTCGTCCCCTTCTCCTCCTGCCCCCAATCCCTCCCAGCATCAGAGTCTTTTCCAATGAGTCAACTCTTCGCACGAGGTGGCCAAAGTACTGGAGTTTCAACTTTAGCATCATTCCTTCCAAAGAAATCCCAGGGTTGATCTCCTTCAGAATGGACTGGTTGGATCTCCTTGCAGTCCAAGGGACTCTCAAGAGTCTTCTCCAGCACCACAGTTCAAAAGCATCAATTCTTCGGTGCTCAGCCTTCCTCACAGTCCAACTCTCACATCCACACATGACCACTGGAAAAACCATAGCCTTGACTAGACGGACTGTAGTCGGCAAAGTAATGTCTCTGCTTTTGAATATACTATCTAGGTTGGTGATAACTTTTCTTCCAAGGAGTAAGCGTCTTTTAATTTCATGGCGTCGTATGGAAATCAGCTCGAGGACAGCAGGGCAACATTGCCAAGAGAGGATACGGCATGTCCTGCGGTCTGGGAAATCCTCAGACTCTTGTTCAGTTCTGCTTTTAGTGTATCCTGGAGGATTTCTGAGGCCAAAGACCCCATTCATTGTAGCTGCAGCTTTGAAAAACTTGAGAGATGTTGCTGCCCAAACAGGACCAGCCACATCAGGAACAACTGGCAATGCCCCGGTCTAAACCAGACGTGAAGCTCAAGGAGCAAGTGCTCTGTAAGAGAAGAGATGCAAGTTTCGAGTCCTTTAAGGCCTGGGCCTGGGAAACTGGTGCAGCGTCCCTTTTGTTGTAATCTGTTGGCCTCCATGGGTCACAGTCCCTGCCAGTTTCAGAGGGGACAGGGTTAGATTTTACCTCTCAGTGGGAAGAGTAGCAAAAGCTTGTGGCCATCTTTAGCCTACTGCATTTTGCTGAGAATGAAGTTTTATGTTCAGAAGAGTATGTACAACTGAGGGTGGGAGACTCAGAGACCCCTTTTGGTCTCTTCTAACCTATAGTCTCTTCATAGACGACTTCAGGAGCTGTGACTTGAACTCAAGAGCTGTAACAGCAGCTGTTGGATGTGTAAGAATAACAGAGGAAAAAGTACCATATAGCTAATGGTAATTTTCTCCAGATATTGTCCCATTAGGAACTTATATATCCAGCTGACACAGCTTACCCTTTGGTTAGGTTAGTGCTCTGGTCATTCAGAATGCATAGCTTAGCTGGGAGAGGTGGGCACCAAAAAGCTGCTCAGACTGCCTGCCAACCAAGCTTCATGTTGAGCTCAAGCACAGTGGAGGAAACTCTGTTCTTTGGGACACTCTGGAAATTTCTCCACCCATTATCTCCTCATAAACATACCAGGAAAGTTGTGCCTCCCTTCACAGCCTAGAGCAGAGGACTTTATCGATAGAGACCTGCCTGTTTTTGTTTGAGATTCTGAGCAGGTGTTATCTGAGAACAAGCAGGTGTTTGTAGAAATGTGACCTTGAGCCCGGGATTCTGACCTGCTCCTTTGTTCTGGTGACTCATTTTTTCTTGAATGGGGTTGGTTTCTGTTTATGATATGGTTGCAGGGCTGCAGTGACCCTTCTGGACATCACCATTGTATATGCAGACACTCCCCTCACCAAGCAGAAAAATTACTGGATACATTTGATACCTTTCAGCCAGAGGTGTAGTTATTCCTTGTCACCCACAAATTTGTCTAAAAAAAAAAAATGGCGAATAGATAGAGTATGCTAATGTTACATTTGTTTCCTTAAAGTAGGTTATGCCTATAGGAAAACATAAGGCACCTTATTCCAATGACTTTCCTGTTATCAGTGGAGAAAACTGAGTTTAGTTCATCCTGAGCAGCTACTGGGCATTTCTGAAAATCTTTGGCTAATAAGATATAATTTGGAGTTTAAGCCAGAATCTTGCATTTCATTGTATTTCCATCTTCCTGATGGCAGTGGAGAAATGTGTGTGTATGTATGAATGCACACTTCTGGACCTTTATGCAGAGTTAATGGTTCTCTCTTTAGGGTTCCTTGGTCTTGAAAAGTGTGAGTTCATGTTAAACCCAGAAAAAAAAAAAACAGGTATAAGAAGTGTTCATACCTGTAAACCAATTTCAACACAGACATGTAAATATGTGTCTATAAAAACCAACCAACGAAATTATATGTTGGAGTAATTTTCTAGAAAAGTCTTACTGATGGTAATGCTATCACCGAATTATAAAGTTCAGCATCAGTTCTGCCCTGAAGGGTCTGAGTAACCACTAGGAATAGGGCCTGTAACTCAAAAGGCTCTGCAACTGTATTTTGTAACTCAAAAGGCTCTGCAACTGTAGGTAGAAGATCATGCCCCATAAGAGGGCACATTTGTTTCAGGATTTAAAATGAGGCATTATCTGCCCTGGCCACATGACCTTGTAGCTCTTTCAGAGTATCAGATGCACAGAGGGATAGCCCAAGCTGGTTACAGCTGTGATGGTGGAAGAAGAATAGTGATACTCAGATGGGACCGCAGTGAATTTATGGGGACAGGAAGGACTGGGCGTTCATGAACACATTACATAGTTTAAGGGTTCCTAATGAAGTGACATCCTTCTAAAATCCTTGAAAGCACAAAGATGAAAGCCACTTGTAAATATTTTGATCAGTGGCAGATAAAAAATATTGAAAAGAGGATTTCTTCATAATCACACAAGATGTGATACAGTTTATTCGCATGAATTTTTTGGAGCTTTTGGCTTATTTTTATTCCTTACGTGCCTAGTTTTGAGGGAGCGTTGATTTCCCCTTTCACTAATCATCCTGGCGTTCTCCTCAATGTTTTACTCACTTGCAATTATAGAAAAACACTCCCCAGATTCTCTTCCCTAAAGGTAGCAGTGTCTAGGACATTCCCTGTTGCATGGCAAAGCTGCAGAGGAGAAGAGAAGCTGTGTTCATTCGGAAGTGCTGGTTTTCAATAGAGCCCAGTGCTGAACAGAGAGGCCCCCCCTTAGCAATCACTCGAAACAGAATGAGCTTCTTTGAAATATAAGTGGCCCTGTAAAAACACAAGCAGATTCTGCAGTATCTATTTAGGGCACCCGGGAATGCCACATAATAGGAACTTGAGCGCACCTGATGGTAACCATATGGCAGGTTCTGATGACTGACAATAGGTAGAGACTGCAGTAATTAATGAAAATGAGAAGCCATTTGTGGCCCGCACAATGAGGGGATGGAGAGGCCAGTTTATTCGCAAAGGCTGTGATGTGTCCAGGGTGTGTTTCTAGACCACAACTGGCTGGGCTCGTATCTCTGTGTGTGAACAGGTGTGAGAGAAGTGACACAGTGGGAGGGAGGGCTTGCTTGTGATCAGAGAACGACCATCATTCCTGGAGCTGCAGTGGGAAAACGAGTGTGCAGATCCTGTTGGCTAACCTTGTGTCACTAAACCCTGATACGTGGCTGATAGTTTTAGTTTGAGGTGAGAGAGATCCCGGGTAGAAATCCCGTTAGCTGGCCTCGTGGGAGTACAAGACTTCATTGTTTGAGGTCTCGGGTTTTCTGGGTGTGATTTTGCCATTTCTGGATTTCAGGGCACAATGCCTCTGTTTACCTCTTGGGAATGACTGGCTGCCTTACTTGAGGCACTCTCTGGGTCAGTATGTACCAAGGTTTGGCTCACCTCTGACAAAGGCAGAGGAAGGAGCTTTGCCTCGTCGTTTTATTACTGTACTTCTTTCTTGGACATGGGCTGGAGTGGAGGAGGGGAGTGGGCCATGGGGAGATTCCAGAGAGCCTGATTGATCTTGTCAAAAAGAATAAAGGTATCGAGGCCCCAGCACCCCCCTGCAGCACATGGGCATGTGGGACTGAAGCGGTCACTGTGAAGTTTGTGGTTAGGCGTTCCAAAAAGAAGTTTCTTTATGATTCCTGATTGCTTTGGACAGATATAAGCAATACCAGCTGGGGCCCAGCAAGCCTGTCTCCAGCTTTATTGTTTCCGTTTTATCGGTGGTGTGTCCGCCTAAAAGAACTGATCTATCTGCCCATTATTGCCAGCCTTTTCCATAACCAGATAGGAAAGTTGAACATTAACAAGTGGATTTGCTTTCAGTAGCAGTGTGTGTGTGTGTGTGTGTGTGTGTGTGTGTGGTGTGTTTAGCAAGATAATAGTATATTGCTCAGGGGCAAGTGATTCAGATTTCTACAAGATTCCCATTCCTTTGTCTCCTATCTTGAATTTTCCCTAACTTATCTGAAGCTTCCTCTTTTACTAGAACCAGAGAGGATCCATAAGGCTGTTTTTGAAAGAGTCCTTGGAAGGTGGTAGAAACTCAGCTGGAGCCAGGCTGTGGGCACCAGGCACTGTGCACTGCAGAGAAGTTTCAAGTCATCTCTTGTGGACAGTTGGCACTGTTCTGTGTTAAAAAGCTCGGTGGCAGCAGTTCGGAGTGCACCCCAACCCTCCCTCCTTGGCAAGTTGAGTTTACAAATAATGTGCTCTACTCACCCTGTCTGGAGTTTCTGGCTTAAAAGTGAGTAGTCAGAACTCTCAAGATGTGTGAAAGGAAAGGTTTTACTACCTAGTGGAAAATGATCATTGAGGTTTACTCTTTGTGGATTAGCAAAGTAGACAGACAGGCTGCTCTGACTCAGAGGTCAAGTGAGAAACTGCTCGGGCTCTTTCACAAGAGAAAGGGGTGTGTGTTAAGATACTTCAGTGGTGTCCAACTGTTTGTGATTCCATGGACTGTAGCCCACCAGGCTCTTCTGTCCATGGGATTCTGCAAGGTGGTAACAGGAAATGCAGCCACCTAATGTGAAGAACTGACTCACTTGAAAAGACCCTGATGCTGGGAAAGACTGAAGGCGAAAGGAGAAGGGGACGACAGAGGATGAGATGGTTGGATGGCATCACCAACGTGATGGACATGAGTCTGAGTAAGCTCTGGGAGTTGGTGATGGACAGGAAGGCCTGGCGTGCTGCAGTCCATGGGGTCACAAAGAGCTGGACACAATTGAGCGACTGAACTGAACAGGAGATGAATGACTCATGACTTATCAATCTGGAGTTCTGCCCATTCATTCATTTTTTGAAGGAAACAAATAACGTCCTGCTAAAATGACAGTGCTCTTTGGTTTGGAGTTTGTTCTCTATGGTTTGTGAGATACTTTTTCATTTGCATAATTTATTTCTGCACTTCCTTAATTACAGGCTATAATGAGTGGAGTAAGGGGAAGAATGAAAGAATACCCAATGCGTAGAGACCAACTTCTATCATGGAAGTTCAGCCCTGTCAAATGTAGGTTCCGGGGCAGAGATATTAGAGACCAGGTGGGTGCCCCTCTGTGGTTGGAGACAAGAACTCAGTTTGATTCTGATTTCATTTAGGATGCAGGGTCCACCAGGGCAGCAGAGTTCAGCTGGCAGACTTTTCCAGTACCTCATTTAGAGAACAGTATCTGCTGTCTTGTTTATGAAAAACATCAAGGAAAATTTTATTAGTTTTATACAATCCCTAAAGCCTGGTCCACGGCCAAGACACATTAGTTTTCCAAATCTTCAACAATATTTTTCCCTCCCAGAATCAGGGCAAATTCTCAAGTGCATGGGCTTTTTTTTTTTTTTTTAAATTAAACCAAGCACCAGTGGTAAAGAACCCTCCTGCCGATGTAGAAGACATAAGATGCAGGTTTGATCCCTAGGTCAGGACTATCCCCTGGATGAGGCCATGGCAACCCACTCTTGCCTGGAGAATGCCATGGACAGAGAAGCCTGGCGGGCTCCAGTCCATAGGATTGCAAAGAGTCAGATATGACTGAAGCGACTTAAACACACAGCACAGGACAAGCAGTAAAAAAAAGGGCCGAGACTAGTGTTATTTTGTTATTACCATAGATTATTTCAAGATTGTACTGGAGAAAATGTGTATCCCAGTTTGACTCAATCAGAGGTGTGTGTGTGTGTGTGTGTGTGTGTGTGTGTGTGTGTGTGTGTATCTGTGTGTGTGTGTGTGAATGAGGAGTTCTTTAAAATCTTTAAACATGGATTCTTTTCCTCCCTAAAGGTGCAAGGATGTTGCCTTCAGCACCTTTCTTGCTGGAGAGAATCGAGCATTTGGTTTTATCAGACACTGGCATAGTAATGAAGCTATTTTGATAGAAATAGTCTCATTACTATTCATTTTTGCTGGCTCTCAACTAATTCTTGAACCAAAGTTTTTTTTTTTTTTTTTTCCCCCACCAGAGAACAACAAGCAAAATTAAAAAGACATCCTTAGCCTCTGAAGCTAATGACAAACACAGACCCATTCTGCCCAAGGAGCCGTTTTGCAGGTGCCTGCCTTTGTGGTGATTATCCCAATGACACGCCCTGGCAGTGTGAAGGGCTCGCCCTTCCTCCTTCATACCTTCCCTAAAACACATGTCTTTCTATTCAGAGAGGGGCCTTCTGGAGGCCATGCCCGTCTCCTATCCTTTCTTAACATGGTGTAACCGGGAGCCATCTTGCACTGGGTTGAAGAGATTTGGCTTTGGTCTAGTATGACGTTGAGCACATCATCAAAGCGTTCTGGTACCACTTCTCTTCCCATTCTTTCAGTTTGAAAATAAACTTTTAATTTTAGAATAGTTATAGATTTATATAAAAAAAGTTGCAAAGACAGTAGAGTGTCCGTGTTAAGTCCCTCACCCTTTTCCCCTATGAATAACAATTAACCTTTGTCATAACCAAGGAACCAGTTTTGACACAGTACTATTAAGTGAAGTCTGCATTTTATTCAGATTTTACTAGTCTTACAGTGTCCTTTTCCTGCTTCAGAATCTCATGCAGGATACCATTTAGTTCTTTCCTTAGCCTCCTCTGATCTGTGACAGTTTCTCAGATTTTCCTTGTTTATGCTGACTTCGACAGTTTTGAAGAGTAGTTTCCAGGTAGAATGTTTCAGTTTGGGTTTGTCTGATGTTTTTCTCATGGTCAGACAGGGGTTTGGGTTTTGGGGAGGAAAACCACAGAGGTGAAGTGCCTTCCTCATCACATCTTATCAGTGATAAATGCTATTAGCTGGTAATGTTACCCTTGATCACCTACCTGGCCAAGGCAGTGTTTGCCAGATTTCTGTGCTGTGAAGCTGTCCCACTCCCCTGCCATACTCTGCTCTTTGGAAGCAGGGCTTCCCAGGTGGTGCTAGTGCTAAAGAGCCTGCCTACCAGTGCGGGAGACATAAGCAGTGTGGATGGTTCCTGCGTCAGGAAGATCCCCTGGAGGAGGGCATGGCAACCCACTCTAGTATTCTTGCCTAGAGAATCCCATGGACGGAGGAGCCTGGTGAGCTCCAGTCAATGGGATCTCAAAGAGTCAGACACCACTGAAGAGACTTAGCATATACAAATGCACTAAGTGCAGCGCACGTGCAAGGTGGGTGGGGAGAGGGGATTAAGTTCTGCCTCCTGCTGGGAGAGTCTCTACACAAATTATTTGGAATAATCTTATAATAGAGTTTGATTTCTTTTCCTCTTGTATTTATTCAATCATTTATTTATATCAGTGTGGACTTATGGATATATATTATATTCTTCCACTTTTATTGATATATAAATAGCACACAACATGGATATTAGAGAAGGAAACGGCAACTCACTCCAGTGTTCTTGCCTGGAGAATTCGATGGACAGAGGAGCCTGGCAGGCTACAGTCCATGGTGTTGCTAAGAGTCAGACATGACTAAGTACGCATGCAACATGGGTATATATTTTAACTTTTAGATTACAATCCAACTCTATTGTTCCTTAGTTCGTTCCTCAAATTGTTGCAGTTTTGCCCATTAGGAGCTCTTTCAAGTTGGATTCTGAGTAACCTTTGACATGCCCTCGTCATTCTGTTCTGTGAGCACTTTCTGTATTTCCTGTCACTGCGTGATGCTTTGGGCTCAACATGTGTATTCCCTGCCCTGGTCTTGATCATTTCTCCAAGGAACCCTGGTTCCTTTTACTAGAGAATGGTGTTAGAAACTGTTGGTTTTTATGGTCTAGGAGTTAGGTATCACATTCTGTTTTCTAAAATACACCTTTTCTATGTACACCACTATGTCCTGTTGGACCTACAGAGACATATATGATGTCTTTCCCTCAAGATTAATATAGGTAAATATTATAAAAATAGTACATAATTATGTGGTAGAGTGGGTACCATTTTGACTAATGTTAAGTGGAAGTATAGATTCTCATGCTTAAATAAATAGAAAGCACTTTCATTTTTTTTCCTTTTCCATTCTTTTTACTCTTTATTCGCATCCAGTTCATCTATGGTGGAATTAGGAAATGTTAAATTATTTACACGGGTGTGCTAGCAGTCTGAAAAAATTCTGCTCACTTCAGGCATTGATCCCTAAACTATCCAAACTCCCCTTTCCTTCAGAAAGGAGAAATGTCTAGGACTTAAATATTTGGGGAAGGCTTCCTGGAGGAGGTGACACTTGACTTGATACTTGAAGGACCGATACTTGTTTGGGACAAAAGAGAGAGTCTTCTGTGTCTCTTTGGGAGAAATAGTAGATAAAACTAGCTCAGAGATAGGGTCCTAAAGGATTTATTAGAAGACTGGAAGTCTATCATGGATTTCTCCACTGTTACAAGGGCCCTTAATCCAGAGCCTCTAAAGTGCCGACATTTGGTTAAAACATTCTTAGTGTTTTCTACACGAAGGGAGAGGGAGCCGACTGAGCTCATGCCAGTCGTCCTAGTTATTAAGCGTCTGCTGAACACCTCGGTAGAAGAGGCTGGGACAAATTGTATATCCTTTATGTGGCAGTGGCTATATGCTTGGGCTCTCCAGAGTGTCTGGTGGTTCTTTTTAACTGTTGGTGTTCTTTTATGTGAGGAACTTTGCAGAGTCTGTGGAAATTGATTTTGAGATGTACCAAGAGATTTTTCTCCTGGAACAGAGTAGCCAAGATGAACAGGGCCAGCAGTGGCCCAAGCTCTGTAATGGATATAGTCCTACAAAAGTGTTCATTAGCTTCAGCTGAGTCATCATCAAATAAAATGACCTCTATCCAAACTCTTAAGACAAGTGTGCTTACTTCAGACCCAAGTCTTTAGGTTTTTAAATGCTGGACTGAGCTTTTGCTCCAGTAAAAATGGCTTCCTTGGTGGCTCAGACGGTAAAGTGTCTGCCTACAATGTGGGAGACCTGGGTTCAATCCCTGGGTCAGGAAGACCCTCTGGAGAAGGAAATGGGAACCTGCTCCAGTACTCTTACCTGGAAAATCCCGTGGACGGAGGAGCCTGGTAGGCTACAGTCCATGGAGTCGCAGAGTCAGACACGACTGAGCGACTAAACTTTCACTTTCACTTTCACTTTCAAAAATGGCTAGAACTTATCTGTTATCTTTTTGAAAGTTGTTCTGCTAGAGCAGGTGGTTTTCTTTATTCATTAAGTAGTTCAATGTGAATTGACTCATTGATAGGAAATAGGACTCAGGACAGAAAAAAACCCTTTTGCACACTAGAGCAGAAAATATAGGAAATAGAAATCTTCCTGTTCCACACACAAGCTTTGCCACAGCCTCAAAAGAAACTTTTTGGCTGTGGAAGAGAGAAAAAGCTTTGTTCTTGATGGCAATTGCAATAGTACTTAATTATATGCATGTTTTCATCTAAACTTCGACTCATTCATCATCCCAGGATATATGCGTGACATAGAAGAGTTGTGCGGTAAATGGGTAACGTAGAAGCGTTGATCTAGAAAGCTGTAAACCTCTGTGGGAGCAGGAGTCCACTGTCTTTTATGCTAGTAAAAGCAACTTTGACTGGGCAACAAGGACAGATGGGTGGGCATGAAGAATCATCTTTATTCCCTCTGGTTATGTTGAGACAATATATTTAGAGATTATAGTGATTTTTTTTCCTTCAGCTATTGCAGCCACGTTCTCATGGAGGACCCCTTCCAGGGCTTCAGACTCACAGCTCCTGATGCCTCTTTCTCCACCAGCCTCCACCTCAGCTTCACTTTAGCAGCTGCTCTCAGCAACTACTAGCCCTTGTCATCAACTGGAGTTGCTCCATGTTTGAAATCCTGAACTCTGAAATCCTCCTTTCCGACCACAACCTCTGATCCTTCTATCAGTCCGCACTCTTTCATGCCCTTGAAATATGTTCTTTGGTCTCATTGGGACTCTTGGTCTCTTGACCTCTCCTTATGTTCGCAGTTGCTCCCCCCCTCCTAACTCCGTCCCTAGTCCCGCCTTGTTCGCACAGCCATCTCTGCTCTACTGCCACGGGCACTCAGTTCTCTCGTTCCTTTGACTTTTTGTTTTATCTTTCATGCCAATCTCTGGCTAATAATTTCTCTCTCCCTCCCCTCCCTCTTCCCCTTCTCCCCATTTACCTTTTTCTTTTTCTCCTCCCTCTTTCTCTCTCTCTCTCTTCATTTCTTGTCTTGGGTTTCTAGGCACTATGGAAGACACTTTCCCAACCAGCACAATCTGCCTCATTAAAAAAAAAAAAATCCATGATTATTGACCTTATCTAGATGGAGAAGCTGTTTAGTAATCCTGGGACCAGGGCTAGGGTATAGTGAATGTAGTGCCAAGAACGCAAAATTTAAAGAGACACTCATTCTTGGAGCCAACTCTGCATTTGCTGGATCTTGAGAATGATTGCCCCCCTTGAATTGTGTGCTGAGGTCCCCACTAGCTGCACTCTAGTCTTGACCTAGACGTTTACTCATCTCTAGTTATCTCTTTTGTGTGTCACCTGGGGTAGCCGTTCTAGCCTTTATCACTGTTCTCAATTTACTTGTAAGCCACACATAGAAGATGACTTTTCCATTTTCAGTGAAAAAAATTCTGGTTACCAGATTTGAATTTCCTCAGCTTCCATCCTGCCACCAAACATGCCTAATCTGTTGACTCCCTTCTTCTGTTCTCTTTGCCGTAGAGAAGTTCCACACTCTCCCACCTTTGCTGTTGCTCATATCACTTCCCAAGCTCTCGGGAATCCTCCCCCATCAACTATCCTCTTCCTCTCCTGCATTGACATGTTGTAAATGCTATTGAGGACTTTTCTTTACTAAAAATAGAGCCTTTTCTCAACTGTGTCTTCCTTTTGAGTTCATCTTCATCTTCAGCTGGTGTGAAAAAATGACCTCCACTCTTCATCATGCTCAACTTACTACCCAAACAGTACAATCAGTTTTTTTCTGACTGACTTCTGCTTCCATCATTATACCATCTGCTCTCTAACAGTTCCGGGTGACCCCAGTGTCCATGTTCCTTGGTTCTTCTGGTCTTCGTCTGATCCAGCCTCTCTTCGCTGTCACCCTGACCCTGCTCCCCCCGTGTCTGAGGCATTCTGTTCTTTGTTGCTCACTTCTGTGGTGCCTCTTCCTCACTCCCATTTTATGGCATCTCTCACTTGTCTGATCCTTACATGAAGCTGGTTCTGAAGTCTCATACTGGCTCTTCTCATCTTACGCCAAACTCTTCCTTTGAGTGACTGCTCACTCCTGTGGCTTCAACTATCCACCTACAAATTCCCTGTTGAAACCCAATCATATTGTTTTAACTGAGACTTCCTCATTGAACTCCTGATCCAGTTCTTCAAGTTCAGTATTTCCAAAACCAAGTTATTGTTTGCCCCAAACCTGTATTCTTCTTTTTGTATTTTCTCTTCTCCATTAAAGCATAGTTATTCACCTAGTTGTCCAAGTTAGAAGTATCACAATCTACTTAAAATTTTTCTTTTTCATCTCCTTTATAGTCAATTGAGTCAGTCATTGGAGAAGGCAATGGCACCCCACTCCAGTACTCTTGCCTGGAAAATTTCATGGACGGAGGAGCCTGGTAGGCTGCAGTCTATGGGGTCGCGAAGAGTCAGTCACGACTGAGCAACTTCACTTTCACTTTTCACTTTCATGCATTGGAGAAGGAAATGGCAATCCTCTCCAGTGTTCTTGCCTGGAGAATCTCAGGGATGGGGGAGCCTGGTGGGCTGCCATCTATGGGGTCTCACAGAGTCGGACACGACTGAAGTGACTTAGCAGCAGCAGACTCAGTCATCAGGATGTTCCCTCCCCCCTGTTGACATCTTAATTTGTTGTTGATGTTCAGTTGTTAAGTCATGTCCAACTCTTTGTGACCCACATGGACTGTGGCAAGCCAGGTTCCTCTATCCTCCACTATCCCTGGGAGTTTTCTCAAATTCATGTCTTCTGAGTTGGTGAAGCTATCTAACAATCTCATCCTTTGCTGTCCTCTTCTCCTTTTGCCTTCAGTCTTTCCTAGCATCAGGGTCTTTTCCAATAAGTTGGCACTTTAACATCAGGTGGCCAAAGGATTGAAGCTTCAGCTTCGGCTTCAGCCCTACCAGTGAATATTCAGGACTGATTTCCTTTAGAATTGACTGGTTTTAACTCCTTGCTGTCCAAGTGACCTCAAGGGTCTTCTCCAGCACTGCAATTCAAAAGCCTTAATTCTTTGGTACTCAGCCTTCTTCATGGTCCAATTCTCACATCTATACACGACTATCAGAGAAACCATAGCTTTGACTATACAGACCTTTGTCAGCAAAGTGATGTCTCCGCTTTTTAATATGCTGCTTAGTTTCATCATAGCTTTCCTTCCGAGGAGCAAGTGTCTTATGATTTCATGGCCAGAGTCACCATCTGCAGTGATTTTGGAGCCCAAGAAAATAAAATCTCTCACTGCTTCCACTTTTTCCTCTTCTATTTGCCATGAAGTAATGGGACCAGATGCCATGATCTTAGATTTCTGAATGTTGAGTTTCAAGCCATCGTTTTCACTCTCCTCTTTTACCCTCATCAAGTATCTCTTTAGTTCCTCTTCATTTTCTGCCATTGAGTGTTGTCATCTGCATATCTGAAGTTGTTATTTCTCCTGGAAGTCTTGATTTCAGCTTGTGATTCATCCAGCCTGGCATTTCCCATGATGTACTCTGCATATAAGTTAAATAAGGATGACAATATACAGCCTTGTCATACTCCTTCCCCGATTATGAACCAGTCCATTGTTCCATGTCTGGTTCTAACTGTTGCTTCTTGACCCACATACAGGTTTCTCAGGAGACAGGTGAGGTGGTCTGGTAGTGCCATCTCTTTAAGAGTTTTCCACAGTTTGTTGTGATCCACAGAGTCAAAGACTTTAGCATAGTTAAGGAAGGAGAGGTAGGTTTTTTTTTTTTTGGAATGTTCCTGCTTTCTCCATGATCCAGTGAATGTTGGTAATTTGATCTTTGGTTCCTCTGTCTTTTCTAAACCTAGTTTGTACATTTGCAAGTTCTTAGTTCATATACTGCTGAAGCCTACTTTGAAGGATTTTGAGTGTAACCTTGCTAGCATGTGAAATGAGCACAACTGTACAGTACATTCTTTGGCATTGCCTTTCTTTGGGACTGGAACAAAAACTGACCTTTTCCAGTCCTGTGGCCACTAGTGAATTTTGCAAACTTGCTGGCATAGAGTGCAGCACTTTAACAGCATCATTTTAAATGGTGCAGCTGGAATTCTGTCAGCTCCACTAGCTTTGTTCATAGTAATGCTTCCTAGGGCCTGCTTGACTTCACACTCCAGGATGTCTGGCTTTAGGTGACTAACCACACCATTGTGTTACCTACAGTTCTTTTGTGTATTCTTGCCACCTTATCTTAATCTCTGCTTCTGTTAGGTCCTTACCATTTCTGTCCTTTATTGTGCCCATCTTTGAATGAAATGTCCCCTTGATATCTCCAGTTTTCTTGAAGAGATCTCTAGTCTTTCCCATCCTATTGTTTTCCTCTGTTTCTTTGCACTGATCAGTTAAGAAGGGTTTCTTATCTTTCCTTGATATTTTCTGGAACTCTGTATTCAGTTGAGTATATCTTTCCCTTTCTTTTTTGCCTTTTGCTTCTTTTCTTTTCTCAGCTATTTGTAAGGCCTCTTCAGACAACCACTTTGCCTTCTTGCATTTCTTTTTCTTTGGGATGGTTTTGGTCACTGCTTCCTGTACAATGTCACAAAATTCCATCCATAGTTCTTCAGGCACTCTGTCTACCAGATCTAATCCCCTGAATCTATTAATCACCTCCACTGTATAATCATAAGGGATTTGATTTAGGTGATAGCTGAATGGCCTAGTGGTTTTCCCTACTTTCTTCAATTTAAGCTTGAATTTTACAATAAGGAGCTCATGATCTGAGCCACTGTCATCTCCAGGTCTTATTTTTGCTGACTGTAAAGAGCTTCTCCATCTTGGCTTCAAAGAATATAATCAATCAGATCCAAATTACTTAGTGTGATATTCAGTGTCTCTCACAAGTTACCTCTCCAGGCTCTTTTCTTCCCTTTTTCCTTTTAACTATATACGATCTGGGACTCCAACCATACTGCTTACTAGCTGCTTCTGAACATGCTTTTGTGTCATAGAATGTCCCACTAACCTTCTCCTCTAATCAACTTCTATTTATACTTCATGACCCGGTTAAAATGTCACCTCTCTCAAGAGGCTTCCTTTGTCTTTCTCTTTTCTCCTATCTTATAAGAACTTTATCCAATCTATTAAAGCATGTACTTATTGCATTGGAGACAGTGGTATATATTTCAGTCTGTTCCACTAATCTACGAATGTAATTTCAGAAGTCAAACCTTAGTCACTTTAGTAATCCTTGTATCTAACATAGAACTTTACATATAGTTGGTATTCCAACATGTTTCTTCAAAACATAATTGTTCCTGCTCTGATGTTAACTTATTGAGTGACTTTGGGCAATTGCTTCTCTTGCTTGGCCCCCTGTCACTCCTCTGTAAGAAAAAGGAATTGAACTAGAGGGTCTCAAATTTTTGTGGTTCTGTTCTGGCATCTCTTGGATTTTGGAGCTGCTTAAGAAGCCACTAGGGAACATATAGCTGAAGCTGATATCAAAAGTTCATTGAAGCACTGCATACAAGTGACTTGTAGGCAAAACCAGGAAGAGGGAAGGCAAGTAAAAGGGAAGATAAAGTGAGAAAAGCCTTAAGAAAGAAAGAATGAGAAAGGTGTCTGTGCTGAACCTCACACCTGCAGAACCTCGTCGTTCTACAGTAAGGTTTTCTGATGTATCTGCTGTGTGGAAGCCATAGTCCTGTTTGCTGTGAGGAGCACAGTATAAATTTAAGACGTGATCATTGCTGTTAGTGAGCTTGTGCTTTTGAGGACAGATAGACATGGCAGTCAGTAGCATACATAGTCCCCTTGTGTGGATTAAAAAATGATGCCCTTCCCCTCACTTGGATAATGGGATATGGACTGGATTTCTCATCTCCACTCCCCACTGACCAGACCTGTCCAGGGCAAAACCCGCAAAACTCTGTGGAGGTGGTGCCCCTAGCTTTCCTCTCCAGCAAAGGCCTAAGGCAGGGCCTTGGAGAGGATGTAACAAGAGCCACTGATGCAGTAATGGCCAGATGCTCCATGAGGATGACTGGTCCAGGGGTTGGCCCCCGTGACCCTGATTTAATCATCCAGGCTGCCCAAACCTGTTCAAGTGGTTCGTTCTTTTTGGCTTTTCTTTCCTGCCTCTCTAAAGTGAGTTGTAGGACTTGTTGATTTCAGGCAGCAGTCTTATGTCAAAGAGGGGTGATGCTGGTAATGGAGCCCTCCTCCCTACTACCCCTCCCCTCTATAAATTTGCTCTGCCTGACTTACATTGGCAGAGCAGTAGGACCCTACTGCTGCTGCAGTGGCGGTGGGGCACGTCCAGCCAAGGTCCAGGGGCTGGACTATGCCTTTTGCTCTGCTGGACACTCTGGCAGGCCTGGAGCTGGCCAAGGGAGGATCCACTGAGTGGTCAGTGATGGGAAGGGAGTCCAGGGATCGATGTCTTTGCTGTCTGCTGTGGTTTCTGGCAGGTAGGAGAAAGCCTGTGAGTGACGGAAGGGCCTTCCAGTGGCCTCAGTGACCCATCTGGGCTGCCAGGCCGCTGTTTCTTTCTCTTCCATCGCTCATTTCTCTCTTTCCTCTCAACTTCATTCCCTGGTGGGCTGGCTGAGAATCAGCGGAGGGAAAAAGTAATTGAAGTGCTTAAGAGAAATTGTTTGGAGGGAGGAGGAGGCAGGGTCAAAAGGAGAACAATTAAGAAGCTATGTGATACAACTGTGCGGGGAAGAATTTAGTATGAATATAATGATCAATTTCCTAATAATTAGGTCTCTTAGACGGCGGAGTAGTTCCCCAAGAGGCAGTGGTGGGAACCCCATTGCTTGGTCATTTCTAATTAGACTGGAGAAGCATTCACAGAAAATGCTGCAGAGAAAATCCCTCATGCGGGGAAGGGTGGGGTGGGGGTAGGTGGGCACGTGACCCAGGGGGGTGCCTCTGTTATCTCTCATTTCTGTGATTCATTGATGAGCACATAATTCACTGATTAGTTAGGCAGCCAGACTTTGAGGGGTTTATTGGTTTCTCACCTCTGGCCCTTTTAAATTGACCAGGTCTATTATCTTCAACGGCTTCCCTTGTGGCTCAGCTGGTAAAGAATCCGCCTGTAGTACAGGAGACCTGGATTCGATCCCTGGGTTGGGAAGATCTCCTGGAGAAGGGAAAGGCTACCCACTCCAGTATTCTGGCCTGGAGAATTCCATGGACTGTATAGTCCATGGGATTGCAAAGAGTCAGACACAACTGAGTGACTTTCACTCTAACCATTATCTTCAAAGAGAAGATCCAGGACAGGCAGTGACCTAAGCCAGGGCTGCCTCCTTTTATCAAACAATTTTAAACTGGAAACTCTAGCCCCATTCTTTGTCGGCTCTGCAGTGGGTGTGAATACATCAAGGTTTTACCTAGTGGTGTTTCCCTCTCCTTAAGAGCCTGCAGGGTTCTTAGGAGTTTTGTGTAGAGAAGGGATATTCTTCACTAGCATCCATTTGGTAATCAGGTGCCTTAACTAGCACCAAGACAGTGTGCTGTTAAGTGCAGCAGCTCTGGGGCCAGCCTATCCAGGGCTGGTACTGGCTCAGTTCTTCACTACATGACCTTGGGTCAGTTACTAAGTGTTCCATACCTATGGCACCCACAATCACAGTTGCCTCATTTAGTTCTTGTAAAAATGAAACAGGTTGATATTGGGAAAGCGCATACATAGGATTGTGCTTGTTAAGTACTTTGAACCAGTGCTGTCTTGGCTGTTGGTGGCCATTATTATTACTAAATTGCAATTACTGTTGGGGAGCATGTCCTCTTTTAGAGCTCTGGACATTATTAGTGTCCTGTTTACCATATGCTGATAGGAGAAAAGTGACTGTCATCTTGGGTGTCCTTATGCATCTGAGCGTGTGCCTCAGCAGGTATAAATTGAGTCTACTGGGTACAAAGGGAGAGAGTCCCTGCTCTCAAAGGGCAGATGAGCTTATTTATTTATTTTGGCTATACTGTGTCTTCATTGTACATGCGAGCTTTCTCCAGTTGCGGTGAGCGTGGGCTTCTTTTAACTTCAGTGTGTCGGCTTCTCATTGCAGTGGCTTCTCTTGTTGCCAAGCACAGGCTCTAGGTGCGCGGACTTCAGTAGTTGGGGCTCTAGGGCTTGGGGGTTAGTAGTTGTGGTGCATGAGCTTAGTCGCTCTGTGGTGTGTGTGATATTCCTGGACCAAGGATTGAACCCATGTCCTTTGCATTGCCAAGTAGATTTTTAACCACTGGAGTAACAGGGAGTCCAGAGCAAATGATCTTGTGTGTGTGTTTGTATGCATGTGTGTGTTTGGGGTAAAGGAGTGTAAGAATACAGATAATTATCCTAAAAATTTTGTGGAGTTCTAGGAGAGACTTTCTCCTGTGGGAATAGCAAGGACACAATCATCCCATCGGGCTGGAGTGAAGCTGGTGGTCAGGGAGAAAGTGTCAGGAGGCAGACAGAAGGGTGGCAGGGAGCACTTGGTTGATGTGGCTTTACGCATTTGACTGCTTTTGGGGGTTCACAGAGGAAAGGCTGGTTAGACCCATGTGATGGTGTTGCAGAGGGTCCCCCATGTGAGATGGAGAGCTACTGTTTCCTTTGGTGGGTCACAGGGCTCCCGGGAAGATTTCTGAGTGAGGGAGAGCCAGGAACAGAATACTGCTCTCCAAAGGCCCATCCTGCAGGGGTGTGGAGAAGGCAGAGCCTGGGGACAGGGAGTTCAGGCAGGGGGCTGAGCACACCCCACAGCTCTTCATGTGCTTCAGGGCCCCAGGCCTTTGCCACTTTTGTGTCCTGTCCTTGGTGCCTTTTCTGGGGCTCCCAACCTGCCCAGTGACAGGAACCTGGCCAGAGTGTACATGACTGCCTTTGTGACAGTCTAGAAATCATGAGAATGTGACATTTTGTCTCTTCCTTTCAGGTTTGTAGAGGCAGTGTGATGGGGTGCTCCCAGGGTTGTGGTGGGGCTTTATGGAAATGATGCAGTCATAGCCCATCTCTTCTGCCTCCCCCATTTAATGCAGCAGAAGGTGTTTCCTGTAAGAATCTGACCCAAATATTATTACTTTGGGACAATTGGATACTTTTTTGGGTCCAGTGGAAGATAAAAAGCTCTGTTATAAAGGTCTTGGAGAGAAGAGGTAGCTGAAGTAGTTTCCCCTTAGAATGAAGGAAATAAAGGAGGAAGGAAGAGTAAGGAAACATTAATTGGTCCCCTATGATGCCCCCAGATACCTTGCCATGCATGTGGACTTTTGTTTTCTCATTTGCCTCATCATAACTCGGCCAAATAAGAATCTACCCATATCGAAGAAAAACTGAGGCTTATGTGAATGAACTAACTCCCAAGCTTCTATTTCTCTGTTTCATGATGGTTCCTCGCTAG